>NW_027664154.1:5000-370336 GCF_963264785.1 Psittacula echo | reverse complement strand
TTGAGTTGGGAAATGGAGGAGTGACAGCAATGCGGATGGCACCGTTGCAAAGCAGACTTTCTGCTGAAGAGGCTCAGCTCAAGCTTTTTGCCCTGGCTCTTCGGCTGTGGGAGCAGAGGCCAACCGTTCGTGCTCTACTCCCTGGGATGCTGGGCAGCCGAGCACGTGTGCCGAAGAGGTTCCTTTGTAATGGACTTTGAGTTGGGAAATCGAGGAGCGACAGCAATGCGGATGGCACCGTTGCAAAGCTGACTTTCTGCAGAAGAGGCACAGCTCCAGTTTTTTGCCCTGTCTCTTTGGCTGTGGGAACAGAGGCCAACCATTCGTGCTCTACTCCCTGGGATGCTGGGCAGCCGAGCACGGGTGCCAAAGAGGTTCCATTGTAATGGACTTTGAGTTGGGAAATGGAGGAGCAACAGCAATGCGGATGGCACCGTTGCACAGGTGACTTTCTGCAGAAGAGGCACAGCTCCAGTTTTTTGCCCTGGCTCTTCGGCTGTGGGAGCAGAACCCAACCGTTCATGCTCTACTGCCTGGGATGCTGGGCAGCCGAGCACGGGTGCCAAAGAGGTTCCATTGTAATGGACTTTGAGTTGGGAAATGGAGGAGTGACAGCAATGCGGATGGCACCGTTGCAAAGCAGACTTTCTGCAGAAGAGGCTCAGCTCAAGCTTTTTGCCCTGGCTCTTCGGCTGTTGGAGCAGAGGCCAACCGTTCGTGCTCTACTCCCTGGGATGCTGGGCAGCCCAGCACGTGTGCCAAAGAGGTTCCATTGTAATGGACTTTGAGTTGGGAAATCGAGGAGCAACAGCAATGCGGATGTCACCGTTGCAAAGTTGACTTTCTGCAGAAGAGGCACAGCTCCAGTTTTTTGCCCTGGCTCTTTGGCTGTGGGAGCAGAGGCCAACCGTTCGTGCTCTACTCCCTGGGATGCTGGGCAGCCCAGCACGGGTGCCAAAGAGGTTCCATTGTAATGGACATTGAGTTGGGAAATGGAGGAGCAACAGCAATGCGGATGGCACCGTTGCAAAGCAGACTTTCTGCAGAAGAGGCACAGCTCAAGTTTTTTGCCCTGGCTCTTTGGCTGTGGGAGCAGAGGCCAACCGTTCGTGCTCTACTCCCTGGGATGCTGGGCAGCCCAGCACGGGTGCCAAAGAGGTTCCATTGTAATGGACTTTGAGTTGGGAAATGGAGGAGCGACAGCAATGCGGATGGCACCGTTGCAAAGCTGACTTTCTGCAGAAGAGGCACAGCTCCAGTTTTTTGCCCTGGCTCTTCGGCTGTGGGAGCAGAGGCCAACCGTTCGTGCTCTACTCCCTGGGATGCTGGGCAGCCGAGCACGTGTGCCAAAGAGGTTCCATTGTAATGGACTTTGAGTTGGGAAATGGAGGAGCGACAGCAATGCGGATGGCACCGTTGCAAAGCTGACTTTCTGCAGAAGAGGCACAGCTCCAGTTTTTTGCACTGTCTCTTCGGCTGTGGCAGCAGAGGCCAACCGTTCGTGCTCTACTCCCTGGGATGCTGGGCAGCCCAGCACGGGTGCCAAAGTGGTTCCATTGTAATGGACTTTGAGTTGGGAAATGGAGGAGCGACAGCAATGTGGATGGCACCGTTGCAAAGCTGACTTTCTGCAGAAGAGGCACAGCTCAAGTTTTTTGCCCTGGCTCTTTGGCTGTGGGAGCAGAGGCCAACCGTTCGTGCTCTACTCCCTGGGATGCTGGGCAGCCCAGCACGGGTGCCAAAGAGGTTCCATTGTAATGGACTTTGAGTTGGGAAATCGAGGAGCAACAGCAATGCGGATGGCACTGTTGCAAAGCTGACTTTCTGCAGAAGAGGCACAGCTCCAGTTTTTTGCCCTGGCTCTTTGGCTGTGGGAGCAGAGGCCAACCGTTCGTGCTCTACTCCCTGGGATGCTGGGCAGCCCAGCACGGGTGCCAAAGACGTTCCATTGTAATGGACTTTGAGTTTTGAAATGGAGGAGCGACAGCAATGCGGATGGCACCGTTGCAAAGCTGACATTCTGCAGAAGAGGCACAGCTCCAGTTTTTTTCCCTGGCTCTTTGGCTGTGGGAGCAGAGGCCAACCGTTCGTGCTCTACTCCCTGGGATGCTGGGCAGCCCAGCACGTGTGCCAAAGAGGTTCCATTGTAATAGACTTTGAGTTGGGAAAACGAGCAGCAACAGCAATGCGGATGGCACCGTTGCAAAGCTGACTTTCTGCAGAAGAGGCACAGCTCAAGTTTTTTGCCCTGGCTCTTTGGCTGTGTGAGCAGAGGCCAACCGTTCGTGCTCTACTCCCTGGGATGCTGGGCAGCCGAGCACGGGTGCCAAAGAGGTTCCATTGTAATGGACTTTGAGTTGGGAAATCGAGGAGCGACAGCAATGCGGATGGCACTGTTGCAAATCTGAATTTCTGCAGAAGAGGCACAGCTCCAGTTTTTTGCCCTGACTCTTCGGCTGTGGGAGCAGAGGCCAACTGTTCGTGCTCTACTCCCTGGGATGCTGGGCAGCCGAGCACGGGTGCCAAAGAGGTTCCATTGTAATGGACTTTGAGTTGGGAAATGGAGGAGCGACAGCAATGCGGATGGCACCGTTGCAAAGCAGACTTTCTGCAGAAGAGGCACAGCTCAAGCTTTTTGCCCTGGCTCTTCGGCTGTGGGAGCAGAGGCCAACCGTTCGTGCTCTACTCCCTGGGATGCTGGGCAGCCGAGCACGGGTGCCAAAGAGGTTCCATTGTAATGGACTTTGAGTTGGGAAATGGAGGAGCGACAGCAATGCGAATGGCACCGTTGCAAAGCTGACTTTCTGCAGAAGAGGCACAGCTCAAGCTTTTTGCACTGGCTCTTTGGCTGTGGGAGCAGAGGCCAACCATTCGTGCTCTACTCCCTGGGATGCTGGGCAGCCGAGCACGGGTGCCAAAGAGGTTCCATTGTAATGGACTTTGAGTTGGGAAATGGAGGAGCAACAGCAATGCGGATGGCACCGTTGCAAAGCTGACTTTCTGCAGAAGAGGCACAGCTCAAGTTTTTTACCCTGGCTCTTTCGCTGTGGGAGCAGAGGCCAATCGTTCGTGCTCTACTCCCTGGGATGCTGGGCAGCCCAGCACGGGTGCCAAAGACGTTCCATTGTAATGGACTTTGAGTTTTGAAATGGAGGAGCGACAGCAATGCGGATGGCACCGTTGCAAAGCTGACTTTCTGCAGAAGAGGCACAGCTCCAGTTTTTTGCCCTGGCTCTTCGGCTGTGGGGGCAGAGGCCAACCGTTCGTGCTCTACTCCCTGGGATGCTGGGCAGCCCAGCACGGGTGCCAAAGATGTTCCATTGTAATGGACTTTGAGTTGGGAAATGGAGGAGCGACAGCAATGCGGATGGCACCGTTGCAAAGCTGACTTTCTGCAGAAGAGGCACAGCTCCAGTTTTTTGCCCTGGCTCTTTGGCTGTGGGAGCAGAGGCCAACCGTTCGTGCTCTACTCCCTGGGATGCTGGGCAGCCCAGCACGGGTGCCAAAGACATTCCTTTTTAATGGACTTTGAGTTGGGAAATCGATGAGCGACAACAATGTGGATGGCACCGTTGCAAAGCTGACTTTCTGCAGAAGAGGCACAGCTCCAGTTTTTTGCCCTGGCTCTTTGGCTGTGGGAGCAGAGGCCAACCGTTCGTGCTCTACTCCCTGGGATGCTGGGCAGCCCAGCACGGGTGCCAAAGAGGTTCCATTGTAATGGACTTTGAGTTGGGAAATCGAGCAGCAACAGCAATGCGGATGGCACCGTTGCAAAGCAGACTTTCTGCAGAAGAGGCACAGCTCAAGTTTTTTGCCCTGGCTCTTCGGCTGTTGGAGCAGAGGCCAACCGTTCGTGCTCTACTCCCTGGGATGCTGGGCAGCCCAGCACGGGTGCCAAAGAGGTTCCATTGTAATGGACTTTGAGTTGGGAAATCGAGGAGCGACAGCAATGCGGATGGCACTGTTGCAAAGCTGACTTTCTGCAGAAGAGGCACAGCTCCAGTTTTTTGCCCTGGCTCTTTGGCTGTGGGAGCAGAGGCCAACCGTTCGTGCTCTACTCCCTGGGATGCTGGGCAGCCGGGCACGGGTGCCAAAGATGTTCCATTGTAATGGACTTTGAGTTGGGAAATCGAGGAGCGACAGCAATGCGGATGGCACCGTTGCAAAGCTGACTTTCTGCAGAAGAGGCACAGCTCCAGTTTTTTGCCCTGGCTCTTTGGCTGTGGGAGCAGAGGCCAACCGTTCGTGCTCTACTCCCTGGGATGCTGGGCAGCCCAGCACGGGTGCCAAAGAGGTTCCATTGTAATGGACATTGAGTTGGGAAATCGAGGAGCAACAGCAATGCGGATGGCACCGTTGCAAAGCTGACTTTCTGCAGAAGAGGCACAGCTCCAGTTTTTTGCCCTGGCTCTTTGGCTGTGGGAGCAGAGGCCAACCGTTCGTGCTCTACTCCCTGGGATGCTGGGCAGCCCAGCACGTGTGCCAAAGAGGTTCCTTTGTAATGGACTTTGAGTTGGGAAATGGAGGAGCGACAGCAAAGCGGATGGCACCGTTGCAAAGCAGACTTTCTGCAGAAGAGGCACAGGTCAAGCTTTTTGCCCTGGCTCTTCGGCTGTTGGAGCAGAGGCCAAGCGTTCATGCTCTACTCCCTGGGATGCTGGGCAGCCCAGCACGGGTGCCAAAGAGGTTCCATTGTAATGGACTTTGAGTTGGGAAATGGAGGAGCAACAGCAATGCGGATGTCACCGTTGCAAAGTTGACTTTCTGCAGAAGAGGCACAGCTCCAGTTTTTTGCCCTGGCTCTTTGGCTGTGGGAGCAGAGGCCAACCGTTCGTGCTCTACTCCCTGGGATGCTGGGCAGCCCAGCACGGGTGCCAAAGAGGTTCCATTGTAATGGACTTTGAGTTGGGAAATGGAGGAGCGACAGCAATGCGGATGGCACCGTTGCAAAGCTGACTTTCTGCAGAAGAGGCACAGCTCAAGTTTTTTGCCCTGGCTCTTTGGCTGTGGGAGCAGAGGCCAACCGTTCGTGCTCTACTCCCTGGGATGCTGGGCAGCCGAGCACGGGTGCCAAAGAGGTTCCCTTGTAATGGACTTTGAGTTGGGAAATCGAGGAGCGACAGCAATGCGGATGGCACCGTTGCAAAGCTGACTTTCTGCAGAAGAGGCACAGCTCCAGTTTTTTGCCCTGGCTCTTCGGCTGTGGGAGCAGAGGCCAACCGTTCGTGCTCTACTCCCTGGGATGCTGGGCAGCCCAGCACGGGTGCCAAAGAGGTTCCTTTGTAATGGACTTTGAGTTGGGAAATGGAGGAGCGACAGCAATGCGGATGGCACCGTTGCAAAGCAGACTTTCTGCAGAAGAGGCACAGCTCAAGCTTTTTGCCCTGGCTCTTCGGCTGTTGGAGCAGAGGCCAAGCGTTCATGCTCTACTCCCTAGGATGCTGGGCAGCCCAGCACGTGTGCCAAAGAGGTTCCATTGTAATGGACTTTGAGTTGGGAAATCGAGGAGCAACAGCAATGCGGATGTCACCGTTGCAAAGTTGACTTTCTGCAGAAGAGGCACAGCTCCAGTTTTTTGCCCTGGCTCTTTGGCTGTGGGAGCAGAGGCCAACCGTTCGTGCTCTACTCCCTGGGATGCTGGGCAGCCCAGCACGGGTGCCAAAGACGTTCCATTGTAATGGACTTTGAGTTTTGAAATGGAGGAGCGACAGCAATGCGGATGGCACCGTTGCAAAGCAGACTTTCTGCAGAAGAGGCACAGCTCCAGTTTTTTGCCCTGGCTCTTCGGCTGTGGGGGCAGAGGCCAACCGTTCGTGCTCTACTGCCTGGGATGCTGGGCAGCCGAGCACGGGTGCCAAAGAGGTTCCATTGTAATGGACTTTGAGTTGGGAAATCGAGGAGCGACAGCAATGCGGATGGCACCGTTGCAAAGCTGACTTTCTGCAGAAGAGGCACAGCTCAAGCTTTTTGCCCTGGCTCTTTGGCTGTGGGAGCAGAGGCCAACCGTTCGTGCTCTACTCCCTGGGATGCTGGGCAGCCGAGCACGGGTGCCAAAGAGGTTCCATTGTAATGGACTTTGAGTTGGGAAATGGAGGAGCGACAGCAATGCGGATGGCACCGTTGCAAAGCTGACTTTCTGCAGAAGAGGCACAGCTCAAGTTTTTTGCCCTGGCTCTTTGGCTGTGGGAGCAGAGGCCAACCGTTCGTGCTCTACTCCCTGGGATGCTGGGCAGCCGGGCACGGGTGCCAAAGACGTTCCATTGTAATGGACTTTGAGTTGGGAAATGGAGGAGCGACAGCAATGCGGATGGCACCGTTGCAAAGCTGACTTTCTGCAGAAGAGGCACAGCTCCAGTTTTTTGCCCTGGCTCTTTGGCTGTGGGAGCAGAGGCCAACCGTTCGTGCTCTACTCCCTGGGATGCTGGGCAGCCCAGCACGGGTGCCAAAGACGTTCCATTGTAATGGACTTTGAGTTTTGAAATGGAGGAGCGACAGCAATGCGGATGGCACCGTTGCAAAGCTGACTTTCTGCAGAAGAGGCACAGCTCCAGTTTTTTGCCCTGGCTCTTCGGCTGTGGGGGCAGAGGCCAACCGTTCGTGCTCTACTCCCTGGGATGCTGGGCAGCCGAGCACGGGTGCCAAAGAGGTTCCATTGTAATGGACTTTGAGTTGGGAAATGGAGGAGCAACAGCAATGCGGATGGCACCGTTGCAAAGCTGACTTTCTGCAGAAGAGGCACAGCTCAAGTTTTTTGCCCTGGCTCTTTGGCTGTGGGAGCAGAGGCCAACCGTTCGTGCTCTACTCCCTTGGATGCTGGGCAGCCGAGCACGGGTGCCAAAGAGGTTCCATTGTAATGGACTTTGAGTTGGGAAATGGAGGAGCGACAGCAATGCGGATGGCACCGTTGCAAAGCTGACTTTCTGCAGAAGAGGCACAGCTCAAGTTTTTTGCCCTGGCTCTTCGGCTGTTGGAGCAGAGGCCAACCGTTCGTGCTCTACTCCCTGGGATGCTGGGCAGCCGAGCACGGGTGCCAAAGAGGTTCCATTGTAATGGACTTTGAGTTGGGAAATCGAGGAGCGACAGCAATGCGGATGGCACCGTTGCAAAGCTGACTTTCTGCAGAAGAGGCACAGCTCCAGTTTTTTGCCCTGGCTCTTTGGCTGTGGGAGCAGAGGCCAATCGTTCGTGCTCTACTCCCTGGGATGCTGGGCAGCCCAGCACGGGTGCCAAAGACGTTCCATTGTAATGGACTTTGAGTTTTGAAATGGAGGAGCGACAGCAATGCGGATGGCACCGTTGCAAAGCTGACTTTCTGCAGAAGAGGCACAGCTCCAGTTTTTTGCCCTGGCTCTTCGGCTGTGGGGGCAGAGGCCAACCGTTCGTGCTCTACTCCCTGGGATGCTGGGCAGCCGAGCACGGGTGCCAAAGAGGTTCCATTGTAATGGACTTTGAGTTGGGAAATGGAGGAGCAACAGCAATGCGGATGGCACCGTTGCAAAGCTGACTTTCTGCAGAAGAGGCACAGCTCAAGTTTTTTGCCCTGGCTCTTTGGCTGTGGGAGCAGAGGCCAACCGTTCGTGCTCTACTCCCTGGGATGCTGGGCAGCCCAGCACGGGTGCCAAAGAGGTTCCATTGTAATGGACTTTGAGTTGGGAAATGGAGGAGCGACAGCAATGCGGATGGCACCGTTGCAAAGCTGACTTTCTGCAGAAGAGGCACAGCTCAAGTTTTTTGCCCTGGCTCTTCGGCTGTTGGAGCAGAGGCCAACCGTTCGTGCTCTACTCCCTGGGATGCTGGGCAGCCGAGCACGGGTGCCAAAGAGGTTCCATTGTAATGGACTTTGAGTTGGGAAATCGAGGAGCGACAGCAATGCGGATGGCACCGTTGCAAAGCTGACTTTCTGCAGAAGAGGCACAGCTCCAGTTTTTTGCCCTGGCTCTTTGGCTGTGGGAGCAGAGGCCAATCGTTCGTGCTCTACTCCCTGGGATGCTGGGCAGCCGAGCACGGGTGCCAAAGACGTTCCATTGTAATGGACTTTGAGTTTTGAAATGGAGGAGCGACAGCAATGCGGATGGCACCGTTGCAAAGCTGACTTTCTGCAGAAGAGGCACAGCTCAAGTTTTTTGCCCTGGCTCTTCGGCTGTGGGGGCAGAGGCCAACCGTTCGTGCTCTACTCCCTGGGATGCTGGGCAGCCGGGCACGGGTGCCAAAGACGTTCCATTGTAATGGACTTTGAGTTTTGAAATGGAGGAGCGACAGCAATGCGGATGGCACCGTTGCAAAGCTGACTTTCTGCAGAAGAGGCACAGCTCCAGTTTTTTGCCCTGGCTCTTTGGCTGTGGGAGCAGAGGCCAACCGTTCGTGCTCTACTTCCTGCAATGCTGGGCAGCCCAGCACGGGTGCCAAAGAGGTTCCATTGTAATGGACTTTGAGTTGGGAAATCGAGCAGCAACAGCAATGCGGATGGCACAGTTTAAAGGCTGACTCTCTGCAGAAGAGGCACAGCTCAAGTTTTTTGCCCTGGCTCTTCGGCTGTTGGAGCAGAGGCCAACCGTTCGTGCTCTACTCCCTGGGATGCTGGGCAGCCCAGCACGGGTGCCAAAGACGTTCCATTGTAATGGACTTTGAGTTGGGAAATCGAGGAGCGACAGCAATGCGGATGGCACTGTTGCAAATCTGACTTTCTGCAGAAGAGGCACAGCTCCAGTTTTTTGCCCTGGCTCTTCGGCTGTGGGAGCAGAGGCCAACCATTCGTGCTCTACTCCCTGGGATGCTGGGCAGCCGAGCACGGGTGCCAGAGAGTTTCCATTGTAATGGACTTTGAGTTGGGAAATGGAAGAGCGACAGCAATGCGGATGGCACCGTTGCAAAGCAGACTTTCTGCAGAAGAGGCACAGCTCAAGCTTTTTGCCCTGGCTCTTCGGCTGTGGGAGCAGAGGCCAACCGTTCGTGCTCTACTCCCTGGGATGCTGGGCAGCCGAGCACGGGTGCCAAAGAGGTTCCATTGTAATGGACTTTGAGTTGGGAAATGGAGGAGCGACAGCAATGCGGATGGCACCGTTGCAAAGCTGACTTTCTGCAGAAGAGGCACAGCTCCAGTTTTTTGCCCTGGCTCTTTGGCTGTGGGAGCAGAGGCCAACCGTTCGTGCTCTACTCCCTGGGATGCTGGGAAGCCGGGCACGGGTGCCAAAGATGTTCCATTGTAATGGACTTTGAGTTGGGAAATCGAGGAGCGACAGCAATGCGGATGGCACCGTTGCACAGGTGACTTTCTGCAGAAGAGGCACAGCTCCAGTTTTTTGCCCTGGCTCTTCGGCTGTGGGAGCAGAACCCAACCGTTCATGCTCTACTGCCTGGGATGCTGGGCAGCCGAGCACGGGTGCCAAAGAGGTTCCATTGTAATGGACTTTGAGTTGGGAAATGGAGGAGTGACAGCAATGCGGATGGCACCGTTGCAAAGCAGACTTTCTGCAGAAGAGGCTCAGCTCAAGCTTTTTGCCCTGGCTCTTCGGCTGTTGGAGCAGAGGCCAACCGTTCGTGCTCTACTCCCTGGGATGCTGGGCAGCCCAGCACGTGTGCCAAAGAGGTTCCATTGTAATGGACTTTGAGTTGGGAAATCGAGGAGCAACAGCAATGCGGATGTCACCGTTGCAAAGTTGACTTTCTGCAGAAGAGGCACAGCTCCAGTTTTTTGCCCTGGCTCTTTGGCTGTGGGAGCAGAGGCCAACCGTTCGTGCTCTACTCCCTGGGATGCTGGGCAGCCCAGCACGGGTGCCAAAGAGGTTCCATTGTAATGGACATTGAGTTGGGAAATGGAGGAGCAACAGCAATGCGGATGGCACCGTTGCAAAGCAGACTTTCTGCAGAAGAGGCACAGCTCAAGTTTTTTGCCCTGGCTCTTTGGCTGTGGGAGCAGAGGCCAACCGTTCGTGCTCTACTCCCTGGGATGCTGGGCAGCCCAGCACGGGTGCCAAAGAGGTTCCATTGTAATGGACTTTGAGTTGGGAAATGGAGGAGCGACAGCAATGCGGATGGCACCGTTGCAAAGCTGACTTTCTGCAGAAGAGGCACAGCTCCAGTTTTTTGCCCTGGCTCTTCGGCTGTGGGAGCAGAGGCCAACCGTTCGTGCTCTACTCCCTGGGATGCTGGGCAGCCGAGCACGTGTGCCAAAGAGGTTCCATTGTAATGGACTTTGAGTTGGGAAATGGAGGAGCGACAGCAATGCGGATGGCACCGTTGCAAAGCTGACTTTCTGCAGAAGAGGCACAGCTCCAGTTTTTTGCACTGTCTCTTCGGCTGTGGCAGCAGAGGCCAACCGTTCGTGCTCTACTCCCTGGGATGCTGGGAAGCCCAGCACGGGTGCCAAAGTGGTTCCATTGTAATGGACTTTGAGTTGGGAAATGGAGGAGCGACAGCAATGTGGATGGCACCGTTGCAAAGCTGACTTTCTGCAGAAGAGGCACAGCTCAAGTTTTTTGCCCTGGCTCTTTGGCTGTGGGAGCAGAGGCCAACCGTTCGTGCTCTACTCCCTGGGATGCTGGGCAGCCCAGCACGGGTGCCAAAGAGGTTCCATTGTAATGGACTTTGAGTTGGGAAATCGAGGAGCAACAGCAATGCGGATGGCACTGTTGCAAAGCTGACTTTCTGCAGAAGAGGCACAGCTCCAGTTTTTTGCCCTGGCTCTTTGGCTGTGGGAGCAGAGGCCAACCGTTCGTGCTCTACTCCCTGGGATGCTGGGCAGCCCAGCACGGGTGCCAGAGAGGTTCCATTGTAATGGACTTTGAGTTTTGAAATGGAGGAGCGACAGCAATGCGGATGGCACCGTTGCAAAGCTGACATTCTGCAGAAGAGGCACAGCTCCAGTTTTTTTCCCTGGCTCTTTGGCTGTGGGAGCAGAGGCCAACCGTTCGTGCTCTACTCCCTGGGATGCTGGGCAGCCCAGCACGTGTGCCAAAGAGGTTCCATTGTAATAGACTTTGAGTTGGGAAAACGAGCAGCAACAGCAATGCGGATGGCACCGTTGCAAAGCTGACTTTCTGCAGAAGAGGCACAGCTCAAGTTTTTTGCCCTGGCTCTTTGGCTGTGTGAGCAGAGGCCAACCGTTCGTGCTCTACTCCCTGGGATGCTGGGCAGCCGAGCACGGGTGCCAAAGAGGTTCCATTGTAATGGACTTTGAGTTGGGAAATGGAGGAGCGACAGCAATGCGGATGGCACTGTTGCAAATCTGAATTTCTGCAGAAGAGGCACAGCTCCAGTTTTTTGCCCTGACTCTTCGGCTGTGGGAGCAGAGGCCAACTGTTCGTGCTCTACTCCCTGGGATGCTGGGCAGCCGAGCACGGGTGCCAAAGAGGTTCCATTGTAATGGACTTTGAGTTGGGAAATGGAGGAGCGACAGCAATGCGGATGGCACCGTTGCAAAGCAGACTTTCTGCAGAAGAGGCACAGCTCAAGCTTTTTGCCCTGGCTCTTCGGCTGTGGGAGCAGAGGCCAACCGTTCGTGCTCTACTCCCTGGGATGCTGGGCAGCCGAGCACGGGTGCCAAAGAGGTTCCATTGTAATGGACTTTGAGTTGGGAAATGGAGGAGCGACAGCAATGCGAATGGCACCGTTGCAAAGCTGACTTTCTGCAGAAGAGGCACAGCTCAAGCTTTTTGCACTGGCTCTTTGGCTGTGGGAGCAGAGGCCAACCATTCGTGCTCTACTCCCTGGGATGCTGGGCAGCCGAGCACGGGTGCCAAAGAGGTTCCATTGTAATGGACTTTGAGTTGGGAAATGGAGGAGCAACAGCAATGCGGATGGCACCGTTGCAAAGCTGACTTTCTGCAGAAGAGGCACAGCTCAAGTTTTTTACCCTGGCTCTTTGGCTGTGGGAGCAGAGGCCAATCGTTCGTGCTCTACTCCCTGGGATGCTGGGCAGCCCAGCACGGGTGCCAAAGACGTTCCATTGTAATGGACTTTGAGTTTTGAAATGGAGGAGCGACAGCAATGCGGATGGCACCGTTGCAAAGCTGACTTTCTGCAGAAGAGGCACAGCTCCAGTTTTTTGCCCTGGCTCTTCGGCTGTGGGGGCAGAGGCCAACCGTTCGTGCTCTACTCCCTGGGATGCTGGGCAGCCGGGCACGGGTGCCAAAGATGTTCCATTGTAATGGACTTTGAGTTGGGAAATGGAGGAACGACAGCAATGCGGATGGCACCGTTGCAAAGCTGACTTTCTGCAGAAGAGGCACAGCTCCAGTTTTTTGCCCTGGCTCTTTGGCTGTGGGAGCAGAGGCCAACCGTTCGTGCTCTACTCCCTGGGATGCTGGGCAGCCCAGCACGGGTGCCAAAGACATTCCTTTTTAATGGACTTTGAGTTGGGAAATCGATGAGCGACAACAATGTGGATGGCACCGTTGCAAAGCTGACTTTCTGCAGAAGAGGCACAGCTCCAGTTTTTTGCCCTGGCTCTTTGGCTGTGGGAGCAGAGGCCAACCGTTCGTGCTCTACTCCCTGGGATGCTGGGCAGCCCAGCACGGGTGCCAAAGAGGTTCCATTGTAATGGACTTTGAGTTGGGAAATCGAGCAGCAACAGCAATGCGGATGGCACCGTTGCAAAGCAGACTTTCTGCAGAAGAGGCACAGCTCAAGTTTTTTGCCCTGGCTCTTCGGCTGTTGGAGCAGAGGCCAACCGTTCGTGCTCTACTCCCTGGGATGCTGGGCAGCCCAGCACGGGTGCCAAAGAGGTTCCATTGTAATGGACTTTGAGTTGGGAAATCGAGGAGCGACAGCAATGCGGATGGCACTGTTGCAAAGCTGACTTTCTGCAGAAGAGGCACAGCTCCAGTTTTTTGCCCTGGCTCTTTGGCTGTGGGAGCAGAGGCCAACCGTTCGTGCTCTACTCCCTGGGATGCTGGGCAGCCGGGCACGGGTGCCAAAGATGTTCCATTGTAATGGACTTTGAGTTTGGAAATCGAGGAGCGACAGCAATGCGGATGGCACCGTTGCAAAGCTGACTTTCTGCAGAAGAGGCACAGCTCCAGTTTTTTGCCCTGGCTCTTTGGCTGTGGGAGCAGAGGCCAACCGTTCGTGCTCTACTCCCTGGGATGCTGGGCAGCCCAGCACGGGTGCCAAAGAGGTTCCATTGTAATGGACATTGAGTTGGGAAATCGAGGAGCAACAGCAATGCGGATGGCACCGTTGCAAAGCTGACTTTCTGCAGAAGAGGCACAGCTCCAGTTTTTTGCCCTGGCTCTTTGGCTGTGGGAGCAGAGGCCAACCGTTCGTGCTCTACTCCCTGGGATGCTGGGCAGCCCAGCACGTGTGCCAAAGAGGTTCCTTTGTAATGGACTTTGAGTTGGGAAATGGAGGAGCGACAGCAAAGCGGATGGCACCGTTGCAAAGCAGACTTTCTGCAGAAGAGGCACAGCTCAAGCTTTTTGCCCTGGCTCTTCGGCTGTTGGAGCAGAGGCCAAGCGTTCATGCTCTACTCCCTGGGATGCTGGGCAGCCCAGCACGGGTGCCAAAGAGGTTCCATTGTAATGGACTTTGAGTTGGGAAATGGAGGAGCAACAGCAATGCGGATGTCACCGTTGCAAAGTTGACTTTCTGCAGAAGAGGCACAGCTCCAGTTTTTTGCCCTGGCTCTTTGGCTGTGGGAGCAGAGGCCAACCGTTCGTGCTCTACTCCCTGGGATGCTGGGCAGCCCAGCACGGGTGCCAAAGAGGTTCCATTGTAATGGACTTTGAGTTGGGAAATGGAGGAGCGACAGCAATGCGGATGGCACCGTTGCAAAGCTGACTTTCTGCAGAAGAGGCACAGCTCAAGTTTTTTGCCCTGGCTCTTTGGCTGTGGGAGCAGAGGCCAACCGTTCGTGCTCTACTCCCTGGGATGCTGGGCAGCCGAGCACGGGTGCCAAAGAGGTTCCCTTGTAATGGACTTTGAGTTGGGAAATCGAGGAGCGACAGCAATGCGGATGGCACCGTTGCAAAGCTGACTTTCTGCAGAAGAGGCACAGCTCCAGTTTTTTGCCCTGGCTCTTCGGCTGTGGGAGCAGAGGCCAACCGTTCGTGCTCTACTCCCTGGGATGCTGGGCAGCCCAGCACGGGTGCCAAAGAGGTTCCTTTGTAATGGACTTTGAGTTGGGAAATGGAGGAGCGACAGCAATTCGGATGGCACCGTTGCAAAGCAGACTTTCTGCAGAAGAGGCACAGCTCAAGCTTTTTGCCCTGGCTCTTCGGCTGTTGGAGCAGAGGCCAAGCGTTCATGCTCTACTCCCTAGGATGCTGGGCAGCCCAGCACGTGTGCCAAAGAGGTTCCATTGTAATGGACTTTGAGTTGGGAAATCGAGGAGCAACAGCAATGCGGATGTCACCGTTGCAAAGTTGACTTTCTGCAGAAGAGGCACAGCTCCAGTTTTTTGCCCTGGCTCTTTGGCTGTGGGAGCAGAGGCCAACCGTTCGTGCTCTACTCCCTGGGATGCTGGGCAGCCCAGCACGGGTGCCAAAGACGTTCCATTGTAATGGACTTTGAGTTTTGAAATGGAGGAGCGACAGCAATGCGGATGGCACCGTTGCAAAGCAGACTTTCTGCAGAAGAGGCACAGCTCCAGTTTTTTGCCCTGGCTC
The DNA here is from genome assembly GCF_963264785.1 of Psittacula echo. Taxonomy (NCBI): domain Eukaryota; kingdom Metazoa; phylum Chordata; class Aves; order Psittaciformes; family Psittacidae; genus Psittacula; species Psittacula echo. The sequence continues at coordinate 355,733 of NW_027664154.1, read as the reverse complement.
TTCGGCTGTGGGGGCAGAGGCCAACCGTTCGTGCTCTACTCCCTGGGATGCTGGGCAGCCGAGCACGGGTGCCAAAGAGGTTCCATTGTAATGGACTTTGAGTTGGGAAATCGAGGAGCGACAGCAATGCGGATGGCACCGTTGCAAAGCTGACTTTCTGCAGAAGAGGCACAGCTCCAGTTTTTTGCCCTGGCTCTTTGGCTGTGGGAGCAGAGGCCAACCGTTCGTGCTCTACTCCCTGGGATGCTGGGCAGCCGAGCACGGGTGCCAAAGAGGTTCCATTGTAATGGACTTTGAGTTGGGAAATGGAGGAGCGACAGCAATGCGGATGGCACCGTTGCAAAGCTGACTTTCTGCAGAAGAGGCACAGCTCAAGTTTTTTGCCCTGGCTCTTTGGCTGTGGGAGCAGAGGCCAACCGTTCGTGCTCTACTCCCTGGGATGCTGGGCAGCCGGGCACGTGTGCCAAAGACGTTCCATTGTAATGGACTTTGAGTTGGGAAATGGAGGAGCGACAGCAATGCGGATGGCACCGTTGCAAAGCTGACTTTCTCCAGAAGAGGCACAGCTCCAGTTTTTTGCCCTGGCTCTTTGGCTGTGGGAGCAGAGGCCAACCGTTCGTGCTCTACTCCCTGGGATGCTGGGCAGCCCAGCACGGGTGCCAAAGACGTTCCATTGTAATGGACTTTGAGTTTTGAAATGGAGGAGCGACAGCAATGCGGATGGCACCGTTGCAAAGCTGACTTTCTGCAGAAGAGGCACAGCTCCAGTTTTTTGCCCTGGCTCTTCGGCTGTGGGGGCAGAGGCCAACCGTTCGTGCTCTACTCCCTGGGATGCTGGGCAGCCGAGCACGGGTGCCAAAGAGGTTCCATTGTAATGGACTTTGAGTTGGGAAATGGAGGAGCAACAGCAATGCGGATGGCACCGTTGCAAAGCTGACTTTCTGCAGAAGAGGCACAGCTCAAGTTTTTTGCCCTGGCTCTTTGGCTGTGGGAGCAGAGGCCAACCGTTCGTGCTCTACTCCCTTGGATGCTGGGCAGCCGAGCACGGGTGCCAAAGAGGTTCCATTGTAATGGACTTTGAGTTGGGAAATGGAGGAGCGACAGCAATGCGGATGGCACCGTTGCAAAGCTGACTTTCTGCAGAAGAGGCACAGCTCAAGTTTTTTGCCCTGGCTCTTCGGCTGTTGGAGCAGAGGCCAACCGTTCGTGCTCTACTCCCTGGGATGCTGGGCAGCCGAGCACGGGTGCCAAAGAGGTTCCATTGTAATGGACTTTGAGTTGGGAAATCGAGGAGCGACAGCAATGCGGATGGCACCGTTGCAAAGCTGACTTTCTGCAGAAGAGGCACAGCTCCAGTTTTTTGCCCTGGCTCTTTGGCTGTGGGAGCAGAGGCCAATCGTTCGTGCTCTACTCCCTGGGATGCTGGGCAGCCCAGCACGGGTGCCAAAGACGTTCCATTGTAATGGACTTTGAGTTTTGAAATGGAGGAGCGACAGCAATGCGGATGGCACCGTTGCAAAGCTGACTTTCTGCAGAAGAGGCACAGCTCCAGTTTTTTGCCCTGGCTCTTCGGCTGTGGGGGCAGAGGCCAACCGTTCGTGCTCTACTCCCTGGGATGCTGGGCAGCCGAGCACGGGTGCCAAAGAGGTTCCATTGTAATGGACTTTGAGTTGGGAAATGGAGGAGCAACAGCAATGCGGATGGCACCGTTGCAAAGCTGACTTTCTGCAGAAGAGGCACAGCTCAAGTTTTTTGCCCTGGCTCTTTGGCTGTGGGAGCAGAGGCCAACCGTTCGTGCTCTACTCCCTGGGATGCTGGGCAGCCCAGCACGGGTGCCAAAGAGGTTCCATTGTAATGGACTTTGAGTTGGGAAATGGAGGAGCGACAGCAATGCGGATGGCACCGTTGCAAAGCTGACTTTCTGCAGAAGAGGCACAGCTCAAGTTTTTTGCCCTGGCTCTTCGGCTGTTGGAGCAGAGGCCAACCGTTCGTGCTCTACTCCCTGGGATGCTGGGCAGCCGAGCACGGGTGCCAAAGAGGTTCCATTGTAATGGACTTTGAGTTGGGAAATGGAGGAGTGACAGCAATGCGGATGGCACCGTTGCAAAGCTGACTTTCTGCAGAAGAGGCACAGCTCCAGTTTTTTGCCCTGGCTCTTTGGCTGTGGGAGCAGAGGCCAATCGTTCGTGCTCTACTCCCTGGGATGCTGGGCAGCCGAGCACGGGTGCCAAAGACGTTCCATTGTAATGGACTTTGAGTTTTGAAATGGAGGAGCGACAGCAATGCGGATGGCACCGTTGCAAAGCTGACTTTCTGCAGAAGAGGCACAGCTCAAGTTTTTTGCCCTGGCTCTTCGGCTGTGGGGGCAGAGGCCAACCGTTCGTGCTCTACTCCCTGGGATGCTGGGCAGCCGGGCACGGGTGCCAAAGATGTTCCATTGTAATGGACTTTGAGTTGGGAAATCGAGGAGCGACAGCAATGCGGATGGCACCGTTGCAAAGCTGACTTTCTGCAGAAGAGGCACAGCTCCAGTTTTTTGCCCTGGCTCTTTGGCTGTGGGAGCAGAGGCCAAGCGTTCATGCTCTACTCCCTGGGATGCTGGGCAGCCCAGCACGGGTGCCAAAGACATTCCTTTTTAATGGACTTTGAGTTGGGAAATCGATGAGCGACAACAATGTGGATGGCACCGTTGCAAAGCTGACTTTCTGCAGAAGAGGCACAGCTCCAGTTTTTTGCCCTGGCTCTTTGGCTGTGGGAGCAGAGGCCAACCGTTCGTGCTCTACTTCCTGCAATGCTGGGCAGCCCAGCACGGGTGCCAAAGAGGTTCCATTGTAATGGACTTTGAGTTGGGAAATCGAGCAGCAACAGCAATGCGGATGGCACAGTTTAAAGGCTGACTCTCTGCAGAAGAGGCACAGCTCAAGTTTTTTGCCCTGGCTCTTCGGCTGTTGGAGCAGAGGCCAACCGTTCGTGCTCTACTCCCTGGGATGCTGGGCAGCCCAGCACGGGTGCCAAAGACGTTCCATTGTAATGGACTTTGAGTTGGGAAATCGAGGAGCGACAGCAATGCGGATGGCACTGTTGCAAATCTGACTTTCTGCAGAAGAGGCACAGCTCCAGTTTTTTGCCCTGGCTCTTCGGCTGTGGGAGCAGAGGCCAACCATTCGTGCTCTACTCCCTGGGATGCTGGGCAGCCGAGCACGGGTGCCAGAGAGTTTCCATTGTAATGGACTTTGAGTTGGGAAATGGAAGAGCGACAGCAATGCGGATGGCACCGTTGCAAAGCAGACTTTCTGCAGAAGAGGCACAGCTCAAGCTTTTTGCCCTGGCTCTTCGGCTGTGGGAGCAGAGGCCAACCGTTCGTGCTCTACTCCCTGGGATGCTGGGCAGCCGAGCACGGGTGCCAAAGAGGTTCGATTGTAATGGACTTTGAGTTGGGAAATGGAGGAGCGACAGCAATGCGGATGGCACCGTTGCAAAGCTGACTTTCTGCAGAAGAGGCACAGCTCCAGTTTTTTGCCCTGGCTCTTTGGCTGTGGGAGCAGAGGCCAACCGTTCGTGCTCTACTCCCTGGGATGCTGGGAAGCCGGGCACGGGTGCCAAAGATGTTCCATTGTAATGGACTTTGAGTTGGGAAATCGAGGAGCGACAGCAATGCGGATGGCACCGTTGCAAAGCTGACTTTCTGCAGAAGAGGCACAGCTCCAGTTTTTTGCCCTGGCTCTTTGGCTGTGGGAGCAGAGGCCAACCGTTCGTGCTCTACTTCCTGCCATGCTGGGCAGCCCAGCACGGGTGCCAAAGACGTTCCATTGTAATGGACTTTGAGTTGGGAAATCGAGGAGCAACAGCAATGCGGATGGCACCGTTGCAAAGCTGACTTTCTGCAGAAGAGGCACAGCTCAAGTTTTTTGCCCTGGCTCTTCGGCTGTGGGAGCAGAGGCCAACCGTTCGTGCTCTACTCCCTGGGATGCTGGGCAGCCCAGCACGGGTGCCAAAGAGGTTCCTTTGTAATGGACTTTGAGTTTTGAAATGGAGGAGCGACAGCAATGCGGATGGCACCGTTGCAAAGCAGACTTTCTGCAGAAGAGGCACAGCTCAAGCTTTTTGCCCTGGCTCTTCGGCTGTTGGAGCAGAGGCCAAGCGTTCATGCTCTACTCCCTGGGATGCTGGGCAGCCCAGCACGGGTGCCAAAGAGGTTCCATTGTAATGGACTTTGAGTTGGGAAATGGAGGAGCAACAGCAATGCGGATGTCACCGTTGCAAAGTTGACTTTCTGCAGAAGAGGCACAGCTCCAGTTTTTTGCCCTGGCTCTTTGGCTGTGGGAGCAGAGGCCAACCGTTCGTGCTCTACTTCCTGCCATGCTGGGCAGCCCAGCACGGGTGCCAAAGAGGTTCCATTGTAATGGACTTTGAGTTGGGAAATATTGGAGCGACAGCAATGCGGATGGCACCGTTGCAAAGCTGACTTTCTGCAGAAGAGGCACAGCTCAAGTTTTTTGTCCTGGCTCTTTGGCTGTGGGAGCAGAGGCCAACCGTTCGTGCTCTACTCCCTGGGATGCTGGGCAGCCCAGCACGGGTGCCAAAGAGGTTCCCTTGTAATGGACTTTGAGTTGGGAAATCGAGGAGCGACAGCAATGCGGATGGCACCGTTGCAAAGCTGACTTTCTGCAGAAGAGGCACAGCTCAAGTTTTTTGCCCTGGCTCTTCGGCTGTGGGAGCAGAGGCCAACCATTCGTGCTCTACTCCCTGGGATGCTGGGCAGCCCAGCACGGGTGCCAAAGAGGTTCCATTGTAATGGACTTTGAGTTGGGAAATGGAGGAGCGACAGCAATGCGGATGGCACCGTTGCAAAGCTGACTTTCTGCAGAAGAGGCACAGCTCAAGCTTTTTGCCCTGGCTCTTCGGCTGTTGGAGCAGAGGCCAAGCGTTCATGCTCTACTCCCTGGGATGCTGGGCAGCCCAGCACGGGTGCCAAAGAGGTTCCATTGTAATGGACTTTGAGTTGGGAAATCGAGGAGCAACAGCAATGCGGATGTCACCGTTGCAAAGTTGACTTTCTGCAGAAGAGGCACAGCTCCAGTTTTTTGCCCTGGCTCTTTGGCTGTGGGAGCAGAGGCCAACCGTTCGTGCTCTACTCCCTGGGATGCTGGGCAGCCCAGCACGGGTGCCAAAGACGTTCCATTGTAATGGACTTTGAGTTGGGAAATCGAGGAGCGACAGCAATGCGGATGGCACTGTTGCAAATCTGACTTTCTGCAGAAGAGGCACAGCTCCAGTTTTTTGCCCTGTCTCTTTGACTGTGGGAGCAGAGGCCAACCGTTCGTGCTCTACTCCCTGGGATGCTGGGCAGCCCAGCACGGGTGCCAAAGAGGTTCCATTGTAATGGACTTTGAGTTGGGAAATGGAGGAGCGACAGCAAAGCGGATGGCACCGTTGCAAAGCTGACTTTCTGCAGAAGAGGCACAGCTCAAGTTTTTTGCCCTGGCTCTTTGGCTGTTGGAGCAGAGGCCAACCGTTCGTGCTCTACTCCCTGGGATGCTGGGCAGCCCAGCACGGGTGCCAAAGAGGTTCCATTGTAATGGACTTTGAGTTGGGAAATGGAGGAGCGACAGCAATGCGGATGGCACCGTTGCAAAGCTGACTTTCTGCAGAAGAGGCACAGCTCCAGTTTTTTGCCCTGGCTCTTTGGCTGTGGGAGCAGAGGCCAACCGTTCGTGCTCTACTCCCTGGGATGCTGGGCAGCCCAGCACGGGTGCCAAAGACGTTCCATTGTAATGGACTTTGAGTTTTGAAATGGAGGAGCGACAGCAATGCGGATGGCACCGTTGCAAAGCTGACTTTCTGCAGAAGAGGCACAGCTCCAGTTTTTTGCCCTGGCTCTTCGGCTGTGGGGGCAGAGGCCAACCGTTCGTGCTCTACTCCCTGGGATGCTGGGCAGCCGAGCACTGGTGCCAAAGAGGTTCCATTGTAATGGACTTTGAGTTGGGAAATGGAGGAGCGACAGCAATGCGGATGGCACCGTTGCAAAGCTGACTTTCTGCAGAAGAGGCACAGCTCCAGTTTTTTGCCCTGGCTCTTTGGCTGTGGGAGCAGAGGCCAACCGTTCGTGCTCTACTCCCTGGGATGCTGGGCAGCCCAGCACGTGTGCCAAAGAGGTTCCATTGTAATGGACTTTGAGTTTTGAAATGGAGGAGCGACAGCAATGCGGATGGCACCGTTGCAAAGCTGACTTTCTGCAGAAGAGGCACAGCTCCAGTTTTTTGCCCTGGCTCTTCGGCTGTGGGGGCAGAGGCCAACCGTTCGTGCTCTACTCCCTGGGATGCTGGGCAGCCGAGCACGGGTGCCAAAGAGGTTCCATTGTAATGGACTTTGAGTTGGGAAATGGAGGAGCGACAGCAATGCGGATGGCACCGTTGCAAAGCTGACTTTCTGCAGAAGAGGCACAGCTCAAGTTTTTTGCACTGTCTCTTCGGCTGTGGGAGCAGAGGCCAACCGTTCGTGCTCTACTCCCTGGGATGCTGGGCAGCCCAGCACGGGTGCCAAAGAGGTTCCATTGTAATGGACTTTGAGTTGGGAAATGGAGGAGCGACAGCAATGCGGATGGCACCGTTGCAAAGCTGACTTTCTGCAGAAGAGGCACAGCTCCAGTTTTTTGCCCTGGCTCTTCGGCTGTTGGAGCAGAGGCCAACCGTTCGTGCTCTACTCCCTGGGATGCTGGGCAGCCGAGCACGGGTGCCAAAGAGGTTCCATTGTAATGGACTTTGAGTTGGGAAATCGATGAGCGACAACAATGTGGATGGCACCGTTGCAAAGCTGACTTTCTGCAGAAGAGGCACAGCTCCAGTTTTTTGCCCTGGCTCTTTGGCTGTGGGAGCAGAGGCCAACCGTTCGTGCTCTACTTCCTGCAATGCTGGGCAGCCCAGCACGGGTGCCAAAGAGGTTCCATTGTAATGGACTTTGAGTTGGGAAATCGAGCAGCAACAGCAATGCGGATGGCACAGTTTAAAGGCTGACTCTCTGCAGAAGAGGCACAGCTCAAGTTTTTTGCCCTGGCTCTTCGGCTGTTGGAGCAGAGGCCAACCGTTCGTGCTCTACTCCCTGGGATGCTGGGCAGCCCAGCACGGGTGCCAAAGACGTTCCATTGTAATGGACTTTGAGTTGGGAAATCGAGGAGCGACAGCAATGCGGATGGCACTGTTGCAAATCTGACTTTCTGCAGAAGAGGCACAGCTCCAGTTTTTTGCCCTGGCTCTTCGGCTGTGGGAGCAGAGGCCAACCATTCGTGCTCTACTCCCTGGGATGCTGGGCAGCCGAGCACGGGTGCCAGAGAGTTTCCATTGTAATGGACTTTGAGTTGGGAAATGGAAGAGCGACAGCAATGCGGATGGCACCGTTGCAAAGCAGACTTTCTGCAGAAGAGGCACAGCTCAAGCTTTTTGCCCTGGCTCTTCGGCTGTGGGAGCAGAGGCCAACCGTTCGTGCTCTACTCCCTGGGATGCTGGGCAGCCGAGCACGGGTGCCAAAGAGGTTCCATTGTAATGGACTTTGAGTTGGGAAATGGAGGAGCGACAGCAATGCGGATGGCACCGTTGCAAAGCTGACTTTCTGCAGAAGAGGCACAGCTCCAGTTTTTTGCCCTGGCTCTTCGGCTGTGGGAGCAGAGGCCAACCGTTCGTGCTCTACTCCCTGGGATGCTGGGAAGCCGGGCACGGGTGCCAAAGATGTTCCATTGTAATGGACTTTGAGTTGGGAAATCGAGGAGCGACAGCAATGCGGATGGCACCGTTGCAAAGCTGACTTTCTGCAGAAGAGGCACAGCTCCAGTTTTTTGCCCTGGCTCTTTGGCTGTGGGAGCAGAGGCCAACCGTTCGTGCTCTACTTCCTGCCATGCTGGGCAGCCCAGCACGGGTGCCAAAGACGTTCCATTGTAATGGACTTTGAGTTGGGAAATCGAGGAGCAACAGCAATGCGGATGGCACCGTTGCAAAGCTGACTTTCTGCAGAAGAGGCACAGCTCAAGTTTTTTGCCCTGGCTCTTCGGCTGTGGGAGCAGAGGCCAACCGTTCGTGCTCTACTCCCTGGGATGCTGGGCAGCCCAGCACGGGTGCCAAAGAGGTTCCTTTGTAATGGACTTTGAGTTTTGAAATGGAGGAGCGACAGCAATGCGGATGGCACCGTTGCAAAGCAGACTTTCTGCAGAAGAGGCACAGCTCAAGCTTTTTGCCCTGGCTCTTCGGCTGTTGGAGCAGAGGCCAAGCGTTCATGCTCTACTCCCTGGGATGCTGGGCAGCCCAGCACGGGTGCCAAAGAGGTTCCATTGTAATGGACTTTGAGTTGGGAAATCGAGGAGCAACAGCAATGCGGATGTCACCGTTGCAAAGTTGACTTTCTGCAGAAGAGGCACAGCTCCAGTTTTTTGCCCTGGCTCTTTGGCTGTGGGAGCAGAGGCCAACCGTTCGTGCTCTACTTCCTGCCATGCTGGGCAGCCCAGCACGGGTGCCAAAGAGGTTCCATTGTAATGGACTTTGAGTTGGGAAATATTGGAGCGACAGCAATGCGGATGGCACCGTTGCAAAGCTGACTTTCTGCAGAAGAGGCACAGCTCAAGTTTTTTGTCCTGGCTCTTTGGCTGTGGGAGCAGAGGCCAACCGTTCGTGCTCTACTGCCTGGGATGCTGGGCAGCCCAGCACGGGTGCCAAAGAGGTTCCATTGTAATGGACTTTGAGTTGGGAAATCGAGGAGCGACAGCAATGCGGATGGCACCGTTGCAAAGCTGACTTTCTGCAGAAGAGGCACAGCTCAAGTTTTTTGCCCTGGCTCTTCGGCTGTGGGAGCAGAGGCCAACCATTCGTGCTCTACTCCCTGGGATGCTGGGCAGCCCAGCACGGGTGCCAAAGAGGTTCCATTGTAATGGACTTTGAGTTGGGAAATGGAGGAGCGACAGCAATGCGGATGGCACCGTTGCAAAGCTGACTTTCTGCAGAAGAGGCACAGCTCAAGCTTTTTGCCCTGGCTCTTCGGCTGTTGGAGCAGAGGCCAAGCGTTCATGCTCTACTCCCTGGGATGCTGGGCAGCCCAGCACGGGTGCCAAAGAGGTTCCATTGTAATGGACTTTGAGTTGGGAAATCGAGGAGCAACAGCAATGCGGATGTCACCGTTGCAAAGTTGACTTTCTGCAGAAGAGGCACAGCTCCAGTTTTTTGCCCTGGCTCTTTGGCTGTGGGAGCAGAGGCCAACCGTTCGTGCTCTACTCCCTGGGATGCTGGGCAGCCCAGCACGGGTGCCAAAGACGTTCCATTGTAATGGACTTTGAGTTGGGAAATCGAGGAGCGACAGCAATGCGGATGGCACTGTTGCAAATCTGACTTTCTGCAGAAGAGGCACAGCTCCAGTTTTTTGCCCTGTCTCTTTGACTGTGGGAGCAGAGGCCAACCGTTCGTGCTCTACTCCCTGGGATGCTGGGCAGCCCAGCACGGGTGCCAAAGAGGTTCCATTGTAATGGACTTTGAGTTGGGAAATGGAGGAGCGACAGCAAAGCGGATGGCACCGTTGCAAAGCTGACTTTCTGCAGAAGAGGCACAGCTCAAGTTTTTTGCCCTGGCTCTTTGGCTGTGGGAGCAGAGGCCAACCGTTCGTGCTCTACTCCCTGGGATGCTGGGCAGCCCAGCACGGGTGCCAAAGAGGTTCCATTGTAATGGACTTTGAGTTGGGAAATGGAGGAGCGACAGCAATGCGGATGGCACCGTTGCAAAGCTGACTTTCTGCAGAAGAGGCACAGCTCCAGTTTTTTGCCCTGGCTCTTTGGCTGTGGGAGCAGAGGCCAACCGTTCGTGCTCTACTCCCTGGGATGCTGGGCAGCCCAGCACGGGTGCCAAAGACGTTCCATTGTAATGGACTTTGAGTTTTGAAATGGAGGAGCGACAGCAATGCGGATGGCACCGTTGCAAAGCTGACTTTCTGCAGAAGAGGCACAGCTCCAGTTTTTTGCCCTGGCTCTTCGGCTGTGGGGGCAGAGGCCAACCGTTCGTGCTCTACTCCCTGGGATGCTGGGCAGCCGAGCACGGGTGCCAAAGAGGTTCCATTGTAATGGACTTTGAGTTGGGAAATGGAGGAGCGACAGCAATGCGGATGGCACCGTTGCAAAGCTGACTTTCTGCAGAAGAGGCACAGCTCCAGTTTTTTGCCCTGGCTCTTTGGCTGTGGGAGCAGAGGCCAACCGTTCGTGCTCTACTCCCTGGGATGCTGGGCAGCCCAGCACGTGTGCCAAAGAGGTTCCATTGTAATGGACTTTGAGTTTTGAAATGGAGGAGCGACAGCAATGCGGATGGCACCGTTGCAAAGCTGACTTTCTGCAGAAGAGGCACAGCTCCAGTTTTTTGCCCTGGCTCTTCGGCTGTGGGGGCAGAGGCCAACCGTTCGTGCTCTACTCCCTGGGATGCTGGGCAGCCGAGCACGGGTGCCAAAGAGGTTCCATTGTAATGGACTTTGAGTTGGGAAATGGAGGAGCGACAGCAATGCGGATGGCACCGTTGCAAAGCTGACTTTCTGCAGAAGAGGCACAGCTCCAGTTTTTTGCCCTGGCTCTTTGGCTGTGGGAGCAGAGGCCAACCGTTCGTGCTCTACTCCCTGGGATGCTGGGCAGCCCAGCACGGGTGCCAAAGAGGTTCCATTGTAATGGACTTTGAGTTGGGAAATGGAGGAGCGACAGCAATGCGGATGGCACCGTTGCAAAGCTGACTTTCTGCAGAAGAGGCACAGCTCCAGTTTTTTGCCCTGGCTCTTCGGCTGTTGGAGCAGAGGCCAACCGTTCGTGCTCTACTCCCTGGGATGCTGGGCAGCCCAGCACGGGTGCCAAAGAGGTTCCATTGTAATGGACTTTGAGTTGGGAAATCGAGGAGCGACAGCAATGCGGATGGCACCGTTGCAAAGCTGACTTTCTGCAGAAGAGGCACAGCTCCAGTTTTTTGCCCTGCCTCTTTGGCTGTGGGAGCAGAGGCCAACCGTTCGTGCTCTACTCCCTGGGATGCTGGGCAGCCCAGCACGGGTGCCAAAGAGGTTCCATTGTAATGGACTTTGAGTTGGGAAATGGAGGAGCGACAGCAATGCGGATGGCACCGTTGCAAAGCTGACTTTCTGCAGAAGAGGCACAGCTCCAGTTTTTTGCCCTGGCTCTTTGGCTGTGGGAGCAGAGGCCAATCGTTCGTGCTCTACTCCCTGGGATGCTGGGCAGCCCAGCACGGGTGCCAAAGACGTTCCATTGTAATGGACTTTGAGTTGGGAAATGGAGGAGCGACAGCAATGCGGATGGCACCGTTGCAAAGCTGACTTTCTGCAGAAGAGGCACAGCTCAAGTTTTTTGCCCTGGCTCTTCGGCTGTGGGAGCAGAGGCCAACCGTTCGTGCTCTACTTCCTGCCATGCTGGGCAGCCCAGCACGGGTGCCAAAGAGGTTCCATTGTAATGGACTTTGAGTTGGGAAATCGAGCAGCAACAGCAATGCGGATGGCACCGTTTTAAAGCTGACTTTCTGCAGAAGAGGCACAGCTCAAGTTTTTTGCCCTGGCTCTTCGGCTGTGGGAGCAGAGGCCAACCGTTCGTGCTCTACTCCCTGGGATGCTGGGCAGCCCAGCACGTGTGCCAAAGACGTTCCATTGTAATGGACTTTGAGTTGGGAAATCGAGGAGCGACAGCAATGCGGATGGTACTGTTGCAAATCTGACTTTCTGCAGAAGAGGCACAGCTCCAGTTTTTTGCCCTGGCTCTTCGGCTGTGGGAGCAGAGGCCAACCGTTCGTGCTCTACTCCCTGGGATGCTGGGCAGCCGAGCACGGGTGCCAGAGAGTTTCCATTGTAATGGACTTTGAGTTGGGAAATGGAAGAGCGACAGCAATGCGGATGGCACCGTTGCAAAGCAGACTTTCTGCAGAAGAGGCACAGGTCAAGCTTTTTGCCCTGGCTCTTCGGCTGTGGGAGCAGAGGCCAACCGTTCGTGCTCTACTCCCTGGGATGCTGGGCAGCCGAGCACGGGTGCCAAAGAGGTTCCATTGTAATGGACTTTGAGTTGGGAAATGGAGGAGCGACAGCAATGCGGATGGCACCGTTGCAAAGCTGACTTTCTGCAGAAGAGGCACAATTCAAGTTTTTTGCCCTGTCTCTTTGGCTGTTGGAGCAGAGGCCAAGCGTTCATGCTCTACTCCCTGGGATGCTGGGCAGCCCAGCACGGGTGCCAAAGAGGTTCCATTGTAATGGACTTTGAGTTTGGAAATCGAGGAGCGACAGCAATGCGGATGGCACCGTTGCAAAGCTGACTTTCTGCAGAAGAGGAACAGCTCCAGTTTTTTGCCCTGGCTCTTCGGCTGTGGGGGCAGAGGCCAACCGTTCGTGCTCTACTCCCTGGGATGCTGGGCAGCCCAGCACGGGTGCCAAAGATGTTCCATTGTAATGGACTTTGAGTTGGGAAATGGAGGAGCAACAGCAATGCGGATGGCACCGTTGCAAAGCTGACTTTCTGCAGAAGAGGCACAGCTCCAGTTTTTTGCCCTGGCTCTTCGGCTGTGGGGGCAGAGGCCAACCGTACGTGCTCTACTCCCTGGGATGCTGGGCAGCCGAGCACGGGTGCCAAAGAGGTTCCATTGTAATGGACTTTGAGTTGGGAAATCGAGGAGCAACAGCAATGCGGATGTCACCGTTGCAAAGCTGACTTTCTGCAGAAGAGGCACAGCTCCAGTTTTTTGCCCTGGCTCTTCGGCTGTGGGAGCAGAGGCCAACCGTTCGTGCTCTACTCCCTGGGATGCTGGGCAGCCCAGCACGGGTGACAAAGATGTTCCATTGTAATGGACTTTGAGTTGGGAAATAGAGGAGCAACAGCAATGCGGATGGCACCGTTGCAAAGCTGACTTTCTGCAGAAGAGGCACAGCTCAAGTTTTTTGCCCTGGCTCTTCGGCTGTGGGAGCAGAGCCCAACCGTTCGTGCTCTACTCCCTGGGATGCTGGGCAGCCGGGCACGTGTGCCAAAGATGTTCCATTGTAATGGACTTTGAGTTGGGAAATGGAGGAGCAACAGCAATGCGGATGGCACCGTTGCAAAGCTGACTTTCTGCAGAAGAGGCACAGCTCCAGTTTTTTGCCCTGGCTCTTTGGCTGTGGGAGCAGAGGCCAACCGTTCGTGCTCTACTCCCTGGGATGCTGGGCAGCCGAGCACGGGTGCCAAAGAGGTTCCATTGTAATGGACTTTGAGTTGGGAAATCGAGGAGCAACAGCAATGCGGATGGCACTGTTGCAAAGCTGACATTCTGCAGAAGAGGAACAGCTCCAGTTTTTTGCCCTGGCTCTTTGGCTGTGGGAGCAGAGGCCAACCGTTCGTGCTCTACTTCCTGCCATGCTGGGCAGCCCAGCACGTGTGCCAAAGATGTTCCATTGTAATGGACTTTGAGTTGGGAAATCGAGGAGCGACAGCAATGCGGATGGCACCGTTGCAAAGCTGACTTTCTGCAGAAGAGGCACAGCTCAAGTTTTTTGCCCTGGCTCTTCGGCTGTGGGAGCAGAGGCCAACCGTTCGTGCTCTACTCCCTGGGATGCTGGGCAGCCGAGCACGGGTGCCAAAGAGGTTCCATTGTAATGGACTTTGAGTTGGGAAATGGAGGAGCGACAGCAATGCGGATGGCACCATTGCAAAGCAGACTTTCTGCAGAAGAGGCACATCTCAAGCTTTTTGCCCTGGCTCTTTGGCTGTGGGAGCAGAGGCCAACCGTTCGTGCTCTACTCCCTGGGATGCTGGGCAGCCCAGCACGGGTGCCAAAGAGGTTCCATTGTAATGGACTTTGAGTTGGGAAATGAAGGAGCGACAGCAATGCGAATGGCACCGTTGCAAAGCTGACTTTCTGCAGAAGAGGCACAGCTCAAGTTTTTTGTCCTGGCTCTTTGGCTGTGGGAGCAGAGGCCAACCGTTCGTGCTCTACTCCCTGGGATGCTGGGCAGCCCAGCACGGGTGCCAAAGAGGTTCCATTGTAATGGACTTTGAGTTGGGAAATCGAGGAGCGACAGCAATGCGGATGGCACCGTTGTAAAGCTGACTTTCTGCAGAAGAGGCACAGCTCCAGTTTTTTGCCCTGGCTCTTCGGCTGTGGGAGCAGAGGCCAACCGTTCGTGCTCTACTCCCTGGGATGCTGGGCAGCCGAGCACGGGTGCCAAAGAGGTTCCATTGTAATGGACTTTGAGTTGGGAAATGGAGGAGCGACAGCAATGCGGATGGCACCGTTGCAAAGCAGACTTTCTGCAGAAGAGGCACAGCTCAAGCTTTTTGCCCTGGCTCTTTGGCTGTGGGAGCAGAGGCCAACCGTTCGTGCTCTACTCCCTGGGATGCTGGGCAGCCCAGCACTGGTGCCAAAGAGGTTCCATTGTAATGGACTTTGAGTTGGGAAATGAAGGAGCGACAGCAATGCGGATGGCACCGTTGCAAAGCTGACTTTCTGCAGAAGAGGCACAGCTCAAGTTTTTTGCCCTGGCTCTTTGGCTGTGGGAGCAGAGCACAACAGTTCGTGCTCTACTCCCTGGGATGCTGGGCAGCCCAGCACGGGTGCCAAAGAGGTTCCATTGTAATGGACTTTGAGTTGGGAAATGGAGGAGCAACAGCAATGCGGATGGCACCGTTGCAAAGCTGACTTTCTGCAGAAGAGGCACAGCTCAAGTTTTTTGCCCTGGCTCTTCGGCTGTGGGAGCAGAGGCCAACCGTACGTGCTCTACTCCCTGGGATGCTGGGCAGCCCAGCACGGGTGCCAAAGAGGTTCCATTGTAATGGACTTTGAGTTGGGAAATCGAGGAGCGACAGCAATGCGGATGGCACCGTTGCAAAGCTGACTTTCTGCAGAAGAGGCACAGCTCCAGTTTTTTGCCCTGGCTCTTTGGCTGTGGGAGCAGAGGCCAACCGTTCGTGCTCTACTCCCTGGGATGCTGGGCAGCCCAGCACGGGTGCCAAAGACGTTCCATTGTAATGGACTTTGAGTTTTGAAATGGAGGAGCGACAGCAATGCGGATGGCACCGTTGCAAAGCTGACTTTCTGCAGAAGAGGCACAGCTCCAGTTTTTTGCCCTGGCTCTTCGGCTGTGGGGGCAGAGGCCAACCGTTCGTGCTCTACTCCCTGGGATGCTGGGCAGCCGAGCACGGGTGCCAAAGAGGTTCCATTGTAATGGACTTTGAGTTGGGAAATCGAGGAGCGACAGCAATGCGGATGGCACCGTTGCAAAGCTGACTTTCTGCAGAAGAGGCACAGCTCCAGTTTTTTGCCCTGGCTCTTTGGCTGTGGGAGCAGAGGCCAACCGTTCGTGCTCTACTCCCTGGGATGCTGGGCAGCCCAGCACGGGTGCCAAAGACGTTCCATTGTAATGGACTTTGAGTTTTGAAATGGAGGAGCGACAGCAATGCGGATGGCACCGTTGCAAAGCTGACTTTCTGCAGAAGAGGCACAGCTCCAGTTTTTTGCCCTGGCTCTTCGGCTGTGGGGGCAGAGGCCAACCGTTCGTGCTCTACTCCCTGGGATGCTGGGCAGCCCAGCACGGGTGCCAAAGAGGTTCCATTGTAATGGACTTTGAGTTGGGAAATGGAGGAGCGACAGCAATGCGGATGGCACCATTGCAAAGCTGACTTTCTGCAGAAGAGGCACAGCTCAAGTTTTTTGCCCTGGCTCTTTGGCTGTGGGAGCAGAGGCCAACCGTTCGTGCTCTACTCCCTGGGATGCTGGGCAGCCCAGCACGGGTGCCAAAGATGTTCCATTGTAATGGACTTTGAGTTGGGAAATGGAGGAGCGACAGCAATGCGGATGGCACCGTTGCAAAGCTGACTTTCTGCAGAAGAGGCACAGCTCAAGTTTTTTGCCCTGGCTCTTCGGCTGTTGGAGCAGAGGCCAACCGTTCGTGCTCTACTCCCTGGGATGCTGGGCAAACGGGCACGGGTGCCAAAGATGTTCCATTGTAATGGACTTTGAGTTGGGAAATGGAGGAGCGACAGCAATGCGGATGGCACCGTTGCAAAGCTGACTTTCTGCAGAAGAGGCACAGCTCCAGTTTTTTGCCCTGGCTCTTTGGCTGCGGGAGCAGAGGCCAACCGTTCGTGCTCTACTCCCTGGGATGCTGGGCAGCCCAGCACGGGTGCCAAAGAGGTTCCATTGTAATGGACTTTGAGTTTTGAAATGGAGGAGCGACAGCAATGCGGATGGCACCGTTGCAAAGCAGACTTTCTGTAGAAGAGGCACAGCTCCAGTTTTTTGCCCTGGCTCTTTGGCTGTGGGAGCAGAGGCCAATCGTTCGTGCTCTACTCCCTGGGATGCTGGGCAGCCCAGCACGGGTGCCAAAGATGTTCCATTGTAATGGACTTTGAGTTGGGAAATGGAGGAGCAACAGCAATGCGGATGGCACCGTTGCAAAGCTGACTTTCTGCAGAAGAGGCACAGCTCAAGTTTTTTGCCCTGGCTCTTCGGCTGTGGGGGCAGAGGCCAACCGTACGTGCTCTACTCCCTGGGATGCTGGGCAGCCCAGCACGGGTGCCAAAGAGGTTCCATTGTAATGGACTTTGAGTTGGGAAATCGAGGAGCAACAGCAATGCGGATGGCACCGTTGCAAAGCTGACTTTCTGCAGAAGAGGCACAGCTCCAGTTTTTTGCCCTGGCTCTTTGGCTGTGGGAGCAGAGGCCAACCGTTCGTGCTCTACTCCCTGGGATGCTGGGCAGCCCAGCACGGGTGCCAAAGATGTTCCATTGTAATGGACTTTGAGTTGGGAAATAGAGGAGCAACAGCAATGCGGATGGCACCGTTGCAAAGCTGACTTTCTGCAGAAGAGGCACAGCTCCAGTTTTTTGCCCTGCCTCTTTGGCTGTGGGAGCAGAGCCCAACCGTTCGTGCTCTACTCCCTGGGATGCTGGGCAGCCGGGCACGTGTGCCAAAGATGTTCCATTGTAATGGACTTTGAGTTGGGAAATGGAGGAGCAACAGCAATGCGGATGGCACCGTTGCAAAGCTGACTTTCTGCAGAAGAGGCACAGCTCAAGTTTTTTGCCCTGGCTCTTCGGCTGTGGGAGCAGAGCCCAACCGTACGTGCTCTACTCCCTGGGATGCTGGGCAGCCCAGCACGGGTGCCAAAGAGGTTCCATTGTAATGGACTTTGAGTTGGGAAATCGAGGAGCGACAGCAATGCGGATGGCACCGTTGCAAAGCTGACTTTCTGCAGAAGAGGCACAGCTCCAGTTTTTTGCCCTGGCTCTTTGGCTGTGGGAGCAGAGGCCAACCGTTCGTGCTCTACTCCCTGGGATGCTGGGCAGCCCAGCACGGGTGCCAAAGAGGTTCCATTGTAATGGACTTTGAGTTGGGAAATCGAGGAGCAACAGCAATGCGGATGGCACTGTTGCAAAGCTGACATTCTGCAGAAGAGGCACAGCTCCAGTTTTTTTTCCTGGCTCTTTGGCTGTGGGAGCAGAGGCCAACCGTTCGTGCTCTACTTCCTGCCATGCTGGGCAGCCCAGCACGTGTGCCAAAGATGTTCCATTGTAATGGACTTTGAGTTGGGAAATAGAGGAGCAACAGCAATGCGGATGGCACCGTTGCAAAGCTGACTTTCTGCAGAAGAGGCACAGCTCCAGTTTTTTGCCCTGCCTCTTCGGCTGTGGGAGCAGAGGCCAACCGTTCGTGCTCTACTCCCTGGGATGCTGGGCAGCCCTGCACGTGTGCCAAAGAGGTTCCATTGTATATGGACTTTGAGTTGGGAAATGGAGGAGCAACAGCAATGCGGATGGCACCGTTGCAAAGCTGACTTTCTGCAGAAGAGGCACAGCTCCAGTTTTTTGCCCTGTCTCTTCGGCTGTGGGAGCAGAGGCCAACCGTTCATGCTCTACTGCCTGGGATGCTGGGCAGCCCAGCACGGGTGCCAAAGACGTTCCATTGTAATGGATTTTGAGTTGGGAAATCGAGGAGCAACAGCAATGCGGATGGCACAGTTGCAAAGCTGACTTTCTGCAGAAGAGGCACAGCTCAAGTTTTTTGTCCTGTCTCTTTGGCTGTGGGAGCAGAGGCCAACCGTTCGTGCTCTACTCCCTGGGATGCTGGGCAGCCCAGCACGGGTGCCAAAGAGGTTCCATTGTAATGGACTTTGAGTTGGGAAATGGAGGAGCGACAGCAATGCGGATGGCACCGTTGCAAAGCTGACTTTCTGCAGAAGAGGCACAGCTCCAGTTTTTTTTCCTGGCTCTTTGGCTGTGGGAGCAGAGGCCAACCGTTCGTGCTCTACTCCCTGGGATGCTGGGCAGCCGAGCACGGGTGCCAAAGAGGTTCCATTGTAATGGACTTTGAGTTGGGAAATGGAGGAGCGACAGCAATGCGGATGGCACCGTTGCAAAGCTGACTTTCTGCAGAAGAGGCACAGCTCAAGATTTTTGCCCTGGCTCTTTGGCTGTGGGAGCAGAGGCCAACCGTTCGTGCTCTACTCCCTGGGATGCTGTGCAGCCGAGCACGGGTGCCAAAGAGGTTCCATTGTAATGGACTTTGAGTTGGGAAATGAAGGAGCGACAGCAATGCGAATGGCACCGTTGCAAAGCTGACTTTCAGCAGAAGAGGCACAGCTCAAGTTTTTTGCCCTGTCTCTTTGGCTGTGGGAGCAGAGCACAACAGTTCGTGCTCTACTCCCTGGGATGCTGGGCAGCCCAGCACGGGTGCCAAAGAGGTTCCATTGTAATGGACTTTGAGTTGGGAAATGGAGGAGCAACAGCAATGCGGATGGCACCGTTGCAAAGCTGACTTTCTGCAGAAGAGGCACAGCTCAAGTTTTTTGCCCTGTCTCTTCGGCTGTGGGAGCAGAGCACAACCGTACGTGCTCTACTCCCTGGGATGCTGGGCAGCCCAGCACGGGTGCCAAAGAGGTTCCATTATAATGGACTTTGAGTTGGGAAATCGAGGAGCGACAGCAATGCGGATGGCACCGTTGCAAAGCTGACTTTCTGCAGAAGAGGCACAGCTCCAGTTTTTTGCCCTGGCTCTTTGGCTGTGGGAGCAGAGGCCAACCGTTCGTGCTCTACTCCCTGGGATGCTGGGCAGCCCAGCACGGGTGCCAAAGAGGTTCCATTGTAATGGACTTTGAGTTGGGAAATCGAGGAGCAACAGCAATGCGGATGGCACTGTTGCAAAGCTGACTTTCTGCAGAAGAGGCACAGCTCAAGTTTTTTGCCCTGGCTCTTCGGCTGTGGGGGCAGAGGCCAACCGTTCGTGCTCTACTCCCTGGGATGCTGGGCAGCCGAGCACGGGTGCCAAAGAGGTTCCATTGTAATGGACTTTGAGTTGGGAAATCGAGGAGCAACAGCAATGCGGATGGCACCGTTGCAAAGCTGACATTCTGCAGAAGAGGAACAGCTCCAGTTTTTTTTCCTGGCTCTTTGGCTGTGGGAGCAGAGGCCAACCATTCGTGCTCTACTTCCTGCCATGCTGGGCAGCCCAGCACGGGTGCCAAAGAGGTTCCATTGTAATGGACTTTGAGTTGGGAAATCGAGCAGCAACAGCAATGCGGATGGAACCGTTTTAAAGCTGACTCTCTGCAGAAGAGGCACAGCTCCAGTTTTTTGCCCTGGCTCTTCGGCTGTGGGAGCAGAGGCCAACCGTTCGTGCTCTACTCCCTGGGATGCTGGGCAGTCGAGCACGGGTGCCAGAGAGTTTCCATTGTAATGGACTTTGAGTTGGGAAATGGAAGAGCGACAGCAATGCGGATGGCACCGTTGCAAAGCAGACTTTCTGCAGAAGAGGCACAGGTCAAGCTTTTTGCCCTGGCTCTTCGGCTGTGGGAGCAGAGGCCAACCGTTCGTGCTCTACTCCCTGGGATGCTGGGCAGCCCAGCACGGGTGCCAAAGAGGTTCCATTGTAATGGACTTTGAGTTGGGAAATGGAGGAGCGACAGCAATGCGAATGGCACCGTTGCAAAGCTGACTTTCTGCAGAAGAGGCACAATTCCAGTTTTTTGCCCTGTCTCTTTGGCTGTGGGAGCAGAGGCCAACCATTCGTGCTCTACTGCCTGGGATGCTGGGCAGCCCAGCACGGGTGCCAAAGAGGTTCCATTGTAATGGACTTTGAGTTGGGAAATCGAGGAGCGACAGCAATGCGGATGGCACCGTTGCAAAGCTGACTTTCTGCAGAAGAGGCACAGCTCCAGTTTTTTGCCCTGGCTCTTCGGCTGTGGGAGCAGAGGCCAACCGTTCGTGCTCTACTCCCTGGGATGCTGGGCAGCCGAGCACGGGTGCCAAAGAGGTTCCATTGTAATGGACTTTGAGTTGGGAAATCGAGGAGCGACAGCAATGCGGATGGCACCGTTGCAAAGCTGACTTTCTGCAGAAGAGGCACAGCTCCAGTTTTTTGCCCTGGCTCTTCGGCTGTGGGAGCAGAGGCCAACCGTTCGTGCTCTACTCCCTGGGATGCTGGGCAGCCGAGCACGGGTGCCAAAGAGGTTCCATTGTAATGGACTTTGAGTTGGGAAATGGAGGAGCGACAGCAATGCGGATGGCACCGTTGCAAAGCAGACTTTCTGCAGAAGAGGCACAGCTCAAGCTTTTTGCCCTGTCTCTTTGGCTGTGGGAGCAGAGGCCAACCGTTCGTGCTCTACTCCCTGGGATGCTGGGCAGCCCAGCACGGGTGCCAAAGAGGTTCCATTGTAATGGACTTTGAGTTGGGAAATGGAGGAGCGACAGCAATGCGGATGGCACCGTTGCAAAGCTGACTTTCTGCATAAGAGGCACAGCTCAAGTTTTTTGCCCTGGCTCTTTGGCTGTGGGAGCAGAGGCCAACCGTTCGTGCTCTACTCCCTGGGATGCTGGGCAGCCCAGCACGGGTGCCAAAGAGGTTCCATTGTAATGGACTTTGAGTTGGGAAATCAAGGAGCGACAGCAATGCGGATGGCACCGTTGCAAAGCTGACTTTCTGCAGAAGAGGCACAGCTCAGGTTTTTTGCCCTGGCTCTTCGGCTGTGGGAGCAGAGGCCAACCATTCGTTCTCTACTCCCTGGGATGCTGGGCAGCCCAGCACGGGTGCCAAAGAGGTTCCATTGTAATGGACTTTGAGTTTTGAAATGGAGGAGCGACAGCAATGCGGATGGCACCGTTGCAAAGCAGACTTTCTGTAGAAGAGGCACAGCTCAAGTTTTTTGCCCTGGCTCTTTGGCTGTGGGAGCAGAGGCCAACCGTTCGTGCTCTACTCCCTGGGATGCTGGGCAGCCGAGCACGGGTGCCAAAGAGGTTCCATTGTAATGGACTTTGAGTTGGGAAATGGAGGAGCGACAGCAATGCGAATGGCACCGTTGCAAAGCTGACTTTCTGCAGAAGAGGCACAGCTCAAGTTTTTTGCCCTGTCTCTTTGGCTGTGGGAGCAGAGCCCAACCGTTCGTGCTCTACTCCCTGGGATGCTGGGCAGCCGAGCACGGGTGCCAAAGATGTTCCATTGTAATGGACTTTGAGTTGGGAAATGGAGGAGCAACAGCAATGCGGATGGCACCGTTGCAAAGCTGACTTTCTGCAGAAGAGGCACAGCTCCAGTTTTTTGCCCTGGCTCTTTGGCTGTGGGAGCAGAGGCCAACCGTTCGTGCTCTACTCCCTGGGATGCTGGGCAGCCCAGCACGGGTGCCAAAGAGGTTCCATTGTAGTGGACTTTGAGTTGGGAAATCGAGGAGCAACAGCAATGCGGATGGCACCGTTGCAAAGCTGACATTCTGCAGAAGAGGAACATCTCCAGTTTTTTTTCCTGGCTCTTTGGCTGTGGGAGCAGAGGCCAACCGTTCGTGCTCTACTCCCTGGGATGCTGGGCAGCCGAGCACTGGTGCCAAAGAGGTTCCATTGTAATGGACTTTGAGTTGGGAAATCGAGGAGCGACAGCAATGCGGATGGCACCGTTGCAAAGCTGACTTTCTGCAGAAGAGGCACAGCTCCAGTTTTTTGCCCTGGCTCTTTGGCTGTGGGAGCAGAGGCCAACCGTTCGTGCTCTACTCCCTGGGATGCTGGGCAGCCCAGCACGGGTGCCAAAGAGGTTCCATTGTAATGGACTTTGAGTTGGGAAATCGAGGAGCAACAGCAATGCGGATGGCACTGTTGCAAAGCTGACATTCTGCAGAAGAGGAACAGCTCCAGTTTTTTTTCCTGGCTCTTTGGCTGTGGGAGCAGAGGCCAACCGTTCGTGCTCTACTTCCTGCCATGCTGGGCAGCCCAGCACGTGTGCCAAAGAGTTTCCATTGTAATGGACTTTGAGTTGGGAAATAGAGGAGCAACAGCAATGTGGATGGCACCGTTGCAAAGCTGACTTTCTGCAGAAGAGGCACAGCTCAAGTTTTTTGCCCTGCCTCTTCGGCTGTGGGGGCAGAGGCCAACCGTTCGTGCTCTACTCCCTGGGATGCTGGGCAGCCCTGCACTTGTGCCAAAGAGATTCCATTGTATATGGACTTTGAGTTGGGAAATGGAGGAGCGACAGCAATGCGGATGGCACCGTTGCAAAGCTGACTTTCTGCAGAAGAGGCACAGCTCAAGTTTTTTGCCCTGTCTCTTTGGCTGTGGGAGCAGAGGCCAACCATTCGTGCTCTACTCCCTGGGATGCTGGGCAGCCGAGCACGGGTGCCAAAGATGTTCCATTGTAATGGACTTTGAGTTGGGAAATGGAGGAGCAACAGCAATGCGGATGGCACCGTTGCAAAGCTGACTTTCTGCAGAAGAGGCACAGCTCCAGTTTTTTGCCGTCTCTTCGGCTGTGGGAGCAGAGGCCAACCGTTCATGCTCTACTCCCTGGGATGCTGGGCAGCCCAGCACGGGTGCCAAAGAGGTTCCATTGTAATGGACTTTGAGTTGGGAAATCGAGGAGCAACAGCAATGCGGATGGCACAGTTGCAAAGCTGACTTTCTGCAGAAGAGGCACAGCTCAAGTTTTTTGTCCTGTCTCTTTGGCTGTGGGAGCAGAGGCCAACCGTTCGTGCTCTACTCCCTGGGATGCTGGGCAGCCCAGCTCGGGTGCCAAAGAGGTTCCATTGTAATGGACTTTGAGTTGGGAAATGGAGGAGCGACAGCAATGCGGATGGCACTGTTGCAAATCTGACTTTCAGCAGAAGAGGCACAGCTCCAGTTTTTTGCCCTGGCTCTTCGGCTGTGGGAGCAGAGGCCAACCGTTCGTGCTCTACTCCCTGGGATGCTGGGCAGTCGAGCACGGGTGCCAGAGAGTTTCCATTGTAATGGACTTTGAGTTGGGAAATGGAAGAGCGACAGCAATGCGGATGGCACCGTTGCAAAGCAGACTTTCTGCAGAAGAGGCACAGGTCAAGCTTTTTGCCCTGGCTCTTCGGCTGTGGGAGCAGAGGCCAACCGTTCGTGCTCTACTCCCTGGGATGCTGGGCAGCCGAGCACGGGTGCCAAAGAGGTTCCATTGTAATGGACTTTGAGTTGGGAAATGGAGGAGCGACAGCAATGCGGATGGCACAGTTGCAAAGCTGACTTTCTGCAGAAGAGGCACAGCTCAAGTTTTTTGTCCTGTCTCTTTGGCTGTGGGAGCAGAGGCCAACCGTTCGTGCTCTACTCCCTGGGATGCTGGGCAGCCGGGCACGTGTGCCAAAGATGTTCCATTGTAATGGACTTTGAGTTGGGAAATGGAGGAGCAACAGCAATGCGGATGGCACCGTTGCAAAGCTGACTTTCTGCAGAAGAGGCACAGCTCAAGTTTTTTGCCCTGGCTCTTCGGCTGTGGGGGCAGAGGCCAACCGTACGTGCTCTACTCCCTGGGATGCTGGGCAGCCCAGCACGGGTGCCAAAGAGGTTCCATTGTAATGGACTTTGAGTTGGGAAATCGAGGAGCGACAGCAATGCGGATGGCACCGTTGCAAAGCTGACTTTCTGCAGAAGAGGCACAGCTCCAGTTTTTTGCCCTGGCTCTTTGGCTGTGGGAGCAGAGGCCAACCGTTCGTGCTCTACTCCCTGGGATGCTGGGCAGCCCAGCACGGGTGCCAAAGAGGTTCCATTGTAGTGGACTTTGAGTTGGGAAATCGAGGAGCAACAGCAATGCGGATGGCACCGTTGCAAAGCTGACATTCTGCAGAAGAGGAACAGCTCCAGTTTTTTTTCCTGGCTCTTTGGCTGTGGGAGCAGAGGCCAACCGTTCGTGCTCTACTCCCTGGGATGCTGGGCAGCCCAGCACGGGTGCCAAAGAGGTTCCATTGTAATGGACTTTGAGTTGGGAAATAGAGGAGCAACAGCAATGCGGATGGCACCGTTGCAAAGCTGACTTTCTGCAGAAGAGGCACAGCTCCAGTTTTTTGCCCTGGCTCTTCGGCTGTGGGAGCAGAGCCCAACCGTTCGTGCTCTACTCCCTGGGATGCTGGGCAGCCCAGCACGGGTGCCAAAGATGTTCCATTGTAATGGACTTTGAGTTGGGAAATGGAGGAGCAACAGCAATGCGGATGGCAACGTTGCAAAGCTGACTTTCTGCAGAAGAGGCACAGCTCAAGTTTTTTGCCCTGGCTCTTCGGCTGTGGGGGCAGAGGCCAACCGTACGTGCTCTACTCCCTGGGATGCTGGGCAGCCGAGCACTGGTGCCAAAGAGGTTCCATTGTAATGGACTTTGAGTTGGGAAATCGAGGAGCGACAGCAATGCGGATGGCACCGTTGCAAAGCTGACTTTCTGCAGAAGAGGCACAGATCCAGTTTTTTGCCCTGGCTCTTTGGCTGTGGGAGCAGAGGCCAACCGTTCGTGCTCTACTCCCTGGGATGCTGGGCAGCCCAGCACGGGTGCCAAAGAGGTTCCATTGTAATGGACTTTGAGTTGGGAAATCGAGGAGCAACAGCAATGCGGATGGCACTGTTGCAAAGCTGACATTCTGCAGAAGAGGAACAGCTCCAGTTTTTTTTCCTGGCTCTTTGGCTGTGGGAGCAGAGGCCAACCGTTCGTGCTCTACTTCCTGCCATGCTGGGCAGCCCAGCACGTGTGCCAAAGAGTTTCCATTGTAATGGACTTTGAGTTGGGAAATAGAGGAGCAACAGCAATATGGATGGCACCGTTGCAAAGCTGACTTTCTGCAGAAGAGGCACAGCTCAAGTTTTTTGCCCTGCCTCTTCGGCTGTGGGGGCAGAGGCCAACCGTTCGTGCTCTACTCCCTGGGATGCTGGGCAGCCCTGCACGTGTGCCAAAGAGATTCCATTGTATATGGACTTTGAGTTGGGAAATGGAGGAGCGACAGCAATGCGAATGGCACCGTTGCAAAGCTGACTTTCTGCAGAAGAGGCACAGCTCAAGTTTTTTGCCCTGTCTCTTTGGCTGTGGGAGCAGAGGCCAACCATTCGTGCTCTACTCCCTGGGATGCTGGGCAGCCGAGCACGGGTGCCAAAGAGGTTCCATTGTAATGGACTTTGAGTTGGGAAATGGAGGAGCAACAGCAATGCGGATGGCACCGTTGCAAAGCTGACTTTCTGCAGAAGAGGCACAGCTCCAGTTTTTTGCCCTGTCTCTTTGGCTGTGGGAGCAGAGGCCAACCGTTCATGCTCTACTGCCTGGGATGCTGGGCAGCCCAGCACGGGTGCCAAAGAGGTTCCATTGTAATGGACTTTGAGTTGGGAAATCGAGGAGCAACAGCAATGCGGATGGCACAGTTGCAAAGCTGACTTTCTGCAGAAGAGGCACAGCTCAAGTTTTTTGTCCTGTCTCTTTGGCTGTGGGAGCAGAGGCCAACCGTTCGTGCTCTACTCCCTGGGATGCTGGGCAGCCCAGCTCGGGTGCCAAAGAGGTTCCATTGTAATGGACTTTGAGTTGGGAAATGGAGGAGCGACAGCAATGCGGATGGCACTGTTGCAAATCTGACTTTCTGCAGAAGAGGCACAGCTCCAGTTTTTTGCCCTGGCTCTTCGGCTGTGGGAGCAGAGGCCAACCGTTCGTGCTCTACTCCCTGGGATGCTGGGCAGTCGAGCACGGGTGCCAGAGAGTTTCCATTGTAATGGACTTTGAGTTGGGAAATGGAAGAGCGACAGCAATGCGGATGGCACCGTTGCAAAGCAGACTTTCTGCAGAAGAGGCACAGGTCAAGCTTTTTGCCCTGGCTCTTCGGCTGTGGGAGCAGAGGCCAACCGTTCGTGCTCTACTCCCTGGGATGCTGGGCAGCCGAGCACGGGTGCCAAAGAGGTTCCATTGTAATGGACTTTGAGTTGGGAAATGGAGGAGCGACAGCAATGCGAATGGCACCGTTGCAAAGCTGACTTTCTGCAGAAGAGGCACAGCTCAAGTTTTTTGCCCTGTCTCTTTGGCTGTGGGAGCAGAGGCCAACCATTCGTGCTCTACTCCCTGGGATGCTGGGCAGCCCAGCACGGGTGCCAAAGAGGTTCCATTGTAATGGACTTTGAGTTGGGAAATGGAGGAGCGACAGCAATGCGGATGGCACCGTTGCAAAGCTGACTTTCTGCAGAAGAGGCACAGCTCCAGTTTTTTGCCCTGGCTCTTCGGCTGTGGGAGCAGAGGCCAACCATTCGTGCTCTACTCCCTGGGATGCTGGGCAGCCCAGCACGGGTGCCAAAGAGGTTCCTTTGTAATGGACTTTGAGTTGGGAAATGGAGGAGCGACAGCAATGCGGATGGCACCGTTGCAAAGCAGACTTTCTGCAGAAGAGGCACAGCTCAAGCTTTTTGCCCTGGCTCTTCGGCTGTTGGAGCAGAGGCCAACCGTTCATGCTCTACTCCCTGGGATGCTGGGCAGCCCAGCACGTGTGCCAAAGAGGTTCCATTGTAATGGACTTTGAGTTGGGAAATGGAGGAGCAACAGCAATGCGGATGTCACCGTTGCAAAGTTGACTTTCTGCAGAAGAGGCACAGCTCCAGTTTTTTGCCCTGGCTCTTTGGCTGTGGGAGCAGAGGCCAACCGTTCGTGCTCTACTCCCTGGGATGCTGGGCAGCCCAGCACGGGTGCCAAAGAGGTTCCATTGTAATGGACTTTGAGTTGGGAAATGGAGGAGCGACAGCAATGCGGATGGCACCGTTGCAAAGCTGACTTTCTGCAGAAGAGGCACAGCTCAAGTTTTTTGCCCTGGCTCTTTGGCTGTGGGAGCAGAGGCCAACCGTTCGTGCTCTACTCCCTGGGATGCTGGGCAGCCCAGCACGGGTGCCAAAGAGGTTCCATTGTAATGGACTTTGAGTTGGGAAATCGAGGAGCGACAGCAATGCGGATGGCACCGTTGCAAAGCTGACTTTCTGCAGAAGAGGCACAGCTCCAGTTTTTTGCCCTGGCTCTTCGGCTGTGGGAGCAGAGGCCAACCATTCGTGCTCTACTCCCTGGGATGCTGGGCAGCCCAGCACGGGTGCCAAAGAGGTTCCATTGTAATGGACTTCGAGTTGGGAAATCGAGGAGCGACAGCAATGTGGATGGCACCGTTGCAAAGCTGACTTTCTGCAGAAGAGGCACAGCTCCAGTTTTTTGCCCTGGCTCTTTGGCTGTGGGAGCAGAGGCCAACCGTTCGTGCTCTACTGCCTGGGATGCTGGGCAGCCCAGCACGGGTGCCAAAGAGGTTCCATTGTAATGGACTTTGAGTTGGGAAATCGAGGAGCAACAGCAATGCGGATGGCACAGTTGCAAAGCTGACTTTCTGCAGAAGAGGCACAGCTCAAGTTTTTTGCCCTGGCTTATCGGCTGTGGGAGCAGAGGCCAACCGTTCGTGCTCTACTCCCTGGGATGCTGGGCAGCCGAGCACGGGTGCCAAAGAGGTTCCATTGTAATGGACTTTGAGTTGGGAAATGGAGGAGCGACAGCAATGCGGATGGCACCGTTGCAAAGCTGACTTTCTGCAGAAGAGGCACAGCTCAAGTTTTTTGCCCTGGCTCTTTGGCTGTGGGAGCAGAGGCCAACCGTTCGTGCTCTACTCCCTGGGATGCTGGGCAGCCCAGCACGGGTGCCAAAGATGTTCCATTGTAATGGACTTTGAGTTGGGAAATGGAGGAGCGACAGCAATGCGGATGGCACCGTTGCAAAGCTGACTTTCTGCAGAAGAGGCACAGCTCAAGTTTTTTGCCCTGGCTCTTCGGCTGTTGGAGCAGAGGCCAACCGTTCGTGCTCTACTCCCTGGGATGCTGGGCAAACGGGCACGGGTGCCAAAGATGTTCCATTGTAATGGACTTTGAGTTGGGAAATGGAGGAGCGACAGCAATGCGGATGGCACCGTTGCAAAGCTGACTTTCTGCAGAAGAGGCACAGCTCCAGTTTTTTGCCCTGGCTCTTTGGCTGCGGGAGCAGAGGCCAACCGTTCGTGCTCTACTCCCTGGGATGCTGGGCAGCCCAGCACGGGTGCCAAAGAGGTTCCATTGTAATGGACTTTGAGTTTTGAAATGGAGGAGCGACAGCAATGCGGATGGCACCGTTGCAAAGCAGACTTTCTGTAGAAGAGGCACAGCTCCAGTTTTTTGCCCTGGCTCTTTGGCTGTGGGAGCAGAGGCCAATCGTTCGTGCTCTACTCCCTGGGATGCTGGGCAGCCCAGCACGGGTGCCAAAGATGTTCCATTGTAATGGACTTTGAGTTGGGAAATGGAGGAGCAACAGCAATGCGGATGGCACCGTTGCAAAGCTGACTTTCTGCAGAAGAGGCACAGCTCAAGTTTTTTGCCCTGGCTCTTCGGCTGTGGGGGCAGAGGCCAACCGTACGTGCTCTACTCCCTGGGATGCTGGGCAGCCCAGCACGGGTGCCAAAGAGGTTCCATTGTAATGGACTTTGAGTTGGGAAATCGAGGAGCAACAGCAATGCGGATGGCACCGTTGCAAAGCTGACTTTCTGCAGAAGAGGCACAGCTCCAGTTTTTTGCCCTGGCTCTTTGGCTGTGGGAGCAGAGGCCAACCGTTCGTGCTCTACTCCCTGGGATGCTGGGCAGCCCAGCACGGGTGCCAAAGATGTTCCATTGTAATGGACTTTGAGTTGGGAAATAGAGGAGCAACAGCAATGCGGATGGCACCGTTGCAAAGCTGACTTTCTGCAGAAGAGGCACAGCTCCAGTTTTTTGCCCTGCCTCTTTGGCTGTGGGAGCAGAGCCCAACCGTTCGTGCTCTACTCCCTGGGATGCTGGGCAGCCCAGCACGGGTGCCAAAGATGTTCCATTGTAATGGACTTTGAGTTGGGAAATGGAGGAGCAACAGCAATGCGGATGGCACCGTTGCAAAGCTGACTTTCTGCAGAAGAGGCACAGCTCAAGTTTTTTGCCCTGGCTCTTCGGCTGTGGGGGCAGAGGCCAACCGTACGTGCTCTACTCCCTGGGATGCTGGGCAGCCCAGCACGGGTGCCAAAGAGGTTCCATTGTAATGGACTTTGAGTTGGGAAATCGAGGAGCGACAGCAATGCGGATGGCACCGTTGCAAAGCTGACTTTCTGCAGAAGAGGCACAGCTCCAGTTTTTTGCCCTGGCTCTTTGGCTGTGGGAGCAGAGGCCAACCGTTCGTGCTCTACTCCCTGGGATGCTGGGCAGCCCAGCACGGGTGCCAAAGAGGTTCCATTGTAATGGACTTTGAGTTGGGAAATCGAGGAGCAACAGCAATGCAGATGGCACTGTTGCAAAGCTGACATTCTGCAGAAGAGGAACAGCTCCAGTTTTTTTTCCTGGCTCTTTGGCTGTGGGAGCAGAGGCCAACCGTTCGTGCTCTACTTCCTGCCATGCTGGGCAGCCCAGCACGTGTGCCAAAGATGTTCCATTGTAATGGACTTTGAGTTGGGAAATAGAGGAGCAACAGCAATGCGGATGGCACCGTTGCAAAGCTGACTTTCTGCAGAAGAGGCACAGCTCAAGTTTTTTGCCCTGCCTCTTCGGCTGTGGGGGCAGAGGCCAACCGTTCGTGCTCTACTCCCTGGGATGCTGGGCAGCCCTGCACGTGTGCCAAAGAGATTCCATTGTATATGGACTTTGAGTTGGGAAATGGAGGAGCGACAGCAATGCGAATGGCACCGTTGCAAAGCTGACTTTCTGCAGAAGAGGCACAGCTCAAGTTTTTTGCCCTGTCTCTTTGGCTGTGGGAGCAGAGGCCAACCATTCGTGCTCTACTCCCTGGGATGCTGGGCAGCCGAGCACGGGTGCCAAAGAGGTTCCATTGTAATGGACTTTGAGTTGGGAAATGGAGGAGCAACAGCAATGCGGATGGCACCGTTGCAAAGCTGACTTTCTGCAGAAGAGGCACAGCTCCAGTTTTTTGTCCTGTCTCTTTGGCTGTGGGAGCAGAGGCCAACCGTTCATGCTCTACTGCCTGGGATGCTGGGCAGCCGAGCACGGGTGCCAAAGAGGTTCCATTGTAATGGACTTTGAGTTGGGAAATGGAGGAGCGACAGCAATGCGGATGGCACAGTTGCAAAGCTG
The DNA here is from genome assembly GCF_963264785.1 of Psittacula echo. Classification (NCBI taxonomy): domain Eukaryota; kingdom Metazoa; phylum Chordata; class Aves; order Psittaciformes; family Psittacidae; genus Psittacula; species Psittacula echo. Next base: position 325,395 of record NW_027664154.1, on the reverse strand, counting down.
ACTTTCTGCAGAAGAGGCACAGCTCCAGTTTTTTGTCCTGTCTCTTTGGCTGTGGGAGCAGAGGCCAACCGTTCGTGCTCTACTCCCTGGGATGCTGGGCAGCCCAGCTCGGGTGCCAAAGAGGTTCCATTGTAATGGACTTTGAGTTGGGAAATGGAGGAGCGACAGCAATGCGGATGGCACTGTTGCAAATCTGACTTTCTGCAGAAGAGGCACAGCTCCAGTTTTTTGCCCTGGCTCTTCGGCTGTGGGAGCAGAGGCCAACCGTTCGTGCTCTACTCCCTGGGATGCTGGGCAGTCGAGCACGGGTGCCAGAGAGTTTCCATTGTAATGGACTTTGAGTTGGGAAATGGAAGAGCGACAGCAATGCGGATGGCACCGTTGCAAAGCAGACTTTCTGCAGAAGAGGCACAGGTCAAGCTTTTTGCCCTGGCTCTTCGGCTGTGGGAGCAGAGGCCAACCGTTCGTGCTCTACTCCCTGGGATGCTGGGCAGCCGAGCACGGGTGCCAAAGAGGTTCCATTGTAATGGACTTTGAGTTGGGAAATGGAGGAGCGACAGCAATGTGAATGGCACCGTTGCAAAGCTGACTTTCTGCAGAAGAGGCACAATTCAAGTTTTTTGCCCTGTCTCTTTGGCTGTGGGAGCAGAGGCCAACCATTCGTGCTCTACTCCCTGGGATGCTGGGCAGCCCAGCACGGGTGCCAAAGAGGTTCCATTGTAATGGACTTTGAGTTGGGAAATGGAGGAGCGACAGCAATGCGGATGGCACCGTTGCAAAGCTGACTTTCTGCAGAAGAGGCACAGCTCCAGTTTTTTGCCCTGGCTCTTCGGCTGTGGGAGCAGAGGCCAACCATTCGTGCTCTACTCCCTGGGATGCTGGGCAGCCCAGCACGGGTGCCAAAGAGGTTCCTTTGTAATGGACTTTGAGTTGGGAAATGGAGGAGCGACAGCAATGCGGATGGCACCGTTGCAAAGCAGACTTTCTGCAGAAGAGGCACAGCTCAAGCTTTTTGCCCTGGCTCTTCGGCTGTTGGAGCAGAGGCCAAGCGTTCATGCTCTACTCCCTGGGATGCTGGGCAGCCCAGCACGGGTGCCAAAGAGGTTCCATAGTAATGGACTTTGAGTTGGGAAATCGAGCAGCAACAGCAATGCGGATGGCACCGTTTTAAAGCTGACTCTCTGCAGAAGAGGCACAGCTCAAGTTTTTTGCCCTGGCTCTTCGGCTGTGGGAGCAGAGGCCAACCGTTCGTGCTCTACTCCCTGGGATGCTGGGCAGCCCAGCACGGGTGCCAAAGACGTTCCATTGTAATGGACTTTGAGTTGGGAAATCGAGGAGCGACAGCAATGCGGATGGTACTGTTGCAAATCTGACTTTCTGCAGAAGAGGCACAGCTCCAGTTTTTTGCCCTGGCTCTTCGGCTGTGGGAGCAGAGGCCAACCGTTCGTGCTCTACTCCCTGGGATGCTGGGCAGCCGAGCACGGGTGCCAGAGAGTTTCCATTGTAATGGACTTTGAGTTGGGAAATGGAAGAGCGACAGCAATGCGGATGGCACCGTTGCAAAGCAGACTTTCTGCAGAAGAGGCACAGGTCAAGCTTTTTGCCCTGGCTCTTCGGCTGTGGGAGCAGAGGCCAACCGTTCGTGCTCTACTCCCTGGGATGCTGGGCAGCCGGGCACGTGTGCCAAAGAGGTTCCATTGTAATGGACTTTGAGTTGGGAAATCGAGGAGCAACAGCAATGCGGATGGCACCGTTGCAAAGCTGACTTTCTGCAGAAGAGGCACAGCTCAAGTTTTTTGCCCTGGCTCTTCGGCTGTGGGGGCAGAGGCCAACCGTACGTGCTCTACTCCCTGGGATGCTGGGCAGCCGAGCACGGGTGCCAAAGAGGTTCCATTATAATGGACTTTGAGTTGGGAAATCGAGGAGCGACAGCAATGCGGATGGCACCGTTGCAAAGCTGACTTTCTGCAGAAGAGGCACAGCTCCAGTTTTTTGCCCTGGCTCTTTGGCTGTGGGAGCAGAGGCCAACCGTTTGTGGTCTACTCCCTGGGATGCTGGGCAGCCCAGCACGGGTGCCAAAGAGGTTCCATTGTAATGGACTTTGAGTTGGGAAATCGAGGAGCGACAGCAATGCGGATGGCACCGTTGCAAAGCTGACATTCTGCAGAAGAGGAACAGCTCCAGTTTTTTTTCCTGGCTCTTTGGCTGTGGGAGCAGAGGCCAACCGTTCGTGCTCTACTTCCTGCCATGCTGGGCAGCCCAGCACGTGTGCCAAAGAGGTTCCATTGTAATGGACTTTGAGTTGGGAAATCGAGCAGCAACAGCAATGCGGATGGCACCGTTTTAAAGCTGACTTTCTGCAGAAGAGGCACAGCTCCAGTTTTTTGCCCTGGCTCTTCGGCTGTGGGAGCAGAGCCCAACCGTTCGTGCTCTACTCCCTGGGATGCTGGGCAGCCGGGCACGGGTGCCAAAGAGGTTCCATTGTAATGGACTTTGAGTTGGGAAATGGAGGAGCGACAGCAATGCGGATGGCACCATTGCAAAGCAGACTTTCTGCAGAAGAGGCACAGCTCAAGCTTTTTGCCCTGGCTCTTTGGCTGTGGGAGCAGAGGCCAACCGTTCGTGCTCTACTCCCTGGGATGCTGGGCAGCCCAGCACGGGTGCCAAAGAGGTTCCATTGTAATGGACTTTGAGTTGGGAAATGAAGGAGCGACAGCAATGCGAATGGCACCGTTGCAAAGCTGACTTTCAGCAGAAGAGGCACAGCTCAAGTTTTTTGCCCTGTCTCTTTGGCTGTGGGAGCAGAGCACAACAGTTCGTGCTCTACTCCCTGGGATGCTGGGCAGCCCAGCACGGGTGCCAAAGAGGTTCCATTGTAATGGACTTTGAGTTGGGAAATGGAGGAGCAACAGCAATGCGGATGGCACCGTTGCAAAGCTGACTTTCTGCAGAAGAGGCACAGCTCAAGTTTTTTGCCCTGGCTCTTCGGTTGTGGGGGCAGAGGCCAACCGTACGTGCTCTACTCCCTGGGATGCTGGGCAGCCCAGCACGGGTGCCAAAGAGGTTCCATTATAATGGACTTTGAGTTGGGAAATCGAGGAGCGACAGCAATGCGGATGGCACCGTTGCAAAGCTGACTTTCTGCAGAAGAGGCACAGCTCCAGTTTTTTGCCCTGGCTCTTTGGCTGTGGGAGCAGAGGCCAACCGTTCGTGCTCTACTCCCTGGGATGCTGGGCAGCCCAGCACGGGTGCCAAAGAGGTTCCATTGTAATGGACTTTGAGTTGGGAAATCGAGGAGCAACAGCAATGCGGATGGCACTGTTGCAAAGCTGACTTTCTGCAGAAGAGGCACAGCTCAAGTTTTTTGCCCTGGCTCTTCGGCTGTGGGGGCAGAGGCCAACCGTTCGTGCTCTACTCCCTGGGATGCTGGGCAGCCGAGCACGGGTGCCAAAGAGGTTCCATTGTAATGGACTTTGAGTTGGGAAATCGAGGAGCAACAGCAATGCGGATGGCACCGTTGCAAAGCTGACATTCTGCAGAAGAGGAACAGCTCCAGTTTTTTTTCCTGGCTCTTTGGCTGTGGGAGCAGAGGCCAACCATTCGTGCTCTACTTCCTGCCATGCTGGGCAGCCCAGCACGGGTGCCAAAGAGGTTCCATTGTAATGGACTTTGAGTTGGGAAATCGAGCAGCAACAGCAATGCGGATGGAACCGTTTTAAAGCTGACTCTCTGCAGAAGAGGCACAGCTCCAGTTTTTTGCCCTGGCTCTTCGGCTGTGGGAGCAGAGGCCAACCGTTCGTGCTCTACTCCCTGGGATGCTGGGCAGTCGAGCACGGGTGCCAGAGAGTTTCCATTGTAATGGACTTTGAGTTGGGAAATGGAAGAGCGACAGCAATGCGGATGGCACCGTTGCAAAGCAGACTTTCTGCAGAAGAGGCACAGGTCAAGCTTTTTGCCCTGGCTCTTCGGCTGTGGGAGCAGAGGCCAACCGTTCGTGCTCTACTCCCTGGGATGCTGGGCAGCCCAGCACGGGTGCCAAAGAGGTTCCATTGTAATGGACTTTGAGTTGGGAAATGGAGGAGCGACAGCAATGCGAATGGCACCGTTGCAAAGCTGACTTTCTGCAGAAGAGGCACAATTCAAGTTTTTTGCCCTGTCTCTTTGGCTGTGGGAGCAGAGGCCAACCATTCGTGCTCTACTGCCTGGGATGCTGGGCAGCCCAGCACGGGTGCCAAAGAGGTTCCATTGTAATGGACTTTGAGTTGGGAAATCGAGGAGCGACAGCAATGCGGATGGCACCGTTGCAAAGCTGACTTTCTGCAGAAGAGGCACAGCTCCAGTTTTTTGCCCTGGCTCTTCGGCTGTGGGAGCAGAGGCCAACCGTTCGTGCTCTACTCCCTGGGATGCTGGGCAGCCGAGCACGGGTGCCAAAGAGGTTCCATTGTAATGGACTTTGAGTTGGGAAATGGAGGAGCGACAGCAATGCGGATGGCACCGTTGCAAAGCAGACTTTCTGCAGAAGAGGCACAGCTCAAGCTTTTTGCCCTGGCTCTTTGGCTGTGGGAGCAGAGGCCAACCGTTCGTGCTCTACTCCCTGGGATGCTGGGCAGCCCAGCACGGGTGCCAAAGAGGTTCCATTGTAATGGACTTTGAGTTGGGAAATGGAGGAGCGACAGCAATGCGGATGGCACCGTTGCAAAGCTGACTTTCTGCAGAAGAGGCACAGCTCAAGTTTTTTGCCCTGGCTCTTTGGCTGTGGGAGCAGAGGCCAACCGTTCGTGCTCTACTCCCTGGGATGCTGGGCAGCCCAGCACGGGTGCCAAAGAGGTTCCATTGTAATGGACTTTGAGTTGGGAAATCAAGGAGCGACAGCAATGCGGATGGCACCGTTGCAAAGCTGACTTTCTGCAGAAGAGGCACAGCTCAAGTTTTTTGCCCTGGCTCTTCGGCTGTGGGAGCAGAGGCCAACCATTCGTTCTCTACTCCCTGGGATGCTGGGCAGCCCAGCACGGGTGCCAAAGAGGTTCCATTGTAATGGACTTTGAGTTGGGAAATCGAGGAGCAACAGCAATGCGGATGGCACTGTTGCAAAGCTGACATTCTGCAGAAGAGGAACAGCTCCAGTTTTTTTTCCTGGCTCTTTGGCTGTGGGAGCAGAGGCCAACCGTTCGTGCTCTACTTCCTGCCATGCTGGGCAGCCCAGCACGTGTGCCAAAGAGTTTCCATTGTAATGGACTTTGAGTTGGGAAATAGAGGAGCAACAGCAATGTGGATGGCACCGTTGCAAAGCTGACTTTCTGCAGAAGAGGCACAGCTCAAGTTTTTTGCCCTGCCTCTTCGGCTGTGGGGGCAGAGGCCAACCGTTCGTGCTCTACTCCCTGGGATGCTGGGCAGCCCTGCACTTGTGCCAAAGAGATTCCATTGTATATGGACTTTGAGTTGGGAAATGGAGGAGCGACAGCAATGCGAATGGCACCGTTGCAAAGCTGACTTTCTGCAGAAGAGGCACAGCTCAAGTTTTTTGCCCTGTCTCTTTGGCTGTGGGAGCAGAGGCCAACCATTCGTGCTCTACTCCCTGGGATGCTGGGCAGCCGAGCACGGGTGCCAAAGAGGTTCCATTGTAATGGACTTTGAGTTGGGAAATGGAGGAGCAACAGCAATGCGGATGGCACCGTTGCAAAGCTGACTTTCTGCAGAAGAGGCACAGCTCCAGTTTTTTGCCCTGTCTCTTCGGCTGTGGGAGCAGAGGCCAACCGTTCATGCTCTACTGCCTGGGATGCTGGGCAGCCCAGCACGTGTGCCAAAGAGGTTCCATTGTAATGGACTTTGAGTTGGGAAATCGAGGAGCAACAGCAATGCGGATGGCACAGTTGCAAAGCTGACTTTCTGCAGAAGAGGCACAGCTCAAGTTTTTTGTCCTGTCTCTTTGGCTGTGGGAGCAGAGGCCAACCGTTCGTGCTCTACTCCCTGGGATGCTGGGCAGCCCAGCTCGGGTGCCAAAGAGGTTCCATTGTAATGGACTTTGAGTTGGGAAATGGAGGAGCGACAGCAATGCGGATGGCACTGTTGCAAATCTGACTTTCTGCAGAAGAGGCACAGCTCCAGTTTTTTGCCCTGGCTCTTCGGCTGTGGGAGCAGAGGCCAACCGTTCGTGCTCTACTCCCTGGGATGCTGGGCAGTCGAGCACGGGTGCCAGAGAGTTTCCATTGTAATGGACTTTGAGTTGGGAAATGGAAGAGCGACAGCAATGCGGATGGCACCGTTGCAAAGCAGACTTTCTGCAGAAGAGGCACAGGTCAAGCTTTTTGCCCTGGCTCTTCGGCTGTGGGAGCAGAGGCCAACCGTTCGTGCTCTACTCCCTGGGATGCTGGGCAGCCGAGCACGGGTGCCAAAGAGGTTCCATTGTAATGGACTTTGAGTTGGGAAATGGAGGAGCGACAGCAATGCGGATGGCACAGTTGCAAAGCTGACTTTCTGCAGAAGAGGCACAGCTCAAGTTTTTTGTCCTGTCTCTTTGGCTGTGGGAGCAGAGGCCAACCGTTCGTGCTCTACTCCCTGGGATGCTGGGCAGCCGGGCACGTGTGCCAAAGATGTTCCATTGTAATGGACTTTGAGTTGGGAAATGGAGGAGCAACAGCAATGCGGATGGCTCCGTTGCAAAGCTGACTTTCTGCAGAAGAGGCACAGCTCAAGTTTTTTGCCCTGGCTCTTCGGCTGTGGGGGCAGAGGCCAACCGTACGTGCTCTACTCCCTGGGATGCTGGGCAGCCGAGCACGGGTGCCAAAGAGGTTCCATTGTAATGGACTTTGAGTTGGGAAATCGAGGAGCGACAGCAATGCGGATGGCACCGTTGCAAAGCTGACTTTCTGCAGAAGAGGCACAGCTCAAGTTTTTTGCCCTGGCTCTTTGGCTGTGGGAGCAGAGGCCAACCGTTCGTGCTCTACTCCCTGGGATGCTGGGCAGCCCAGCACGGGTGCCAAAGAGGTTCCATTGTAGTGGACTTTGAGTTGGGAAATCGAGGAGCAACAGCAATGCGGATGGCACCGTTGCAAAGCTGACATTCTGCAGAAGAGGAACAGCTCCAGTTTTTTTTCCTGGCTCTTTGGCTGTGGGAGCAGAGGCCAACCGTTCGTGCTCTACTCCCTGGGATGCTGGGCAGCCCAGCACGGGTGCCAAAGAGGTTCCATTGTAATGGACTTTGAGTTGGGAAATAGAGGAGCAACAGCAATGCGGATGGCACCGTTGCAAAGCTGACTTTCTGCAGAAGAGGCACAGCTCCAGTTTTTTGCCCTGGCTCTTCGGCTGTGGGAGCAGAGCCCAACCGTTCGTGCTCTACTCCCTGGGATGCTGGGCAGCCCAGCACGGGTGCCAAAGATGTTCCATTGTAATGGACTTTGAGTTGGGAAATGGAGGAGCAACAGCAATGCGGATGGCACCGTTGCAAAGCTGACTTTCTGCAGAAGAGGCACAGCTCAAGTTTTTTGCCCTGGCTCTTCGGCTGTGGGGGCAGAGGCCAACCGTACGTGCTCTACTCCCTGGGATGCTGGGCAGCCGAGCACTGGTGCCAAAGAGGTTCCATTGTAATGGACTTTGAGTTGGGAAATCGAGGAGCGACAGCAATGCGGATGGCACCGTTGCAAAGCTGACTTTCTGCAGAAGAGGCACAGATCCAGTTTTTTGCCCTGGCTCTTTGGCTGTGGGAGCAGAGGCCAACCGTTCGTGCTCTACTCCCTGGGATGCTGGGCAGCCCAGCACGGGTGCCAAAGAGGTTCCATTGTAATGGACTTTGAGTTGGGAAATCGAGGAGCAACAGCAATGCGGATGGCACTGTTGCAAAGCTGACATTCTGCAGAAGAGGAACAGCTCCAGTTTTTTTTCCTGGCTCTTTGGCTGTGGGAGCAGAGGCCAACCGTTCGTGCTCTACTTCCTGCCATGCTGGGCAGCCCAGCACGTGTGCCAAAGAGTTTCCATTGTAATGGACTTTGAGTTGGGAAATAGAGGAGCAACAGCAATGTGGATGGCACCGTTGCAAAGCTGACTTTCTGCAGAAGAGGCACAGCTCAAGTTTTTTGCCCTGCCTCTTCGGCTGTGGGGGCAGAGGCCAACCGTTCGTGCTCTACTCCCTGGGATGCTGGGCAGCCCAGCACGTGTGCCAAAGAGATTCCATTGTATATGGACTTTGAGTTGGGAAATGGAGGAGCGACAGCAATGCGAATGGCACCGTTGCAAAGCTGACTTTCTGCAGAAGAGGCACAGCTCAAGTTTTTTGCCCTGTCTCTTTGGCTGTGGGAGCAGAGGCCAACCATTCGTGCTCTACTCCCTGGGATGCTGGGCAGCCGAGCACGGGTGCCAAAGAGGTTCCATTGTAATGGACTTTGAGTTGGGAAATGGAGGAGCAACAGCAATGCGGATGGCACCGTTGCAAAGCTGACATTCTGCAGAAGAGGCACAGCTCCAGTTTTTTGCCCTGTCTCTTTGGCTGTGGGAGCAGAGGCCAACCGTTCATGCTCTACTGCCTGGGATGCTGGGCAGCCCAGCACGGGTGCCAAAGAGGTTCCATTGTAATGGACTTTGAGTTGGGAAATCGAGGAGCAACAGCAATGCGGATGGCACAGTTGCAAAGCTGACTTTCTGCAGAAGAGGCACAGCTCAAGTTTTTTGTCCTGTCTCTTTGGCTGTGGGAGCAGAGGCCAACCGTTCGTGCTCTACTCCCTGGGATGCTGGGCAGCCCAGCTCGGGTGCCAAAGAGGTTCCATTGTAATGGACTTTGAGTTGGGAAATGGAGGAGCGACAGCAATGCGGATGGCACTGTTGCAAATCTGACTTTCTGCAGAAGAGGCACAGCTCCAGTTTTTTGCCCTGGCTCTTCGGCTGTGGGAGCAGAGGCCAACCGTTCGTGCTCTACTCCCTGGGATGCTGGGCAGTCGAGCACGGGTGCCAGAGAGTTTCCATTGTAATGGACTTTGAGTTGGGAAATGGAAGAGCGACAGCAATGCGGATGGCACCGTTGCAAAGCAGACTTTCTGCAGAAGAGGCACAGGTCAAGCTTTTTGCCCTGGCTCTTCGGCTGTGGGAGCAGAGGCCAACCGTTCGTGCTCTACTCCCTGGGATGCTGGGCAGCCGAGCACGGGTGCCAAAGAGGTTCCATTGTAATGGACTTTGAGTTGGGAAATGGAGGAGCGACAGCAATGCGAATGGCACCGTTGCAAAGCTGACTTTCTGCAGAAGAGGCACAATTCAAGTTTTTTGCCCTGTCTCTTTGGCTGTGGGAGCAGAGGCCAACCATTCGTGCTCTACTCCCTGGGATGCTGGGCAGCCCAGCACGGGTGCCAAAGAGGTTCCATTGTAATGGACTTTGAGTTGGGAAATGGAGGAGCGACAGCAATGCGGATGGCACCGTTGCAAAGCTGACTTTCTGCAGAAGAGGCACAGCTCCAGTTTTTTGCCCTGGCTCTTCGGCTGTGGGAGCAGAGGCCAACCATTCGTGCTCTACTCCCTGGGATGCTGGGCAGCCCAGCACGGGTGCCAAAGAGGTTCCTTTGTAATGGACTTTGAGTTGGGAAATGGAGGAGCGACAGCAATGCGGATGGCACCGTTGCAAAGCAGACTTTCTGCAGAAGAGGCACAGCTCAAGCTTTTTGCCCTGGCTCTTCGGCTGTTGGAGCAGAGGCCAAGCGTTCATGCTCTACTCCCTGGGATGCTGGGCAGCCCAGCACGTGTGCCAAAGAGGTTCCATTGTAATGGACTTTGAGTTGGGAAATGGAGGAGCAACAGCAATGCGGATGTCACCGTTGCAAAGTTGACTTTCTGCAGAAGAGGCACAGCTCCAGTTTTTTGCCCTGGCTCTTTGGCTGTGGGAGCAGAGGCCAACCGTTCGTGCTCTACTCCCTGGGATGCTGGGCAGCCCAGCACGGGTGCCAAAGAGGTTCCATTGTAATGGACTTTGAGTTGGGAAATGGAGGAGCGACAGCAATGCGGATGGCACCGTTGCAAAGCTGACTTTCTGCAGAAGAGGCACAGCTCAAGTTTTTTGCCCTGGCTCTTTGGCTGTGGGAGCAGAGGCCAACCGTTCGTGCTCTACTCCCTGGGATGCTGGGCAGCCCAGCACGGGTGCCAAAGAGGTTCCATTGTAATGGACTTTGAGTTGGGAAATCGAGGAGCGACAGCAATGCGGATGGCACCGTTGCAAAGCTGACTTTCTGCAGAAGAGGCACAGCTCAAGTTTTTTGCCCTGGCTCTTCGGCTGTGGGAGCAGAGGCCAACCATTCGTGCTCTACTCCCTGGGATGCTGGGCAGCCCAGCACGGGTGCCAAAGAGGTTCCATTGTAATGGACTTTGAGTTGGGAAATCGAGGAGCGACAGCAATGTGGATGGCACCGTTGCAAAGCTGACTTTCTGCAGAAGAGGCACAGCTCCAGTTTTTTGCCCTGGCTCTTTGGCTGTGGGAGCAGAGGCCAACCGTTCGTGCTCTACTGCCTGGGATGCTGGGCAGCCCAGCACGGGTGCCAAAGAGGTTCCATTGTAATGGACTTTGAGTTGGGAAATCGAGGAGCAACAGCAATGCGGATGGCACAGTTGCAAAGCTGACTTTCTGCAGAAGAGGCACAGCTCAAGTTTTTTGTCCTGTCTCTTTGGCTGTGGGAGCAGAGGCCAACCGTTCGTGCTCTACTCCCTGGGATGCTGGGCAGCCCAGCTCGGGTGCCAAAGAGGTTCCATTGTAATGGACTTTGAGTTGGGAAATGGAGGAGCGACAGCAATGCGGATGGCACTGTTGCAAATCTGACTTTCTGCAGAAGAGGCACAGCTCCAGTTTTTTGCCCTGGCTCTTCGGCTGTGGGAGCAGAGGCCAACCGTTCGTGCTCTACTCCCTGGGATGCTGGGCAGTCGAGCACGGGTGCCAGAGAGTTTCCATTGTAATGGACTTTGAGTTGGGAAATGGAAGAGCGACAGCAATGCGGATGGCACCGTTGCAAAGCAGACTTTCTGCAGAAGAGGCACAGGTCAAGCTTTTTGCAATGGCTCTTCGGCTGTGGGAGCAGAGGCCAACCGTTCGTGCTCTACTCCCTGGGATGCTGGGCAGCCGAGCACGGGTGCCAGAGAGGTTCCATTGTAATGGACTTTGAGTTGGGAAATGGAGGAGCGACAGCAATGCGGATGGCACAGTTGCAAAGCTGACTTTCTGCAGAAGAGGCACAGCTCAAGTTTTTTGTCCTGTCTCTTTGGCTGTGGGAGCAGAGGCCAACCGTTCGTGCTCTACTCCCTGGGATGCTGGGCAGCCGGGCACGTGTGCCAAAGATGTTCCATTGTAATGGACTTTGAGTTGGGAAATGGAGGAGCAACAGCAATGCGGATGGCACCGTTGCAAAGCTGACTTTCTGCAGAAGAGGCACAGCTCAAGTTTTTTGCCCTGGCTCTTCGGCTGTGGGGGCAGAGGCCAACCGTACGTGCTCTACTCCCTGGGATGCTGGGCAGCCGAGCACGGGTGCCAAAGAGGTTCCATTGTAATGGACTTTGAGTTGGGAAATCGAGGAGCGACAGCAATGCGGATGGCACCGTTGCAAAGCTGACTTTCTGCAGAAGAGGCACAGCTCCAGTTTTTTGCCCTGGCTCTTTGGCTGTGGGAGCAGAGGCCAACCGTTCGTGCTCTACTCCCTGGGATGCTGGGCAGCCCAGCACGGGTGCCAAAGAGGTTCCATTGTAGTGGACTTTGAGTTGGGAAATCGAGGAGCAACAGCAATGCGGATGGCACCGTTGCAAAGCTGACATTCTGCAGAAGAGGAACAGCTCCAGTTTTTTTTCCTGGCTCTTTGGCTGTGGGAGCAGAGGCCAACCGTTCGTGCTCTACTCCCTGGGATGCTGGGCAGCCCAGCACAGGTGCCAAAGAGGTTCCACTGTAATGGACTTTGAGTTGGGAAATAGAGGAGCAACAGCAATGCGGATGGCACCGTTGCAAAGCAGACTTTCTGCAGAAGAGGCACAGCTCCAGTTTTTTGCCCTGGCTCTTCGGCTGTGGGAGCAGAGCCCAACCGTTCGTGCTCTACTCCCTGGGATGCTGGGCAGCCCAGCACGGGTGCCAAAGATGTTCCATTGTAATGGACTTTGAGTTGGGAAATGGAGGAGCAACAGCAATGCGGATGGCACCGTTGCAAAGCTGACTTTCTGCAGAAGAGGCACAGCTCAAGTTTTTTGCCCTGGCTCTTCGGCTGTGGGGGCAGAGGCCAACCGTACGTGCTCTACTCCCTGGGATGCTGGGCAGCCGAGCACTGGTGCCAAAGAGGTTCCATTGTAATGGACTTTGAGTTGGGAAATCGAGGAGCGACAGCAATGCGGATGGCACCGTTGCAAAGCTGACTTTCTGCAGAAGAGGCACAGCTCCAGTTTTTTGCCCTGGCTCTTTGGCTGTGGGAGCAGAGGCCAACCGTTCGTGCTCTACTCCCTGGGATGCTGGGCAGCCCAGCACGGGTGCCAAAGACGTTCCATTGTAATGGACTTTGAGTTGGGAAATCGAGGAGCAACAGCAATGCGGATGGCACTGTTGCAAAGCTGACATTCTGCAGAAGAGGAACAGCTCCAGTTTTTTTTCCTGGCTCTTTGGCTGTGGGAGCAGAGGCCAACCGTTCGTGCTCTACTTCCTGCCATGCTGGGCAGCCCAGCACGTGTGCCAAAGAGTTTCCATTGTAATGGACTTTGAGTTGGGAAATAGAGGAGCAACAGCAATGTGGATGGCACCGTTGCAAAGCTGACTTTCTGCAGAAGAGGCACAGCTCAAGTTTTTTGCCCTGCCTCTTCGGCTGTGGGGGCAGAGGCCAACCGTTCGTGCTCTACTCCCTGGGATGCTGGGCAGCCCTGCACGTGTGCCAAAGAGATTCCATTGTATATGGACTTTGAGTTGGGAAATGGAAGAGCGACAGCAATGCGGATGGCACCGTTGCAAAGCAGACTTTCTGCAGAAGAGGCACAGGTCAAGCTTTTTGCCCTGGCTCTTCGGCTGTGGGAGCAGAGGCCAACCGTTCGTGCTCTACTCCCTGGGATGCTGGGCAGCCGAGCACGGGTGCCAGAGAGGTTCCATTGTAATGGACTTTGAGTTGGGAAATGGAGGAGCGACAGCAATGCGGATGGCACAGTTGCAAAGCTGACTTTCTGCAGAAGAGGCACAGCTCAAGTTTTTTGTCCTGTCTCTTTGGCTGTGGGAGCAGAGGCCAACCGTTCGTGCTCTACTCCCTGGGATGCTGGGCAGCCGGGCACGTGTGCCAAAGATGTTCCATTGTAATGGACTTTGAGTTGGGAAATGGAGGAGCAACAGCAATGCGGATGGCACCGTTGCAAAGCTGACTTTCTGCAGAAGAGGCACAGCTCAAGTTTTTTGCCCTGGCTCTTCGGCTGTGGGGGCAGAGGCCAACCGTACGTGCTCTACTCCCTGGGATGCTGGGCAGCCGAGCACGGGTGCCAAAGAGGTTCCATTGTAATGGACTTTGAGTTGGGAAATCGAGGAGCGACAGCAATGCGGATGGCACCGTTGCAAAGCTGACTTTCTGCAGAAGAGGCACAGCTCCAGTTTTTTGCCCTGGCTCTTTGGCTGTGGGAGCAGAGGCCAACCGTTCGTGCTCTACTCCCTGGGATGCTGGGCAGCCCAGCACGGGTGCCAAAGAGGTTCCATTGTAGTGGACTTTGAGTTGGGAAATCGAGGAGCAACAGCAATGCGGATGGCACCGTTGCAAAGCTGACATTCTGCAGAAGAGGAACAGCTCCAGTTTTTTTTCCTGGCTCTTTGGCTGTGGGAGCAGAGGCCAACCGTTCGTGCTCTACTCCCTGGGATGCTGGGCAGCCCAGCACGGGTGCCAAAGAGGTTCCACTGTAATGGACTTTGAGTTGGGAAATAGAGGAGCAACAGCAATGCGGATGGCACCGTTGCAAAGCAGACTTTCTGCAGAAGAGGCACAGCTCCAGTTTTTTGCCCTGGCTCTTCGGCTGTGGGAGCAGAGCCCAACCGTTCGTGCTCTACTCCCTGGGATGCTGGGCAGCCCAGCACGGGTGCCAAAGATGTTCCATTGTAATGGACTTTGAGTTGGGAAATGGAGGAGCAACAGCAATGCGGATGGCACCGTTGCAAAGCTGACTTTCTGCAGAAGAGGCACAGCTCAAGTTTTTTGCCCTGGCTCTTCGGCTGTGGGGGCAGAGGCCAACCGTACGTGCTCTACTCCCTGGGATGCTGGGCAGCCGAGCACTGGTGCCAAAGAGGTTCCATTGTAATGGACTTTGAGTTGGGAAATCGAGGAGCGACAGCAATGCGGATGGCACCGTTGCAAAGCTGACTTTCTGCAGAAGAGGCACAGCTCCAGTTTTTTGCCCTGGCTCTTTGGCTGTGGGAGCAGAGGCCAACCGTTCGTGCTCTACTCCCTGGGATGCTGGGCAGCCCAGCACGGGTGCCAAAGACGTTCCATTGTAATGGACTTTGAGTTGGGAAATCGAGGAGCAACAGCAATGCGGATGGCACTGTTGCAAAGCTGACATTCTGCAGAAGAGGAACAGCTCCAGTTTTTTTTCCTGGCTCTTTGGCTGTGGGAGCAGAGGCCAACCGTTCGTGCTCTACTTCCTGCCATGCTGGGCAGCCCAGCACGTGTGCCAAAGAGTTTCCATTGTAATGGACTTTGAGTTGGGAAATAGAGGAGCAACAGCAATGTGGATGGCACCGTTGCAAAGCTGACTTTCTGCAGAAGAGGCACAGCTCAAGTTTTTTGCCCTGCCTCTTCGGCTGTGGGGGCAGAGGCCAACCGTTCGTGCTCTACTCCCTGGGATGCTGGGCAGCCCTGCACGTGTGCCAAAGAGATTCCATTGTATATGGACTTTGAGTTGGGAAATGGAGGAGCGACAGCAATGCGAATGGCACCGTTGCAAAGCTGACTTTCTGCAGAAGAGGCACAGCTCAAGTTTTTTGCCCTGTCTCTTTGGCTGTGGGAGCAGAGGCCAACCATTCGTGCTCTACTCCCTGGGATGCTGGGCAGCCGAGCACGGGTGCCAAAGAGGTTCCATTGTAATGGACTTTGAGTTGGGAAATGGAGGAGCAACAGCAATGCGGATGGCACCGTTGCAAAGCTGACTTTCTGCAGAAGAGGCACAGCTCCAGTATTTTGCCCTGTCTCTTTGGCTGTGGGAGCAGAGGCCAACCGTTCATGCTCTACTGCCTGGGATGCTGGGCAGCCCAGCACGGGTGCCAAAGAGGTTCCATTGTAATGGACTTTGAGTTGGGAAATCGAGGAGCAACAGCAATGCGGATGGCACAGTTGCAAAGCTGACTTTCTGCAGAAGAGGCACAGCTCAAGTTTTTTGCCCTGGCTCTTTGGCTGTGGGAGCAGAGGCCAACCGTTCGTGCTCTACTCCCTGGGATGCTGGGCAGCCCAGCTCGGGTGCCAAAGAGGTTCCATTGTAATGGACTTTGAGTTGGGAAATGGAGGAGCGACAGCAATGCGGATGGCACTGTTGCAAATCTGACTTTCTGCAGAAGAGGCACAGCTCCAGTTTTTTGCCCTGGCTATTCGGCTGTGGGAGCAGAGGCCAACCGTTCGTGCTCTACTCCCTGGGATGCTGGGCAGTCGAGCACGGGTGCCAGAGAGTTTCCATTGTAATGGACTTTGAGTTGGGAAATGGAAGAGCGACAGCAATGCGGATGGCACCGTTGCAAAGCAGACTTTCTGCAGAAGAGGCACAGGTCAAGCTTTTTGCCCTGGCTCTTCGGCTGTGGGAGCAGAGGCCAACCGTTCGTGCTCTACTCCCTGGGATGCTGGGCAGCCGAGCACGGGTGCCAAAGAGGTTCCATTGTAATGGACTTTGAGTTGGGAAATGGAGGAGCGACAGCAATGTGAATGGCACCGTTGCAAAGCTGACTTTCTGCAGAAGAGGCACAATTCAAGTTTTTTGCCCTGTCTCTTTGGCTGTGGGAGCAGAGGCCAACCATTCGTGCTCTACTCCCTGGGATGCTGGGCAGCCCAGCACGGGTGCCAAAGAGGTTCCATTGTAATGGACTTTGAGTTGGGAAATGGAGGAGCGACAGCAATGCGGATGGCACCGTTGCAAAGCTGACTTTCTGCAGAAGAGGCACAGCTCAAGTTTTTTGCCCTGGCTCTTTGGCTGTGGGAGCAGAGGCCAACCGTTCGTGCTCTACTCCCTGGGATGCTGGGCAGCCCAGCACGGGTGCCAAAGAGGTTCCATTGTAATGGACTTTGAGTTGGGAAATCGAGGAGCGACAGCAATGCGGATGGCACCGTTGCAAAGCTGACTTTCTGCAGAAGAGGCACAGCTCAAGTTTTTTGCCCTGGCTCTTCGGCTGTGGGAGCAGAGGCCAACCATTCGTGCTCTACTCCCTGGGATGCTGGGCAGCCCAGCACGGGTGCCAAAGAGGTTCCATTGTAATGGACTTTGAGTTGGGAAATCGAGGAGCGACAGCAATGTGGATGGCACCGTTGCAAAGCTGACTTTCTGCAGAAGAGGCACAGCTCCAGTTTTTTGCCCTGGCTCTTTGGCTGTGGGAGCAGAGGCCAACCGTTCGTGCTCTACTGCCTGGGATGCTGGGCAGCCCAGCACGGGTGCCAAAGAGGTTCCATTGTAATGGACTTTGAGTTGGGAAATCGAGGAGCAACAGCAATGCGGATGGCACAGTTGCAAAGCTGACTTTCTGCAGAAGAGGCACAGCTCAAGTTTTTTGTCCTGTCTCTTTGGCTGTGGGAGCAGAGGCCAACCGTTCGTGCTCTACTCCCTGGGATGCTGGGCAGCCCAGCTCGGGTGCCAAAGAGGTTCCATTGTAATGGACTTTGAGTTGGGAAATGGAGGAGCGACAGCAATGCGGATGGCACTGTTGCAAATCTGACTTTCTGCAGAAGAGGCACAGCTCCAGTTTTTTGCCCTGGCTCTTCGGCTGTGGGAGCAGAGGCCAACCGTTCGTGCTCTACTCCCTGGGATGCTGGGCAGTCGAGCACGGGTGCCAGAGAGTTTCCATTGTAATGGACTTTGAGTTGGGAAATGGAAGAGCGACAGCAATGCGGATGGCACCGTTGCAAAGCAGACTTTCTGCAGAAGAGGCACAGGTCAAGCTTTTTGCAATGGCTCTTCGGCTGTGGGAGCAGAGGCCAACCGTTCGTGCTCTACTCCCTGGGATGCTGGGCAGCCGAGCACGGGTGCCAGAGAGGTTCCATTGTAATGGACTTTGAGTTGGGAAATGGAGGAGCGACAGCAATGCGGATGGCACAGTTGCAAAGCTGACTTTCTGCAGAAGAGGCACAGCTCAAGTTTTTTGTCCTGTCTCTTTGGCTGTGGGAGCAGAGGCCAACCGTTCGTGCTCTACTCCCTGGGATGCTGGGCAGCCGGGCACGTGTGCCAAAGATGTTCCATTGTAATGGACTTTGAGTTGGGAAATGGAGGAGCAACAGCAATGCGGATGGCACCGTTGCAAAGCTGACTTTCTGCAGAAGAGGCACAGCTCAAGTTTTTTGCCCTGGCTCTTCGGCTGTGGGGGCAGAGGCCAACCGTACGTGCTCTACTCCCTGGGATGCTGGGCAGCCGAGCACGGGTGCCAAAGAGGTTCCATTGTAATGGACTTTGAGTTGGGAAATCGAGGAGCGACAGCAATGCGGATGGCACCGTTGCAAAGCTGACTTTCTGCAGAAGAGGCACAGCTCCAGTTTTTTGCCCTGGCTCTTTGGCTGTGGGAGCAGAGGCCAACCGTTCGTGCTCTACTCCCTGGGATGCTGGGCAGCCCAGCACGGGTGCCAAAGAGGTTCCATTGTAGTGGACTTTGAGTTGGGAAATCGAGGAGCAACAGCAATGCGGATGGCACCGTTGCAAAGCTGACATTCTGCAGAAGAGGAACAGCTCCAGTTTTTTTTCCTGGCTCTTTGGCTGTGGGAGCAGAGGCCAACCGTTCGTGCTCTACTCCCTGGGATGCTGGGCAGCCCAGCACGGGTGCCAAAGAGGTTCCACTGTAATGGACTTTGAGTTGGGAAATAGAGGAGCAACAGCAATGCGGATGGCACCGTTGCAAAGCAGACTTTCTGCAGAAGAGGCACAGCTCCAGTTTTTTGCCCTGGCTCTTCGGCTGTGGGAGCAGAGCCCAACCGTTCGTGCTCTACTCCCTGGGATGCTGGGCAGCCCAGCACGGGTGCCAAAGATGTTCCATTGTAATGGACTTTGAGTTGGGAAATGGAGGAGCAACAGCAATGCGGATGGCACCGTTGCAAAGCTGACTTTCTGCAGAAGAGGCACAGCTCAAGTTTTTTGCCCTGGCTCTTCGGCTGTGGGGGCAGAGGCCAACCGTACGTGCTCTACTCCCTGGGATGCTGGGCAGCCGAGCACTGGTGCCAAAGAGGTTCCATTGTAATGGACTTTGAGTTGGGAAATCGAGGAGCGACAGCAATGCGGATGGCACCGTTGCAAAGCTGACTTTCTGCAGAAGAGGCACAGCTCCAGTTTTTTGCCCTGGCTCTTTGGCTGTGGGAGCAGAGGCCAACCGTTCGTGCTCTACTCCCTGGGATGCTGGGCAGCCCAGCACGGGTGCCAAAGACGTTCCATTGTAATGGACTTTGAGTTGGGAAATCGAGGAGCAACAGCAATGCGGATGGCACTGTTGCAAAGCTGACATTCTGCAGAAGAGGAACAGCTCCAGTTTTTTTTCCTGGCTCTTTGGCTGTGGGAGCAGAGGCCAACCGTTCGTGCTCTACTTCCTGCCATGCTGGGCAGCCCAGCACGTGTGCCAAAGAGTTTCCATTGTAATGGACTTTGAGTTGGGAAATAGAGGAGCAACAGCAATGTGGATGGCACCGTTGCAAAGCTGACTTTCTGCAGAAGAGGCACAGCTCAAGTTTTTTGCCCTGCCTCTTCGGCTGTGGGGGCAGAGGCCAACCGTTCGTGCTCTACTCCCTGGGATGCTGGGCAGCCCTGCACGTGTGCCAAAGAGATTCCATTGTATATGGACTTTGAGTTGGGAAATGGAAGAGCGACAGCAATGCGGATGGCACCGTTGCAAAGCAGACTTTCTGCAGAAGAGGCACAGGTCAAGCTTTTTGCCCTGGCTCTTCGGCTGTGGGAGCAGAGGCCAACCGTTCGTGCTCTACTCCCTGGGATGCTGGGCAGCCGAGCACGGGTGCCAGAGAGGTTCCATTGTAATGGACTTTGAGTTGGGAAATGGAGGAGCGACAGCAATGCGGATGGCACAGTTGCAAAGCTGACTTTCTGCAGAAGAGGCACAGCTCAAGTTTTTTGTCCTGTCTCTTTGGCTGTGGGAGCAGAGGCCAACCGTTCGTGCTCTACTCCCTGGGATGCTGGGCAGCCGGGCACGTGTGCCAAAGATGTTCCATTGTAATGGACTTTGAGTTGGGAAATGGAGGAGCAACAGCAATGCGGATGGCACCGTTGCAAAGCTGACTTTCTGCAGAAGAGGCACAGCTCAAGTTTTTTGCCCTGGCTCTTCGGCTGTGGGAGCAGAGGCCAACCGTACGTGCTCTACTCCCTGGGATGCTGGGCAGCCGAGCACGGGTGCCAAAGAGGTTCCATTGTAATGGACTTTGAGTTGGGAAAT
Source organism: Psittacula echo (assembly GCF_963264785.1). NCBI lineage: Eukaryota > Metazoa > Chordata > Aves > Psittaciformes > Psittacidae > Psittacula > Psittacula echo. The sequence goes on along the minus strand of NW_027664154.1, from coordinate 305,831 downwards.
CGAGGAGCGACAGCAATGCGGATAGCACTGTTGCAAAGCTGACTTTCTGTAGAAGAGGCACAGCTCCAGCTTTTTGCCCTGGCTCTTCGGCTGTGGGAGCAGAGGCCAACCGTTCGTGCTCTACTCCCTGGGATGCTGGGCAGCCCAGCACGGGTGCCAAAGAGGTTCCATTGTAATGGACTTTGAGTTTGGATATCGAGGAGCGACAGCAATGCGGATGGCACCGTTGCAAAGCTGACATTCTGCAGAAGAGATACAGCTCAAGTTTTTTGCCCTGGCTCTTCGGCTGTGGGAGCAGAGGCCAACCGTTCGTGCTCTACTGCCTGGGAAGCTGGGCAGCCGAGCACGGGTGCCAAAGAGGTTCCATTGTAATGGCCTTTGAGTTGCGAAATCGAGGAGCGACAGCAATGCGGATGGCACCGTTGCAAAGCTGACTTTCTGCAGAAGAGGCTCATATCAAGTTTTTTGCCCTGGCTCTTTGGCTGTGGGAGCAGAGGCCAACCGTTCCTGCTCTACTCCCGGGGATGCTTGGCAGCCCAGCACGGGTGCCAAAGATGTTCCATTGTAATGGACTTTGAGCTTGGAAATCGAGGAGCGACAGCAATGCGGATGGCACCGTTGTAAAGCTGACTTTCTGCAGAAGAGGCACAGCTCCAGTTTTTTGCCCTGGCTCTTCGGCTGTGGGAGCAGAGGCCAACCGTTCATGCTCTACTCCCTGGCATGCTGGGCAGCCGAGCACGGGTGCCAAAGAGTTTCCATTGTAATGGACTTTGAGTTGGGAAATGGAGGAGCGACAGCAATGCGGATAGCACTGTTGCAAAGCTGACTTTCTGCAGAAAAGGCACAGCTCCAGTTTTTTGCCCTGGCTCTTCGGCTGTGGGAGCAGAGGCCAACCGTTCGTGCTCTACTCCCTGGGATGCTGGGCAGCCCAGCACGTGTGCCAAAGAGTTTCCATTGTAATGGACTTTGAGTTGGGAAATAGAGGAGCGACAGCAATGTGGATGGCACCGTTGCAAAGCTGACTTTCTGCAGAAGAGGCACAGCTCAAGTTTTTTGCCCTGCCTCTTCGGCTGTGGGGGCAGAGGCCAACCGTTCGTGCTCTACTCCCTGGGATGCTGGGCAGCCGGGCACGTGTGCCAAAGAGATTCCATTGTATATGGACTTTGAGTTGGGAAATGGAAGAGCGACAGCAATGCGGATGGCACCGTTGCAAAGCAGACTTTCTGCAGAAGAGGCACAGGTCAAGCTTTTTGCCCTGGCTCTTCGGCTGTGGGAGCAGAGGCCAACCGTTCGTGCTCTACTCCCTGGGATGCTGGGCAGCCGAGCACGGGTGCCAGAGAGGTTCCATTGTAATGGACTTTGAGTTGGGAAATGGAGGAGCGACAGCAATGCGGATGGCACAGTTGCAAAGCTGACTTTCTGCAGAAGAGGCACAGCTCAAGTTTTTTGTCCTGTCTCTTTGGCTGTGGGAGCAGAGGCCAACCGTTCGTGCTCTACTCCCTGGGATGCTGGGCAGCCGGGCACGTGTGCCAAAGATGTTCCATTGTAATGGACTTTGAGTTGGGAAATGGAGGAGCAACAGCAATGCGGATGGCACCGTTGCAAAGCTGACTTTCTGCAGAAGAGGCACAGCTCAAGTTTTTTGCCCTGGCTCTTCGGCTGTGGGAGCAGAGGCCAACCGTACGTGCTCTACTCCCTGGGATGCTGGGCAGCCGAGCACGGGTGCCAAAGAGGTTCCATTGTAATGGACTTTGAGTTGGGAAATCGAGGAGCGACAGCAATGCGGATAGCACTGTTGCAAAGCTGACTTTCTGTAGAAGAGGCACAGCTCCAGCTTTTTGCCCTGGCTCTTCGGCTGTGGGAGCAGAGGCCAACCGTTCGTGCTCTACTCCCTGGGATGCTGGGCAGCCCAGCACGGGTGCCAAAGAGGTTCCATTGTAATGGACTTTGAGTTTGGATATCGAGGAGCGACAGCAATGCGGATGGCACCGTTGCAAAGCTGACATTCTGCAGAAGAGATACAGCTCAAGTTTTTTGCCCTGGCTCTTCGGCTGTGGGAGCAGAGGCCAACCGTTCGTGCTCTACTGCCTGGGAAGCTGGGCAGCCGAGCACGGGTGCCAAAGAGGTTCCATTGTAATGGCCTTTGAGTTGCGAAATCGAGGAGCGACAGCAATGCGGATGGCACCGTTGCAAAGCTGACTTTCTGCAGAAGAGGCTCATATCAAGTTTTTTGCCCTGGCTCTTTGGCTGTGGGAGCAGAGGCCAACCGTTCCTGCTCTACTCCCGGGGATGCTTGGCAGCCCAGCACGGGTGCCAAAGATGTTCCATTGTAATGGACTTTGAGCTTGGAAATCGAGGAGCGACAGCAATGCGGATGGCACCGTTGTAAAGCTGACTTTCTGCAGAAGAGGCACAGCTCCAGTTTTTTGCCCTGGCTCTTCGGCTGTGGGAGCAGAGGCCAACCGTTCATGCTCTACTCCCTGGCATGCTGGGCAGCCGAGCACGGGTGCCAAAGAGTTTCCATTGTAATGGACTTTGAGTTGGGAAATGGAGGAGCGACAGCAATGCGGATAGCACTGTTGCAAAGCTGACTTTCTGCAGAAAAGGCACAGCTCCAGTTTTTTGCCCTGGCTCTTCGGCTGTGGGAGCAGAGGCCAACCGTTCGTGCTCTACTCCCTGGGATGCTGGGCAGCCGAGCACGGATGCCAAAGAGGTTCCATTGTAATGGACTTTGAGTTGGGAAATGGAGGAGCGACAGCAATGGGGATGGCACCGTTGCAAAGCTGACTTTCTGCAGAAGAGGCACAGCTCAAGCTTTTTCCCCTGGCTCTTCGGCTGTGGGAGCAGAGGCCAACCATTCGTGCTCTATTCCCTGGGATGCTGGGCAGCCGAGCACGGGTGCCAAAGAGGTTCCATTGTAATGGACTTTGAGTTGGGAAATGGAGGAGTGACAGCAATGCGGATGGAACCGCTGCAAAGGTGACTTTCCGCAGAAGAGGTACAGATCCAGTTTTTTGCCCTGGCTCTTCGGCTGTGGGAGCAGAGGCCAACCGTTCATGCACTACTCCATGGGATGCTGGGCAGCCGAGCACGGGTGCCAAAGAGGTTCCATTGTAATGGCCTTTGAGTTGGGAAATCGAGGAGCGACAGTCATGCGGATGGCACCGTTGCAAAGCTGACTTTCTGCAGAAGAGGCACAGCTCAAGTTTTTTGCCCTGGCTCTTCGGCTGTGGGAGCAAAGGCCAACCGTTCGTGCTCTACTCCCTGGGATGCTGGGCAGCCCAGCACGGGTGCCAAAGAGGTTCAATTGTAATGGACTTTGAGTTGGGAAATCGAGGAGCGACAGCAATGCGGATGGCACCGTTGCAAAGCTGACTTTCTGCAGAAGAGGTACAGCTCAAGCTTTTTTCCCTGGCTCTTCGGCTGTGGGATCAAAGGCCAACCGTTCGTGCTCTACTCCCTGGGATGCTGGGCAGCCCAGCACGGGTGCCAGAGGTTCCATTGTAATGGACTTTGAGTTGGGAAATCGAGGAGCGACAGCAATGCGGATGGCACCGTTGCAAAACTGACTTTCTGCAGAAGAGGCACATATCAAGCTTTTTGCCCTGGCTCTTCGGCTGTGGGAGCAGAGGCCAACCGTTCGTGCTCTACTCCCTGGGATGCTGGGCAGCCCAGCACGGGTGCCAGAGGTTCCATTGTAATGGACTTTGAGTTGGGAAATCGAGGAGCGACAGCAATGCGGATGGCACCGTTGCAAAACTGACTTTCTGCAGAAGAGGCACATATCAAGCTTTTTGCCCTGGCTCTTCGGCTGTGGGAGCAGAGGCCAACCGTTCGTGCTCTACTCCCTGGGATGCTGGGCAGCCCAGCACGGGTGCCAAAGAGGTTCCATTGTAATGGACTTTGAGTTGGGAAATCGAGGAGCAACAGCAATGCGGATGGCACCGTTGCAAAGCTGACTTTCAGCAGAAGAGGCACAGCTCAAGTTTTTTGCCCTGGCTCTTCGGCTGTGGGAGCAGAGGCCAACCGTTCGTGCTCTACTCCCTGGGATGCTGGGCAGCCCAGCACGGGTGCCAAAGAGGTTCCATTGTAATGGACTTTGAGTTGGGAAATGGAGGAGCTACAGCAATGCGGATGGCACCGTTGCAAAGCTGACTTTCTGCAGAAGAGGTACAGCTCAAGCTTTTTGCCCTGGCTCTTCGGCTGTGGGAGCAGAGGCCAACCGTTCGTGCTCTACTGCCTGGGATGCTGGGCAGCCGAGCACGGGTGCCAAAGAGGTTCCATTGTAATGGACTTTGAGTTGGGAAACGGAGGAGCGACAGCAATGCGGATGGCACCGTTGCAAAGGTGACTTTCTGCAGAAGAGGCACAGCTCCAGTTTTTTGCCCTGGCTCTTCGGCTGTGGGAGCAGAGGCCAAACGTTCGTGCTCTACTCCCTGGGATGCTGGGCAGCCGAGCACGGGTGCCAAAGAGGTTCCATTGTAATGGACTTTGAGTTGGGAAATCGAGGAGCGACAGCAATGCGGATAGCACTGTTGCAAAGCTGACTTTCTGCAGAAGAGGCACAGCTCCAGCTTTTTGCCCTGGCTCTTCGGCTGTGGGAGCAGAGGCCAACCGTTCGTGCTCTACTCCCTGGGATGCTGGGCAGCCCAGCACGGGTGCCAAAGAGGTTCCATTGTAATGGACTTTGAGTTTGGATATCGAGGAGCGACAGCAATGCGGATGGCACCGTTGCAAAGCTGACATTCTGCAGAAGAGATACAGCTCAAGTTTTTTGCCCTGGCTCTTCGGCTGTGGGAGCAGAGGCCAACCGTTCGTGCTCTACTGCCTGGGAAGCTGGGCAGCCGAGCACGGGTGCCAAAGAGGTTCCATTGTAATGGACTTTGAGTTGGGAAATCGAGGAGCGACAGCAATGCGGATGGCACCGTTGCAAAGCTGACTTTCTGCAGAAGAGGCACAGCTCCAGTTTTTTGCCCTGGCTCTTCGGCTGTAGGAGCAGAGGCCAACCGTTCGTGCTCTACTCCATGGGATGCTAGGCAGCCGAGCACGGGTGCCAAAGAGGTTCCATTGTAATGGCCTTTGAGTTGCGAAATCGAGGAGCGACAGCAATGCGGATGGCACCGTTGCAAAGCTGACTTTCTGCAGAAGAGGCTCATATCAAGTTTTTTGCCCTGGCTCTTCGGCTGTGGGAGCAAAGGCCAACCGTTCGTGCTCTACTCCCTGGGATGCTGGGCAGCCCAGCACGGGTGCCAAAGAGGTTCAATTGTAATGGACTTTGAGTTGGGAAATCGAGGAGCGACAGCAATGCGGATGGCACCGTTGCAAAGCTGACTTTCTGCAGAAGAGGTACAGCTCAAGCTTTTTTCCCTGGCTCTTCGGCTGTGGGATCAAAGGCCAACCGTTCGTGCTCTACTCCCTGGGATGCTGGGCAGCCCAGCACGGGTGCCAGAGGTTCCATTGTAATGGACTTTGAGTTGGGAAATGGAGGAGCGACAGCAATGCCGATGGCACCGTTGCAAAACTGACTTTCTGCAGAAGAGGCTCATATCAAGCTTTTTGCCCTGGCTCTTTGGCTGTGGGAGCAGAGGCCAACCGTTCGTGCTCTACTCCCTGGGATGCTGGGCAGCCCAGCACGGGTGCCAAAGAGGTTCCATTGTAATGGACTTTGAGTTGGGAAATCGAGGAGCGACAGCAATGCGGATGGCACCGTTGCAAAACTGACTTTCTGCAGAAGAGGCACATATCAAGCTTTTTGCCCTGGCTCTTCGGCTGTGGGAGCAGAGGCCAACCGTTCGTGCTCTACTCCCTGGGATGCTGGGCAGCCCAGCACGGGTGCCAAAGAGGTTCCATTGTAATGGACTTTGAGTTTGGAAATCGAGGAGCAACAGCAATGCGGATGGCACCGTTGCAAAGCTGACTTTCAGCAGAAGAGGCACAGCTCAAGCTTTTTGCCCTGGCTCTTCGGCTGTGGGAGCAGAGGCCAACCGTTCGTGCTCTACTGCCTGGGATGCTGGGCAGCCCAGCACGGGTGCCAAAGAGGTTCAATTGTAATGGACTTTGAGTTGGGAAATGGAGGAGCTACAGCAATGCGGATGGCACCGTTGCAAAGCTGACTTTCTGCAGAAGAGGCACAGCTCAAGGTTTTTGCCCTGGCTCTTCGGCTGTGGGAGCAGAGGCCAACCGTTCGTGCTCTACTGCCTGGGATGCTGGGCAGCCGAGCACGGGTGCCAAAGAGGTTCCATTGTAATGGACTTTGAGTTGGGAAACGGAGGAGCGACAGCAATGCGGATGGCACCGTTGCAAAGGTGACTTTCTGCAGAAGAGGCACAGCTCCAGTTTTTTGCCCTGGCTCTTCGGCTGTGGGAGCAGAGGCCAACCGTTCGTGCTCTACTCCCTGGGATGCTGGGCAGCCGAGCACGGGTGCCAAAGAGGTTCCATTGTAATGGACTTTGAGTTGGGAAATCGAGGAGCGACAGCAATGCGGATAGCACTGTTGCAAAGCTGACTTTCTGTAGAAGAGGCACAGCTCCAGCTTTTTGCCCTGGCTCTTCGGCTGTGGGAGCAGAGGCCAACCGTTCGTGCTCTACTCCCTGGGATGCTGGGCAGCCCAGCACGGGTGCCAAAGAGGTTCCATTGTAATGGACTTTGAGTTTGGATATCGAGGAGCGACAGCAATGCGGATGGCACCGTTGCAAAGCTGACATTCTGCAGAAGAGATACAGCTCAAGTTTTTTGCCCTGGCTCTTCGGCTGTGGGAGCAGAGGCCAACCGTTCGTGCTCTACTGCCTGGGAAGCTGGGCAGCCGAGCACGGGTGCCAAAGAGGTTCCATTGTAATGGACTTTGAGTTGGGAAATCGAGGAGCGACAGCAATGCGGATGGCACCGTTGCAAAGCTGACTTTCTGCAGAAGAGGCACAGCTCCAGTTTTTTGCCCTGGCTCTTCGGCTGTAGGAGCAGAGGCCAACCGTTCGTGCTCTACTCCATGGGATGCTAGGCAGCCGAGCACGGGTGCCAAAGAGGTTCCATTGTAATGGCCTTTGAGTTGCGAAATCGAGGAGCGACAGCAATGCGGATGGCACCGTTGCAAAGCTGACTTTCTGCAGAAGAGGCTCATATCAAGTTTTTTGCCCTGGCTCTTTGGCTGTGGGAGCAGAGGCCAACCGTTCCTGCTCTACTCCCGGGGATTCTTGGCAGCCCAGCACGGGTGCCAAAGATGTTCCATTGTAATGGACTTTGAGCTTGGAAATCGAGGAGCGACAGCAATGCGGATGGCACCGTTGTAAAGCTGACTTTCTGCAGAAGAGGCACAGCTCCAGTTTTTTGCCCTGGCTCTTCGGCTGTGGGAGCAGAGGCCAACCGTTCATGCTCTACTCCCTGGCATGCTGGGCAGCCGAGCACGGGTGCCAAAGAGTTTCCATTGTAATGGACTTTGAGTTGGGAAATGGAGGAGCGACAGCAATGCGGATAGCACTGTTGCAAAGCTGACTTTCTGCAGAAAAGGCACAGCTCCAGTTTTTTGCCCTGGCTCTTCGGCTGTGGGAGCAGAGGCCAACCGTTCGTGCTCTACTCCCTGGGATGCTGGGCAGCCGAGCACGGATGCCAAAGAGGTTCCATTGTAATGGACTTTGAGTTGGGAAATGGAGGAGCGACAGCAATGGGGATGGCACCGTTGCAAAGCTGACTTTCTGCAGAAGAGGCACAGCTCAAGCTTTTTCCCCTGGCTCTTCGGCTGTGGGAGCAGAGGCCAACCATTCGTGCTCTATTCCCTGGGATGCTGGGCAGCCGAGCACGGGTGCCAAAGAGGTTCCATTGTAATGGACTTTGAGTTGGGAAATGGAGGAGTGACAGCAATGCGGATGGAACCGCTGCAAAGGTGACTTTCCGCAGAAGAGGTACAGATCCAGTTTTTTGCCCTGGCTCTTCGGCTGTGGGAGCAGAGGCCAACCGTTCATGCACTACTCCATGGGATGCTGGGCAGCCGAGCACGGGTGCCAAAGAGGTTCCATTGTAATGGACTTTGAGTTGGGAAATCGAGGAGCGACAGTCATGCGGATGGCACCGTTGCAAAGCTGACTTTCTGCAGAAGAGGCACAGCTCAAGTTTTTTGCCCTGGCTCTTCGGCTGTGGGAGCAAAGGCCAACCGTTCGTGCTCTACTCCCTGGGATGCTGGGCAGCCCAGCACGGGTGCCAAAGAGGTTCAATTGTAATGGACTTTGAGTTGGGAAATCGAGGAGCGACAGCAATGCGGATGGCACCGTTGCAAAGCTGACTTTCTGCAGAAGAGGTACAGCTCAAGCTTTTTTCCCTGGCTCTTCGGCTGTGGGATCAAAGGCCAACCGTTCGTGCTCTACTCCCTGGGATGCTGGGCAGCCCAGCACGGGTGCCAGAGGTTCCATTGTAATGGACTTTGAGTTGGGAAATCGAGGAGCGACAGCAATGCGGATGGCACCGTTGCAAAACTGACTTTCTGCAGAAGAGGCACATATCAAGCTTTTTGCCCTGGCTCTTCGGCTGTGGGAGCAGAGGCCAACCGTTCGTGCTCTACTCCCTGGGATGCTGGTCAGCCCAGCACGGGTGCCAAAGAGGTTCCATTGTAATGGACTTTGAGTTTGGAAATCGAGGAGCAACAGCAATGCGGATGGCACCGTTGCAAAGCTGACTTTCAGCAGAAGAGGCACAGCTCAAGCTTTTTGCCCTGGCTCTTCGGCTGTGGGAGCAGAGGCCAACCGTTCGTGCTCTACTGCCTGGGATGCTGGGCAGCCAAGCACGGGTGCCAAAGAGGTTCCATTGTAATGGACTTTGAGTTGGGAAATGGAGGAGCTACAGCAATGCGGATGGCACCGTTGCAAAGCTGACTTTCTGCAGAAGAGGCACAGCTCAAGGTTTTTGCCCTGGCTCTTCGGCTGTGGGAGCAGAGGCCAACCGTTCGTGCTCTACTCCCTGGGATGCTGGGCAGCCGAGCACGGGTGCCAAAGAGGTTCCATTGTAATGGACTTTGAGTTGGGAAACGGAGGAGCGACAGCAATGCGGATGGCACCGTTGCAAAGGTGACTTTCTGCAGAAGAGGCACAGCTCCAGTTTTTTGCCCTGGCTCTTCGGCTGTGGGAGCAGAGGCCAACCGTTCGTGCTCTACTCCCTGGGATGCTGGGCAGCCGAGCACGGGTGCCAAAGAGGTTCCATTGTAATGGACTTTGAGTTGGGAAATCGAGGAGCGACAGCAATGCGGATAGCACTGTTGCAAAGCTGACTTTCTGTAGAAGAGGCACAGCTCCAGCTTTTTGCCCTGGCTCTTCGGCTGTGGGAGCAGAGGCCAACCGTTCGTGCTCTACTCCCTGGGATGCTGGGCAGCCCAGCACGGGTGCCAAAGAGGTTCCATTGTAATGGACTTTGAGTTTGGATATCGAGGAGCGACAGCAATGCGGATGGCACCGTTGCAAAGCTGACATTCTGCAGAAGAGATACAGCTCCAGCTTTTTGCCCTGGCTCTTCGGCTGTGGGAGCAGAGGCCAACCGTTCGTGCTCTACTGCCTGGGAAGCTGGGCAGCCGAGCACGGGTGCCAAAGAGGTTCCATTGTAATGGACTTTGAGTTGGGAAATCGAGGAGCGACAGCAATGCGGATGGCACCGTTGCAAAGCTGACTTTCTGCAGAAGAGGCACAGCTCCAGTTTTTTGCCCTGGCTCTTCGGCTGTAGGAGCAGAGGCCAACCGTTCGTGCTCTACTCCATGGGATGCTAGGCAGCCGAGCACGGGTGCCAAAGAGGTTCCATTGTAATGGCCTTTGAGTTGCGAAATCGAGGAGCGACAGCAATGCGGATGGCACCGTTGCAAAGCTGACTTTCTGCAGAAGAGGCTCATATCAAGTTTTTTGCCCTGGCTCTTTGGCTGTGGGAGCAGAGGCCAACCGTTCCTGCTCTACTCCCGGGGATGCTTGGCAGCCCAGCACGGGTGCCAAAGATGTTCCATTGTAATGGACTTTGAGCTTGGAAATCGAGGAGCGACAGCAATGCGGATGGCACCGTTGTAAAGCTGACTTTCTGCAGAAGAGGCACAGCTCCAGTTTTTTGCCCTGGCTCTTCGGCTGTGGGAGCAGAGGCCAACCGTTCATGCTCTACTCCCTGGCATGCTGGGCAGCCGAGCACGGGTGCCAAAGAGTTTCCATTGAAATGGACTTTGAGTTGGGAAATGGAGGAGCGACAGCAATGCGGATAGCACTGTTGCAAAGCTGACTTTCTGCAGAAAAGGCACAGCTCCAGATTTTTGCCCTGGCTCTTTGGCTGTGGGAGCAGAGGCCAACCGTTCGTGCTCTACTCCCTGGGATGCTGGGCAGCTGAGCACGGATGCCAAAGAGGTTCCATTGTAATGGACTTTGAGTTGGGAAATGGAGGAGCGACAGCAATGGGGATGGCACCGTTGCAAAGCTGACTTTCTGCAGAAGAGGCAGAGCTCAAACTTTTTGCCCTGGCTCTTCGGCTGTGGGAGCAGAGGCCAACCGTTCGTGCTCTATTCCCTGGGATGCTGGGCATCCGAGCACGGGTGCCAAAGAGGTTCCATTGTAATGGACTTTGAGTTGGGAAATGGAGGAGTGACAGCAATGCGGATGGAACCGCTGCAAAGGTGACTTTCCGCAGAAGAGGTACAGATCCAGTTTTTTGCCCTGGCTCTTCGGCTGTGGGAGCAGAGGCCAACCGTTCGTGCTCTACTCCCTGGGATGCTGGGCAGCCCAGCACGGGTGCCAAAGAGGTTCCATTGTAATGGCCTTTGAGTTGGGAAATCGAGGAGCGACAGTCATGCGGATGGCACCGTTGCAAAGGTGACTTTCTGCAGAAGAGGCACAGCTCAAGTTTTTTGCCCTGGCTCTTTGGCTGTGGGAGCAAAGGCCAACCGTTCGTGCTCTACTCACTGGGATGCTGGGCAGCCCAGCACGGGTGCCAAAGAGGTTCCATTGTAATGGACTTTGAGTTGGGAAATGGAGGAGTGACAGCAATGCGGATGGCACCGTTGCAAAGCTGACTTTCTGCAGAAGGGGTTCAGCTCCAGTTTTTTGCCCTGGCTCTTCGGCTGTGGGAGCAGAAACCACCCCTTCATGCTCTACTCCCTGGGATGCTGGGCAGCCCAGAACGGGTGCCAAAGAGGTTCCATTGTAAGGGACTTTGAGTTGGGAAATCGAGGAGGGACAGCAATGTTGATGGAACCGTTGCAAAGCTGACTTTCTGCAGAAGAGGCACAGCTCCAGTTTTTTTGCCCTGGCTCTTCGGCTGTAGGAGCAGAGGCCAACCGTTCGTGCTCTACTCCCTGGGATGCTGGGCAGCCCAGCACGGGTGCCAAAGAGGTTCCATTGTAATGGACTTTTATTTGGGAAACGGAGGAGCGACAGCAATGCGGATGGCACCGTTGCAAAGCTGACTTTCTGTAGAAGAGGCACAGCTCAAGCTTTTTGCCCTGGCTCTTCGGCTGTGGGAGCAGAGGCCAACCGTTCGTGCTCTACTCCCTGGGATGCTGGGCAGCCGAGCACGGGTGCCTAAGAGGTTCCATTGTAATGGACTTTGAGTTGGGAAATGGAGGAGTGACAGCAATGCGGATGGCACCGTTGCAAAGCTGACTTTCTGCAGAAGAGGCACAGCTCCAGTTTTTTGCCCTGGCTCTTCGGCTGTAGGAGCAGAGGCCAACCGTTCGTGCTCTACTCCATGGGATGCTAGGCAGCCGAGCACGGGTGCCAAAGAGGTTCCATTGTAATGGCCTTTGAGTTGCGAAATCGAGGAGCGACAGCAATGCGGATGGCACCGTTGCAAAGCTGACTTTCTGCAGAAGAGGCTCATATCAAGTTTTTTGCCCTGGCTCTTTGGCTGTGGGAGCAGAGGCCAACCGTTCCTGCTCTACTCCCGGGGATGCTTGGCAGCCCAGCACGGGTGCCAAAGATGTTCCATTGTAATGGACTTTGAGCTTGGAAATCGAGGAGCGACAGCAATGCGGATGGCACCGTTGTAAAGCTGACTTTCTGCAGAAGAGGCACAGCTCCAGTTTTTTGCCCTGGCTCTTCGGCTGTGGGAGCAGAGGCCAACCGTTCATGCTCTACTCCCTGGCATGCTGGGCAGCCGAGCACGGGTGCCAAAGAGTTTCCATTGTAATGGACTTTGAGTTGGGAAATGGAGGAGCGACAGCAATGCGGATAGCACTGTTGCAAAGCTGACTTTCTGCAGAAAAGGCACAGCTCCAGTTTTTTGCCCTGGCTCTTCGGCTGTGGGAGCAGAGGCCAACCGTTCGTGCTCTACTCCCTGGGATGCTGGGCAGCCGAGCACGGATGCCAAAGAGGTTCCATTGTAATGGACTTTGAGTTGGGAAATGGAGGAGCGACAGCAATGGGGATGGCACCGTTGCAAAGCTGACTTTCTGCAGAAGAGGCACAGCTCAAGCTTTTTCCCCTGGCTCTTCGGCTGTGGGAGCAGAGGCCAACCATTCGTGCTCTATTCCCTGGGATGCTGGGCAGCCGAGCACGGGTGCCAAAGAGGTTCCATTGTAATGGACTTTGAGTTGGGAAATGGAGGAGTGACAGCAATGCGGATGGAACCGCTGCAAAGGTGACTTTCTGCAGAAGAGGTACAGATCCAGTTTTTTGCCCTGGCTCTTCGGCTGTGGGAGCAGAGGCCAACCGTTCATGCACTACTCCATGGGATGCTGGGCAGCCCAGCACGGGTGCCAAAGAGGTTCCATTGTAATGGCCTTTGAGTTGGGAAATCGAGGAGCGACAGTCATGCGGATGGCACCGTTGCAAAGCTGACTTTCTGCAGAAGAGGCACAGCTCAAGTTTTTTGCCCTGGCTCTTCGGCTGTGGGAGCAAAGGCCAACCGTTCGTGCTCTACTCCCTGGGATGCTGGGCAGCCCAGCACGGGTGCCAAAGAGGTTCAATTGTAATGGACTTTGAGTTGGGAAATCGAGGAGCGACAGCAATGCGGATGGCACCGTTGCAAAGCTGACTTTCTGCAGAAGAGGTACAGCTCAAGCTTTTTTCCCTGGCTCTTCGGCTGTGGGATCAAAGGCCAACCGTTCGTGCTCTACTCCCTGGGATGCTGGGCAGCCCAGCACGGGTGCCAGAGGTTCCATTGTAATGGACTTTGAGTTGGGAAATGGAGGAGCGACAGCAATGCCGATGGCACCGTTGCAAAACTGACTTTCTGCAGAAGAGGCACATATCAAGCTTTTTGCCCTGGCTCTTTGGCTGTGGGAGCAGAGGCCAACCGTTCGTGCTCTACTCCCTGGGATGCTGGGCAGCCCAGCACGGGTGCCAAAGAGGTTCCATTGTAATGGACTTTGAGTTGGGAAATCGAGGAGCGACAGCAATGCGGATGGCACCGTTGCAAAACTGACTTTCTGCAGAAGAGGCACATATCAAGCTTTTTGCCCTGGCTCTTCGGCTGTGGGAGCAGAGGCCAACCGTTCGTGCTCTACTCCCTGGGATGCTGGGCAGCCCAGCACGGGTGCCAAAGAGGTTCCATTGTAATGGACTTTGAGTTTGGAAATCGAGGAGCAACAGCAATGCGGATGGCACCGTTGCAAAGCTGACTTTCAGCAGAAGAGGCACAGCTCAAGCTTTTTGCCCTGGCTCTTCGGCTGTGGGAGCAGAGGCCAACCGTTCGTGCTCTACTGCCTGGGATGCTGGGCAGCCCAGCACGGGTGCCAAAGAGGTTCCATTGTAATGGACTTTGAGTTGGGAAATGGAGGAGCTACAGCAATGCGGATGGCACCGTTGCAAAGCTGACTTTCTGCAGAAGAGGCACAGCTCAAGGTTTTTGCCCTGGCTCTTCGGCTGTGGGAGCAGAGGCCAACCGTTCGTGCTCTACTGCCTGGGATGCTGGGCAGCCGAGCACGGGTGCCAAAGAGGTTCCATTGTAATGGACTTTGAGTTGGGAAACGGAGGAGCGACAGCAATGCGGATGGCACCGTTGCAAAGGTGACTTTCTGCAGAAGAGGCACAGCTCCAGTTTTTTGCCCTGGCTCTTCGGCTGTGGGAGCAGAGGCCAACCGTTCGTGCTCTACTCCCTGGGATGCTGGGCAGCCGAGCACGGGTGCCAAAGAGGTTCCATTGTAATGGACTTTGAGTTGGGAAATCGAGGAGCGACAGCAATGCGGATAGCACTGTTGCAAAGCTGACTTTCTGTAGAAGAGGCACAGCTCCAGCTTTTTGCCCTGGCTCTTCGGCTGTGGGAGCAGAGGCCAACCGTTCGTGCTCTACTCCCTGGGATGCTGGGCAGCCCAGCACGGGTGCCAAAGAGGTTCCATTGTAATGGACTTTGAGTTTGGATATCGAGGAGCGACAGCAATGCGGATGGCACCGTTGCAAAGCTGACATTCTGCAGAAGAGATACAGCTCAAGTTTTTTGCCCTGGCTCTTCGGCTGTGGGAGCAGAGGCCAACCGTTCGTGCTCTACTGCCTGGGAAGCTGGGCAGCCGAGCACGGGTGCCAAAGAGGTTCCATTGTAATGGACTTTGAGTTGGGAAATCGAGGAGCGACAGCAATGCGGATGGCACCGTTGCAAAGCTGACTTTCTGCAGAAGAGGCACAGCTCCAGTTTTTTGCCCTGGCTCTTCGGCTGTAGGAGCAGAGGCCAACCGTTCGTGCTCTACTCCATGGGATGCTAGGCAGCCGAGCACGGGTGCCAAAGAGGTTCCATTGTAATGGCCTTTGAGTTGCGAAATCGAGGAGCGACAGCAATGCGGATGGCACCGTTGCAAAGCTGACTTTCTGCAGAAGAGGCTCATATCAAGTTTTTTGCCCTGGCTCTTTGGCTGTGGGAGCAGAGGCCAACCGTTCCTGCTCTACTCCCGGGGATGCTTGGCAGCCCAGCACGGGTGCCAAAGATGTTCCATTGTAATGGACTTTGAGCTTGGAAATCGAGGAGCGACAGCAATGCGGATGGCACCGTTGTAAAGCTGACTTTCTGCAGAAGAGGCACAGCTCCAGTTTTTTGCCCTGGCTCTTCGGCTGTGGGAGCAGAGGCCAACCGTTCATGCTCTACTCCCTGGCATGCTGGGCAGCCGAGCACGGGTGCCAAAGAGTTTCCATTGAAATGGACTTTGAGTTGGGAAATGGAGGAGCGACAGCAATGCGGATAGCACTGTTGCAAAGCTGACTTTCTGCAGAAAAGGCACAGCTCCAGTTTTTTGCCCTGGCTCTTCGGCTGTGGGAGCAGAGGCCAACCGTTCGTGCTCTACTCCCTGGGATGCTGGGCAGCTGAGCACGGATGCCAAAGAGGTTCCATTGTAATGGACTTTGAGTTGGGAAATGGAGGAGCGACAGCAATGGGGATGGCACCGTTGCAAAGCTGACTTTCTGCAGAAGAGGCAGAGCTCAAACTTTTTGCCCTGGCTCTTCGGCTGTGGGAGCAGAGGCCAACCGTTCGTGCTCTATTCCCTGGGATGCTGGGCAGCCGAGCACGGGTGCCAAAGAGGTTCCATTGTAATGGACTTTGAGTTGGGAAATGGAGGAGTGACAGCAATGCGGATGGAACCGCTGCAAAGGTGACTTTCCGCAGAAGAGGTACAGATCCAGTTTTTTGCCCTGGCTCTTCGGCTGTGGGAGCAGAGGCCAACCGTTCGTGCTCTACTCCCTGGGATGCTGGGCAGCCCAGCACGGGTGCCAAAGAGGTTCCATTGTAATGGCCTTTGAGTTGGGAAATCGAGGAGCGACAGTCATGCGGATGGCACCGTTGCAAAGCTGAGTTTCTGCAGAAGAGGCACAGCTCCAGTTTTTTGCCCTGGCTCTTCGGCTGTGGGAGCAAAGGCCAACCGTTCGTGCTCTACTCCCTGGGATGCTGGGCAGCCCAGCACGGGTGCCAAAGAGGTTCCATTGTAATGGACTTTGAGTTGGGAAATGGAGGAGTGACAGCAATGCGGATGGCACCGTTGCAAAGCTGACTTTCTGCAGAAGGGGTTCAGCTCCAGTTTTTTGCCCTGGCTCTTCGGCTGTGGGAGCAGAAACCACCCCTTCATGCTCTACTCCCTGGGATGCTGGGCAGCCCAGAACGGGTGCCAAAGAGGTTCCATTGTAAGGGACTTTGAGTTGGGAAATCGAGGAGGGACAGCAATGTTGATGGAACCGTTGCAAAGCTGACTTTCTGCAGAAGAGGCACAGCTCCAGTTTTTTTGCCCTGGCTCTTCGGCTGTAGGAGCAGAGGCCAACCGTTCGTGCTCTACTCCCTGGGATGCTGGGCAGCCCAGCACGGGTGCCAAAGAGGTTCCATTGTAATGGACTTTTATTTGGGAAACGGAGGAGCGACAGCAATGCGGATGGCACCGTTGCAAAGCTGACTTTCTGTAGAAGAGGCACAGCTCAAGCTTTTTGCCCTGGCTCTTCGGCTGTGGGAGCAGAGGCCAACCGTTCGTGCTCTACTCCCTGGGATGCTGGGCAGCCGAGCACGGGTGCCTAAGAGGTTCCATTGTAATGGACTTTGAGTTGGGAAATGGAGGAGTGACAGCAATGCGGATGGCACCGTTGCAAAGCTGACTTTCTGCAGAAGAGGCACAGCTCCAGTTTTTTGCCCAGGATCTTCGGCTGTGGGAGCAGAAAACCACATAATCGCATAAAGCACAGAATCCACAACAGAAGCCTTCTACTCTTCCTGAAATGCTACCAGGGAGCTCTGCAGCACTCTCTTCAGAAAGGCAGTGCACCACAGTTTTCCTGCCGAAAACGGTAGAATCAAGCATATGAAAGTGTGAACACACAGCTTGTGCTTCTCTGGAGCAGGAAGCAGAGCAGAAATCTGCTTTGGAATTCAGCTGACAGCTCCAACCACAGCTGCCACCGTGGAGGTGCGAGGGCAGAAAGAGGGTGCGGAAAATCACCTGCACAGCGTGAGCAGTGCTCCAGTGTCATCAGAATAGCAATGTGAACTACCTTTTAAAGTTAAGTCCCTCTTCCTATACTGCTTATTTACGTTCCCTCGCCAGAACCTGAAGCAGTGCTCACAGACTGCAAACGTCCAGGGAAAGCGCATAAAGTACAGAATCCACAACAGAAGCCTTCTACTCTGCCTGAAAAGCCATCAGGGAGCCCTGCAGCACTCTCTTCAGAATGTCAGTGCACCACAGTTTTCCTGCCGAAAACAGTAGAATCAAGGATCTGAAAGTGTGAACACACAGCTTCTGCTTCTCTGGAGCAGGAGGCAGAGCAGAAATCTGCTTTGGAATTCAGCTGACAGCTTCAACCACTGCTGCCACCGTGGAGGTCCGAGGGCAGAAAGAGGGAGCGGGGAGTCACCTGAACTGCGTGAGCAGTGCTCCAGTGTCATCAGCATGGCAATGTGAACTACCTTTTAATGTTAAGTCCATCTTCCTGAACTGCTTATTTACGTTCCCTCGCCAGACCCTGAAGCACTGCTCACAGACTGCAAACGTCCAGGGAAAGCGCATCAAGCACAGAATCCACAACAGACGCCTTCTACTCTGCCTGAAAAGCCATCAGGGAGCTCTGCAGCACTCTCCTGAGAATGTCAGTGCACCACAGTTTTCCTGCCGAAATCGGTAGAATCAAGAATCTGAAAGTGTGAACACACAGCTTCTGCTTCTCTGGAGCAGGAAGCAGAGCAGAAATCTGCTTTGGAATTCAGCTGACAGCTCCAACCACTGCTGCCACCGTGGAGGTCCGAGGGCAGAAAGAGGTTGCTGGGAATCACCTGCACAGCGTTAGCAGTGATCCAGTGTCATCAGCATGGCAATGTGAACTACCTTTTAATGTTAAGTCCATCTTCCTGAACTGCTTATTTACATTCCCTCGCCAGACCCTGAAGCAGTGCTCACAGAAAGCAAACGTCCAGGGAAAGCGCATAAAGCACAGAATCCACAACGGAAGCCTTCTACTCTGCCTGAAAAGCCATCAGGGAGCCCTGCAGCACTCTCCTGAGAATGTCAGTGCACCTGAGTTTTTCTCCCGAGAACGGTAGAATCAAGCATCTGAAAGTGTGAACACACAGCTCCTGCTTCTCTGGAGCAGGAGGCAAAGCAGAAATCTGCTTTGGAATTCAGCTGACAGCTCCAACCACTGCTGCCACCGTGGAGGTGCGAGGGAAGAAAGAGGGTGCTGGGAATCACCTGCACAGCGTGAGCAGTGCTCCAGTGTCATCAGCATGGCATTGTGAACTACCTTTTAATGTTAAGTACATCTTCCAAAACTGCTTATTTACGTTCCCTCGCCAGAACCTGAAGCAGTGCTCAAAGTATTTTGCCCTGGCTCTTCGGCTGTGGGAGCAGAGGCCAACCGTTCATGCTCTACTCCATGGGATGCTGGGCAGCCCAGCACGGGTGCCAAAGAGGTTCCATTGTAATGGACTTTGAGTTGGGAAATCGAGGAGCGACAGCAATGCGGATAGCACTGTTGCAAAGCTGACTTTCTGTAGAAGAGGCACAGCTCCAGTTTTTTGCCCTGGCTCTTCGGCTGTGGGAGCAGAGGCCAACCGTTCGTGCTCTACTCCCTGGGATGCTGGGCAGCCCAGCACGGGTGCCAGAGGTTCCATTGTAATGGACTTTGAGTTGGGAAATCGAGGAGCGACAGCAATGCCGATGGCACCGTTGCAAAGCTGACTTTCGGCAGAAGAGGCACATATCAAGTTTTTTGCCCTGGCTCTTTGGCTGTGGGAGCAGAGGCCAACCGTTCGTGCTCTACTCCCTGGGATGCTGGGCAGCCCAGCACGGGTGCCAAAGAGGTTCCATTGTAATGGACTTTGAGTTGGGAAATCGAGGAGCGACAGCAATGCGGATGGCACCGTTGCAAAACTGACTTTCTGCAGAAGAGGCACATATCAAGCTTTTTGCCCTGGCTCTTTGGCTGTGGGAGCAGAGGCCAACCGTTCATGCTCTACTCCCTGGGATGCTGGGCAGCCGAGCACGGGTGCCAAAGAGGTTCCATTGTAATGGACTTTGAGTTTGGAAATGGAGGAGCGACAGCAATGCGGATGGCACCGTTGCAAAGCTGACTTTCAGCAGAAGAGGTACAGCTTAAGCTTTTTGCCCTGGCTCTTCGGCTGTGGGAGCAGAGGCCAACCGTTCGTGCTCTACTGCCTGGGATGCTGGGCAGCCGAGCACGGGTGCCAAAGAGGTTCGATTGTAATGGACTTTGAGTTGGGAAATCGAGGAGCGACAGCAATGCGGATGGCACCGTTGCAAAGCTGACTTTCTGCAGAAGAGGCACAGCTCAACCTTTTTGCCCTGGCTCTTCGGCTGTAGGAGCAGAGGCCAACCGTTCGTGCTCTACTGCCTGGGATGCTGGGCAGCCGAGCACGGGTGCCAAAGAGGTTCCATTGTAATGGCCTTTGAGTTGGGAAATCGAGGAGCGACAGCAATGCGGATGGCACCGTTGCAAAGCTGACTTTCTGCAGAAGAGGCAGAGCTCAACCTTTTTGCCCTGGCTCTTCGGCTGTGGGAGCAAAGGCCAACCGTTCGTGCTCTACTCCCTGGGATGCTTGGCAGCCCAGCACGGGTGCCAAAGAGGTTCCTTTGTAATGGACTTTGAGTTGGGAAATGGAGGAGTGACAGCAATGCGGATGGCACCGTTGCAAAGCTGACTTTCTGCAGAAGGGGTTCAGCTCCAGTTTTTTGCCCTGGCTCTCCGGCTGTGGGAGCAGAAACCACCCGTTCATGCTCTACTCCCTGGGATGCTGGGCAGCCCAGCACGGGTGCCAAAGATGTTCCATTCTAAGGGACTTTGAGTTGGAAAATCGAGGAGCGACAGCAATGCGGATGGCACCGTTGCAAAGCTGACTTTCTGCAGAAGAGACACAGCTCCAGTTTTTTGCCCTGGCTCTTCGGCTGTGGGAGCACAGGTCAACCGGTCATGCTCTACTCCCTGGGATGCTGGGCAGCCCAGCACGGGTGCCAAAGAGGTTCCATTGTAATGGACTTTGAGTTGGGAAATGGAGGAGCGACAGCAATGCCGATGGCACCGTTGCAAAGGTGACTTTCTGCAGAAGAGGTACAGCTCCAGTTTTTTGCCCTGGCTCTTCGGCTGTGGGAGCAGAGGCCAACCGTTTGTGGTCTTCTCCCTGGGATGCTGGGCAGCCGAGCACGGGTGCCAAAGAGGTTCCATTGTAATGGACTTTGAGTTGGGAAATGGAGGAGCGACAGCAATGCGGATGGCACCGTTGCAAAGCTGACTTTCTGCAGAAGAGGCACAGCTCCAGTTTTTTGCCCTGGCTCTTCGGCTGTGGGAGCAGAGGCCAACCGTTCGTGCTCTACTGCCTGGGATGCTGGGCAGCCGAGCACGGGTGCCAAAGAGGTTCCATTGTAATGGACTTTGAGTTGGGAAATCGAGGAGCGACAGCAATGCGGATGGCACCGTTGCAAAGCTGACTTTCTGCAGAAGAGGCACAGCTCCAGTTTTTTGCCCTGGCTCTTCGGCTGTAGGAGCAGAGGCCAACCGTTCGTGCTCTACTGCCTGGGATGCTGGGCAGCCGAGCACGGGTGCCAAAGAGGTTCCATTGTAATGGACTTTGAGTTGGGAAATCGAGGAGCGACAGCAATGCGGATGGCACCGTTGCAAAGCTGACTTTCTGCAGAAGAGGCAGAGCTCAACCTTTTTGCCCTGGCTCTTCGGCTGTGGGAGCAAAGGCCAACCGTTCGTGCTCTACTCCCGGGGATGCTTGGCAGCCGAGCACGGGTGCCAAAGATGTTCCTTTGTAATGGACTTTGAGTTGGGAAATGGAGGAGTGACAGCAATGCGGATGGCACCGTTGCAAAGCTGACTTTCTGCAGAAGGGGTTCAGCTCCAGTTTTTTGCCCTGGCTCTCCGGCTGTGGGAGCAGAAACCACCCGTTCATGCTCTACTCCCTGGGATGCTGGGCAGCCCAGCACGGGTGCCAAAGAGGTTCCATTGTAAGGGACTTTGAGTTGGAAAATCGAGGAGCGACAGCAATGCGGATGGCACCGTTGCAAAGCTGACTTTCTGCAGAAGAGACACAGCTCCAGTTTTTTGCCCTGGCTCTTCGACTGTGGGAGCACAGGTCAACCGGTCGTGCTCTACTCCCTGGGATGCTGGGCAGCCCAGCACGGGTGCCAAAGAGGTTCCATTGTAATGGACTTTGAGTTGGGAAATGGAGGAGCGACAGCAATGCCGATGGCACCGTTGCAAAGGTGACTTTCTGCAGAAGAGGTACAGCTCCAGTTTTTTGCCCTGGCTCTTCGGCTGTGGGAGCAGAGGCCAACCGTTTGTGGTCTTGTCCCTGGGATGCTGGGCAGCCGAGCACGGGTGCCAAAGAGGTTCCATTGTAATGGACTTTGAGTTGGGAAATGGAGGAGCGACAGCAATGCGGATGGCACCGTTGCAAAGCTGACTTTCTGCAGAAGAGGCACAGCTCCAGTTTTTTGCCCTGGCTCTTCGGCTGTGGGAGCAGAGGCCAACCGTTCGTGCTCTACTCCCTGGGATGCTGGGCAGCCCAGCACGGGTGCCAAAGAGGTTCCATTGTAATGGCCTTTGAGTTGCGAAATCGAGGAGCGACAGCAATGCGGATGGCACCGTTGCAAAGCTGACTTTCTGCAGAAGAGGCACAGCTCAACCTTTTTGCCCTGGCTCTTCGGCTGTGGGAGCAAAGGCCAACCGTTCGTGCTCTACTCCCTGGGATGCTTGGCAGCCCAGCACGGGTGCCAAAGATGTTCCATTGTAATGGACTTTGAGTTGGGAAATCGAGGAGCGACAGCAATGCGGATGGCACCGTTGTAAAGCTGACTTTCTGCAGAAGAGGCACAGCTCCAGTTTTTTGCCCTGGCTCTTCGCCTGTGGGAGCAGAGGCCAACCGTTCATGCTCTACTCCCTGGCATGCTGGGCAGCCGAGCACGGGTGCCAAAGAGTTTCCATTGAAATGGACTTTGAGTTGGGAAATGGAGGAGCGACAGCAATGCGGATAGCACTGTTGCAAAGCTGACTTTCTGCAGAAGCGGCACAGCTCCAGTTTTTTTGCCCTGGCTCTTCGGCTGTAGGAGCAGAGGCCAACCGTTCGTGCTCTACTCCCTGGGATGCTGGGCAGCCCAGCACGGGTGCCAAAGAGGTTCCATTGTAATGGACTTTGAGTTGGGAAACGGAGGAGCGACAGCAATGCGGATGGCACCGTTGCAAAGCTGACTTTCTGTAGAAGAGGCACAGCTCAAGCTTTTTGCCCTGGCTCTTCGGCTGTGGGATCAGAGGCCAACCGTTCGTGCTCTACTCCCTGGGATGCTGGGCAGCCGAGCACGGGTGCCTAAGAGGTTCCATTGTAATGGACTTTGAGTTGGGAAATGGAGGAGTGACAGCAATGCGGATGGCACTGTTGCAAAGCTGACTTTCTGCAGAAGAGGCACAGCTCCAGTTTTTTGCCCAGGATCTTCGGCTGTGGGAGCAGAAAACCACATAATCGCATAAAGCACAGAATCCACAACAGAAGCCTTCTACTCTTCCTGAAATGCTACCAGGGAGCCCTGCAGCACTCTCTTCAGAAAGGCAGTGCACCACAGTTTTCCTGCCGAAAACGGTAGAATCACGCATATGAAAGTGTGAACACACAGCCTCTGCTTCTCTGGAGCAGAAAGCAGAGCAGAAATCTGCTTTGGAATTCAGCTGACAGCTTCAACCACTTCTGCCACCGTGGAGGTCCGAGGGCAGAAAGAGGGTGCGGGGAGTCACCTGCACAGCGTGAGCAGTGCTCCAGTGTCATCAGCATGGCAATGTGAACTACCTTTTAATGTTAAGTCCATCTTCCTGAACTGCTTATTTACGTTCCCTCGCCAGACCCTGAAGCACTGCTCACAGACTGCAAACGTCCAGGGAAAGCGCATCAAGCACAGAATCCACAACAGACGCCTTCTACTCTGCCTGAAAAGCCATCAGGGAGCTCTGCAGCACTCTCCTGAGAATGTCAGTGCACCACAGTTTTCCTGCCGAAATCGGTAGAATCAAGAATCTGAAAGTGTGAACACACAGCTTCTGCTTCTCTGGAGCAGGAGGCAGAGCAGAAATCTGCTTTGGAATTCAGCTGACAGCTCCAACCACTGCTGCCACCGTGGAGGTCCGAGGGCAGAAAGAGGGTGCTGGGAATCACCTGCACAGCGTGAGCAGTGCTCCAGTGTCATCAGCATGGCAATGTGAACTACCTTTTAATGTTAAGTCCATCTTCCTGAACTGCTTATTTACATTCCCTCGCCAGACCCTGAAGCAGTGCTCACAGAAAGCAAACGTCCAGGGAAAGCGCATAAAGCACAGAATCCACAATGGAAGCCTTCTACTCTGCCTGAAAAGGCATCAGGGAGCTCTGCAGCACTCTCCTGAGAATGTCAGTGCACCTGAGTTTTTCTCCCGAGAACGGTAGAATCAAGCATCTGAAAGTGTGAACACACAGCTCCTGCTTCTCTGGAGCAGGAGGCAAAGCAGAAATCTGCTTTGGAATTCAGCTGACAGCTCCAACCACTTCTGCCACCGTGGAGGTGCGAGGGAAGAAAGAGGGTGCTGGGAATCACCTGCACAGCGTGAGCAGTGCTCCAGTGTCATCAGCATGGCATTGTGAACTACCTTTTAATGTTAAGTACATCTTCCAAAACTGCTTATTTACGTTCCCTCGCCAGAACCTGAAGCAGTGCTCACAGTTTTTTGCCCTGGCTCTTCGGCTGTGGGAGCAGAGGCCAACCGTTCATGCTCTACTCCATGGGATGCTGGGCAGCCCAGCACGGGTGCCAAAGAGGTTCCATTGTAATGGACTTTGAGTTGGGAAATCGAGGAGCGACAGCAATGCAGATGGCACCGTTGCAAAGCTGACTTTCTGCAGAAGAGGCACATCTCAAGGTTTTTGCCCTGGCTCTTTGGCTGTGGGAGCAGAGGCCAACCGTTCGTGCTCTACTGCCTGGGATGCTGGGCAGCCCAGCACGGGTGCCAAAGAGGTTCCATTGTAATGGACTTTGAGTTGGGAAACGGAGGAGCGACAGCAATGCGGATGGCACCGTTGCAAAGCTGACTTTCAGCAGAAGAGGCACAGCTCCAGTTTTTTGCCCTGGCTCTTCGGCTGTAGGAGCAGAGGCCAACCGTTCGTGCTCTACTCCCTGGGATGCTGGGCAGCCGAGCACGGGTGCCAAAGAGGTTCCATTGTAATGGCCTTTGAGTTGCGAAATCGAGGAGCGACAGCAATGCGGACGGCACCGTTGCAAAGCTGACTTTCTGCAGAAGAGGCAGAGCTCAACCTTTTTGCCCTGGCTCTTCGGCTGTGGGAGCAGAGGCCAACCGTTCGTGCTCTACTCCCTGGGATGCTTGGCAGCCGAGCACGGGTGCCAAAGAGGTTCCTTTGTAATGGACTTTGAGTTGGGAAATGGAGGAGCGACAGCAATGCGGATGGCACCGTTGCAAAGCTGACTTTCTGCAGAAGGGGTTCAGCTCCAGTTTTTTGCCCTGGCTCTCCGGCTGTGGGAGCAGAAACCACTCGTTCGTGCTCTACTCCCTGGGATGCTGGGCAGCCCAGCACGGGTGCCAAAGAGGTTCCATTGTAATGGAGTTTGAGTTTGGAAATGGAGGAGCTACAGCAATGCGGATGGCACCGTTGCAAAGCTGACTTTCTGCAGAAGAGGCACAGCTCAAGGTTT
Source organism: Psittacula echo (assembly GCF_963264785.1). NCBI lineage: Eukaryota > Metazoa > Chordata > Aves > Psittaciformes > Psittacidae > Psittacula > Psittacula echo. Next base: position 281,251 of record NW_027664154.1, on the reverse strand, counting down.
TTGCCCTGGCTCTTCGGCTGTGGGAGCAGAGGCCAACCGTTCGTGCTCTACTGCCTGGGATGCTGGGCAGCCCAGCACGGGTGCCAAAGAGGTTCCATTGTAATGGACTTTGAGTTGGGAAACGGAGGAGCGACAGCAATGCGGATGGCACCGTTGCAAAGCTGACTTTCTGCAGAAGAGGTACAGCTTAAGCTTTTTGCCCTGGCTCTTCGGCTGTGGGAGCAGAGGCCAACCGTTCGTGCTCTACTCCCTGGGATGCTGGGCAGCCGAGCACGGGTGCCAAAGAGGTTCCATTGTAATGGACTTTGAGTTGGGAAATCGAGGAGCGACAGCAATGCTGATAGCACTGTTGCAAAGCTGACTTTCTGTAGAAGAGGCACAGCTCCAGTTTTTTGCCCTGGCTCTTCGGCTGTGGGAGCAGAGGCCAACCGTTCGTGCTCTACTCCCTGGGATGCTGGGCAGCCCAGCACGGGTGCCAAAGAGGTTCCATTGTAATGGACTTTGAGTTGGGAAATGGAGGAGCGACAGCAATGCGGATGGCACCGTTGCAAAGCTGACTTTCTGCAGAAGAGATACAGCTCAAGTTTTTTGCCCTGGCTCTTCGGCTGTGGGAGCAGAGGCCAACCGTTCGTGCTCTACTCCCTGGGATGCTGGGCAGCCCAGCACGGATGCCAAAGAGGTTCCATTGTAATGGACTTTGAGTTGGGAAATCGAGGAGCGACAGCAATGCGGATGGCACCGATGCAAAACTGACTTTCTGCAGAAGAGGCACATATCAAGCTTTTTGCCCTGGCTCTTTGGCTGTGGGAGCAGAGGCCAACCGTTCGTGCTCTACTCCCTGGGATGCTGGGCAGCCCAGCACGGGTGCCAAAGAGGTTCCATTGTAATGGACTTTGAGTTGGGAAATGGAGGAGCTACAGCAATGCGGATGGCACCGTTGCAAAGTTGACATTCTGCAGAAGAGGCACAGCTCCAGTTTTTTGCCCTGGCTCTTCGGCTGTGGGAGCAGAGGCCAACCGTTCGTGCTCTACTCCCTGGGATGCTGGGCAGCCCAGCACGGGTGCCAGAGGTTCCATTGTAATGGACTTTGAGTTGGGAAATCGAGGAGCGACAGCAATGCCGATGGCACCGTTGCAAAACTGAATTTCTGCAGAAGAGGCACATATCAAGCTTTTTGCCCTGGCTCTTTGGCTGTGGGAGCACAGGCCAACCGTTCCTGCTCTACTGCCTGGGATGCTGGGCAGCCCAGCACGGGTGCCAAAGAGGTTCCATTGTAATGGACTTTGAGTTGGGAAATCGAGGAGCGACAGCAATGCGGATGGCACCGTTGCAAAGCTGACTTTCTGCAGAAGAGGCACAGCTCCAGTTTTTTGCCCTGGCTCTTCGGCTGTGGGAGCAGAGGCCAACCGTTCGTGCTCTACTGCCTGGGATGCTGGGCAGCCGAGCACGGGTGCCAAAGATGTTCCATTGTAATGGCCTTTGAGTTGCGAAATCGAGGAGCGACAGCAATGCGGATGGCACCGTTGCAAAGCTGACTTTCAGCAGAAGAGGTACAGCTCAAGTTTTTTGCCCTGGCTCTTCGGCTGTGGGAGCAGAGGCCAACCGTTCGTGCTCTACTCCCTGGGATGCTGGGCAGCCCAGCACGGGTGCCAAAGAGGTTCCATTGTAATGGACTTTGAGTTGGGAAATGGAGGAGCGACAGCAATGCGGATAGCACTGTTGCAAAGCTTACTTTCTGCAGAAGAGACACAGCTCCAGTTTTTTGCCCTGGCTCTTCGGCTGTGGGAGCAGAGGCCAACCGTTCGTGCTCTACTCCCTGGGATGCTGGGCAGCCGAGCACGGGTGCCGAAGAGGTTCCATTGTAATGGACTTTGAGTTGGGAAATCGAGGAGCGACAGCAATGCCGATGGCACCGTTGCAAAACTGACTTTCTGCAGAAGAGGCACATATCAAGCTTTTTGCCCTGGCTCTTTGGCTGTGGGAGCAGAGGCCAACCGTTCGTGCTCTACTCCCTGGGATGCTGGGCAGCCGAGCACGGGTGCCAAAGAGGTTCCATTGTAATGGACTTTGAGTTGGGAAATGGAGGAGCGACAGCAATGCGGATGGCACCGTTGCAAAGCTGACTTTCAGCAGAAGAGGTACAGCTTAAGCTTTTTGCCCTGGCTCTTCGGCTGTGGGAGCAGAGGCCAACCGTTCGTGCTCTACTCCCTGGGATGCTGGGTAGCCGAGCACGGGTGCCAAAGAGGTTCCATTGTAATGGACTTTGAGTTGGGAAATGGAGGAGCGACAGCAATGCGGATAGCACCGTTGCAAAGCTGACTTTCTGCAGAAGAGGCTCAGCTCCAGTTATTTGCCCTGGCTCTTCGGCTGTGGGAGCAGAGGCCAACCGTTCGTGCTCTACTCCCTGGGATGCTGGGCAGCCGAGCACGGATGCCAAAGAGGTTCCATTGTAATGGACTTTGAGTTGGGAAATCGAGGAGCGACAGCAATGCGGATGGCACCGTTGCAAAGCTGACTTTCTGCAGAAGAGGCACAGCTCCAGTTTTTTGCCCTGGCTCTTCGGCTGTGGGAGCAGAGGCCAACCGTTCGTGCTCTACTCCCTGGGATGCTGGGCAGCCGAGCACGGATGCCAAAGAGGTTCCATTGTAATGGACTTTGAGTTGGGAAATGGAGGAGCTACAGCAATGCGGATAGCACTGTTGCAAAGCTGACTTTCTGCAGAAGAGGCACAGCTCCAGTTTTTTGCCCTGGCTCTTCGGCTGTGGGAGCAGAGGCCAACCGTTCGTGCTCTACTGCCTGGGATGCTGGGCAGCCCAGCACGGGTGCCAAAGAGGTTCCATTGTAATGGACTTTGAGTTGGGAAATCGAGGAGCGACAGCAATGAGGATGGCACCGTTGCAAAGCTGACTTTCTGCAGAAGAGGCACAGCTCAAGTTTTTTGCCCTGGCTCTTCGGCTGTGGGAGCAGAGGCCAACCGTTCGTGCTCTACTCCCTGGGATGCTGGGCAGCCCAGCACGGGTGCCAAAGAGGTTCCATTGTAATGGACTTTGAGTTGGGAAATGGAGGAGCGACAGCAATGCGGATGGCACCGTTGCAAAACTGACTTTCTGCAGAAGAGGCACAGCTCCAGTTTTTTGCCCTGGCTCATCGGCTGTGGGAGCAGAGGCCAACCGTTCCTGCTCTACTCCCTGGGATGCTGGGCAGCCCAGCACGGGTGCCAAAGAGGTTCCATTGTAATGGACTTTGAGTTGGGAAATGGAGGAGCTACAGCAATGCGGATGGCACCGTTGCAAAGCTGACATTCTGCAGAAGAGGCACAGCTCCAGTTTTTTGCCCTGGCTCTTCGGCTGTGGGAGCAGAGGCCAACCGTTCATGCTCTACTGCCTGGGATGCTGGGCAGCCCAGCACGGGTGCCAAAGAGGTTCCATTGTAATGGACTTTGAGTTGGGAAATGGAGGAGCGACAGAAATGCGGATGGCACCGTTGCAAAGCTGACTTTCTGCAGAAGAGGTACATTTCAAGCTTTTTTCCCTGGCTATTCGGCTGTCGGATCAAAGGCCAACCGTTCGTGCTCTACTCCCTGGGATGCTGGGCAGCCCAGCACGGGTGCCAGAGGTTCCATTGTAATGGACTTTGAGTTGGGAAATCGAGGAGCGACAGCAATGCCGATGCCACCGTTGCAAAACTGACTTTCTGCAGAAGAGGCACATATCAAGCTTTTTGCCCTGGCTCTTTGGCTGTGGGAGCAGAGGCCAACCGTTCGTGCTCTACTCCCTGGGATGCTGGGCAGCCCACCACGGGTGCCAAAGAGGTTCCATTGTATTGGACTTTGAGTTGGGAAATGGAGGAGCGACAGCAATGCGGATGGCACCGTTGCAAAGCTGACTTTCTGCAGAAGAGGTACAGCTTAAGCTTTTTGCCCTGGCTCTTCGGCTGTGGGAGCAGAGGCCAACCGTTCGTGCTCTACTCCCTGGGATGCTGGGCAGCCCACCACGGGTGCCAAAGAGGTTCCATTGTAATGGACTTTGAGTTGGGAAATGGAGGAGCGACAGCAATGCGGATGACACTGTTGCAAAGCTGACTTTCTGCAGAAGAGGCACAGCTCCAGTTTTTTGCCATGGCTCTTCGGCTGTGGGAGCAGAGGCCAACCGTTCGTGCTCTACTCCCTGGGATGCTGGGCAGCCCACCACGGGTGCCAAAGAGGTTCCATTGTAATGGACTTTGAGTTGGGAAATCGAGGAGCGACAGCAATGCGGATGGCACCGTTGCAAAGCTGACTTTCTGCAGAAGAGGCACAGCTCCAGTTTTTTGCCCTGGCTCTTCGGCTGTGGGAGCAGAGGCCAACCGTTCGTGCTCTACTCCCTGGGATGCTGGGCAGCCCAGCACGGGTGCCAAAGAGATTCCATTGTAATGGACTTCGAGTTGGGAAATGGAGGAGTGACAGCAATGCGGATGGCACCGTTGCAAAGCTGACTTTCTGCAGAAGAGATACAGCTCAAGTTTTTTGCCCTGGCTCTTCGGCTGTGGGAGCAGAGGCCAACCGTTCGTGCTCTACTCCCTGGGATACTGGGCAGCCGAGCACGGATGCCAAAGAGGTTCCATTGTAATGGACTTTGAGATGGGAAATCGAGGAGCGACAGCAATGCGGATGGCACCGTTGCAAAGCTGACTTTCTGCAGAAGAGGCACAGCTCAAGCTTTTTGCCCTGGCTCTTTGGCTGTGGGAGCAGAGGCCAACCGTTCCTGCTCTACTCCCTGGGATGCTGGGCAGCCCAGCACGGGTGCCAAAGAGGTTCCATTGTAATGGACTTTGAGTTGGGAAATGGAGGAGCTACAGCAATGCGGATGGCACCGTTGCAAAGCTGACATTCTGCAGAAGAGGCACAGCTCCAGTTTTTTGCCCTGGCTCTTCGCCTGTGGGATCAGAGGCCAACCGTTCATGCTCTACTGCCTGGGATGCTGGGCAGCCCAGCACGGGTGCCAAAGAGGTTCCATTGTAATGGACTTTGAGTTGGGAAATGGAGGAGCGACAGAAATGCGGATGGCACCGTTGCAAAGCTGACTTTCTGCAGAAGAGGTACATTTCAAGCTTTTTTCCCTGGCTATTCGGCTGTCGGATCAAAGGCCAACCGTTCGTGCTCTACTCCCTGGGATGCTGGGCAGCCCAGCACGGGTGCCAGAGGTTCCATTGTAATGGACTTTGAGTTGGGAAATCGAGGAGCGACAGCAATGCCGATGGCACCGTTGCAAAACTGACTTTCTGCAGAAGAGGCACATATCAAGCTTTTTGCCCTGGCTCTTTGGCTGTGGGAGCAGAGGCCAACCGTTCGTGCTCTACTCCCTGGGATGCTGGGCAGCCCACCACGGGTGCCAAAGAGGTTCCATTGTAATGGACTTTGAGTTGGGAAATGGAGGAGCTACAGCAATGCGGATGGCACCGTTGCAAAGCTGACATTCTGCAGAAGAGGCACAGCTCCAGTTTTTTGCCCTGGCTCTTCGGCTGTGGGAGCAGAGGCCAACCGTTCATGCTCTACTGCCTGGGATGCTGGGCAGCCCAGCACGGGTGCCAAAGAGGTTCCATTGTAATGGACTTTGAGTTGGGAAATGGAGGAGCGACAGAAATGCGGATGGCACCGTTGCAAAGCTGACTTTCTGCAGAAGAGGTACATTTCAAGCTTTTTTCCCTGGCTATTCGGCTGTCGGATCAAAGGCCAACCGTTCGTGCTCTACTCCCTGGGATGCTGGGCAGCCCAGCACGGGTGCCAGAGGTTCCATTGTAATGGACTTTGAGTTGGGAAATCGAGGAGCGACAGCAATGCGGATGGCACCGTTGCAAAACTGACTTTCTGCAGAAGAGGCACATATCAAGCTTTTTGCCCTGGCTCTTTGGCTGTGGGAGCAGAGGCCAACCGTTCGTGCTCTACTCCCTGGGATGCTGGGCAGCCCACCACGGGTGCCAAAGAGGTTCCATTGTATTGGACTTTGAGTTGGGAAATGGAGGAGCGACAGCAATGCGGATGGCACCGTTGCAAAGCTGACTTTCTGCAGAAGAGGTACAGCTTAAGCTTTTTGCCCTGGATCTTCGGCTGTGGGAGCAGAGGCCAACCGTTCGTGCTCTACTCCCTGGGATGCTGGGCAGCCCACCACGGGTGCCAAAGAGGTTCCATTGTAATGGACTTTGAGTTGGGAAATGGAGGAGCGACAGCAATGCGGATGGCACTGTTGCAAAGCTGACTTTCTGCAGAAGAGGCACAGCTCCAGTTTTTTGCCCTGGCTCTTCGGCTGTGGGAGCAGAGGCCAACCGTTCGTGCTCTACTCCCTGGGATGCTGGGCAGCCCACCACGGGTGCCAAAGAGGTTCCATTGTAATGGACTTTGAGTTGGGAAATCGAGGAGCGACAGCAATGCGGATGGCACCGTTGCAAAGCTGACTTTCTGCAGAAGAGGCACAGCTCCAGTTTTTTGCCCTGGCTCTTCGGCTGTGGGAGCAGAGGCCAACCGTTCGTGCTCTACTCCCTGGGATGCTGGGCAGCCCAGCACGGGTGCCAAAGAGATTCCATTGTAATGGACTTCGAGTTGGGAAATGGAGGAGTGACAGCAATGCGGATGGCACCGTTGCAAAGCTGACTTTCTGCAGAAGAGATACAGCTCAAGTTTTTTGCCCTGGCTCTTCGGCTGTGGGAGCAGAGGCCAACCGTTCGTGCTCTACTCCCTGGGATGCTGGGCAGCCGAGCACGGATGCCAAAGAGGTTCCATTGTAATGGACTTTGAGATGGGAAATCGAGGAGCGACAGCAATGCGGATGGCACCGTTGCAAAGCTGACTTTCTGCAGAAGAGGCACAGCTCCAGTTTTTTGCCCTGGCTCTTTGGCTGTGGGAGCAGAGGCCAACCGTTCGTGCTCTACTCCCTGGGATGCTGGGCAGCCCAGCACGGGTGCCAAAGAGGTTCCATTGTAATGGACTTTGAGTTGGGAAATGGAGGAGCTACAGCAATGCGGATGGCACCGTTGCAAAGCTGACATTCTGCAGAAGAGGCACAGCTCCAGTTTTTTGCCCTGGCTCTTCGCCTGTGGGATCAGAGGCCAACCGTTCATGCTCTACTGCCTGGGATGCTGGGCAGCCCAGCACGGGTGCCAAAGAGGTTCCATTGTAATGGACTTTGAGTTGGGAAATCGAGGAGCGACAGAAATGCGGATGGCACCGTTGCAAAGCTGACTTTCTGCAGAAGAGGTACATTTCAAGCTTTTTTCCCTGGCTATTCGGCTGTCGGATCAAAGGCCAACCGTTCGTGCTCTACTCCCTGGGATGCTGGGCAGCCCAGCACGGGTGCCAGAGGTTCCATTGTAATGGACTTTGAGTTGGGAAATGGAGGAGCGACAGCAATGCCGATGGCACCGTTGCAAAACTGACTTTCTGCAGAAGAGGCACATATCAAGCTTTTTGCCCTGGCTCTTTGGCTGTGGGAGCAGAGGCCAACCGTTCGTGCTCTACTCCCTGGGATGCTGGGCAGCCCACCACGGGTGCCAAAGAGGTTCCATTGTAATGGACTTTGAGTTGGGAAATGGAGGAGCGACAGCAATGCGGATGGCACCGTTGCAAAGCTGACTTTCAGCAGAAGAGGTACAGCTTAAGCTTTTTGCCCTGGCTCTTCGGCTGTGGGAGCAGAGGCCAACCGTTCGTGCTCTACTCCCTGGGATGCTGGGCAGCCCAGCACGGGTGCCAAAGAGGTTCCATTGTAATGGACTTTGAGTTGGGAAATGGAGGAGCGACAGCAATGCGGATAGCACTGTTGCAAAGCTGACTTTCTGCAGAAGAGGCACAGCTCCAGTTTTTTGCCATGGCTCTTCGGCTGTGGGAGCAGAGGCCAACCGTTCGTGCTCTACTGCCTGGGATGCTGGGCAGCCGAGCACGGGTGCCAAAGAGGTTCCATTGTAATGGACTTTGAGTTGGGAAATCGAGGAGCGACAGCAATGCGGATGGCACCGTTGCAAAGCTGACTTTCTGCAGAAGAGGCACAGCTCCAGTTTTTTGCCCTGGCTCTTCGGCTGTGGGAGCAGAGGCCAACCGTTCGTGCTCTACTCCCTGGGATGCTGGGCAGCCCAGCACGGGTGCCAAAGAGGTTCCATTGTAATGGACTTTGAGTTGGGAAATCGAGGAGTGACAGCAATGCGGATGGCACCGTTGCAAAGCTGACTTTCTGCAGAAGATGCACAGCTCAAGCTTTTTCCCCTGGCTCTTCGGCTGTGGGAGCAGAGGCCAACCGTTCGTGCTCTACTCCCTGGGATGCTGGGCAGCCGAGAACGGGTGCCAAAGAGGTTCCATTGTAATGGACTTTGAGTTGGGAAATCGAGGAGCGACAGCAATGCTGATGGCACCGTTGCAAAGGTGACTTTCTGCAGAAGAGGTACAGCTCCAGTTTTTTGCCCTGGCTCTTTGGCTGTGGGAGCAGAGGCCAACCGTTCATGCACTACTCCCTGGGATGCTGGGCAGCCCAGCACGGGTGCCAAAGAGGTTCCATTGTAATGGACTTCGAGTTGGGAAATCGAGGAGCGACAGCAATGCGGATGGCACCGTTGCAAAGTTGACTTTCTGCAGAAGAGGCACAGCTCCAGTTTTTTGCCATGGCTCTTCGGCTGTGGGAGCAGAGGCCACCCGTTCGTGCTCTACTCCCTGGGATGCTGGGCAGCCCAGCACGGGTGCCAAAGAGGTTCCATTGTAATGGACTTTGAGTTGGGAAATGGAGGAGCTACAGCAATGCGGATGGCACCGTTGCAAAGCTGACATTCTGCAGAAGAGGCACAGCTCAAGTTTTTTCCCCTGGCTCTTCGGCTGTGGGAGCAGAGGCCAACCGTTCGTGCTCTACTGCCTGGGATGCTGGGCAGCCCAGCACGGGTGCCAAAGAGGTTCCATTGTAATGGACTTTGAGTTGGGAAATGGAGGAGCGACAGCAATGCCGATGGCACCGTTGCAAAGGTGACTTTCTGCAGAAAAGGCACATATCAAGCTTTTTGCCCTGGCTCTTTGGCTGTGGGAGCAGAGGCCAACCGTTCGTGCTCTACTCCCTGGGATGCTGGGCAGCCCACCACGGGTGCCAAAGAGGTTCCATTGTAATGGACTTTGAGTTGGGAAATGGAGGAGTGATAGCAATGCGGATGGCACCGTTGCAAAGCTGACTTTCTGCAGAAGAGGTACAGCTTAAGCTTTTTGCCCTGGCTCTTCGGCTGTGGGAGCAGAGGCCAACCGTTCGTGCTCTACTCCCTGGGATGCTGGGCAGCCGAGCACGGGTGCCAAAGAGGTTCCATTGTAATGGACTTTGAGTTGGGAAATCGAGGAGCGACAGCAATGCGGATGGCACCGTTGCAAAGCTGACTTTCTGCAGAAGAGGCACAGCTCCAGTTTTTTGCCCTGGCTCTTCGGCTGTGGGAGCAGAGGCCAACCGTTCGTGCTCTACTCCCTGGGATGCTGGGCAGCCCAGCACGGGTGCCAAAGAGGTTCCATTGTAATGGACTTTGAGTTGGGAAATGGAGGAGCGACAGCAATGCCGATGGCACCGTTGCAAAGCTGACTTTCAGCAGAAGAGGTACAGCTTAAGCTTTTTTCCCTGGCTATTCGGCTGTCGGATCAAAGGCCAACCGTTCGTGCTCTACTCCCTGGGATGCTGGGCAGCCCAGCACGGGTGCCAGAGGTTCCATTGTAATGGACTTTGAGTTGGGAAATCGAGGAGCGACAGCAATGCCGATGGCACCGTTGCAAAACTGACTTTCTGCAGAAGAGGCACATATCAAGCTTTTTGCCCTGGCTCTTTGGCTGTGGGAGCAGAGGCCAACCGTTCCTGCTCTACTCCCTGGGATGCTGGGCAGCCCACCACGGGTGCCAAAGAGGTTCCATTGTAATGGACTTTGAGTTGGGAAATGGAGGAGCTACAGCAATGCGGATGGCACCGTTGCAAAGCTGACATTCTGCAGAAGAGGCACAGCTCCAGTTTTTTGCCCTGGCTCTTCGGCTGTGGGAGCAGAGGCCAACCGTTCGTGCTCTACTGCCTGGGATGCTGGGCAGCCCAGCACGGGTGCCAAAGAGGTTCCATTGTAATGGACTTTGAGTTGGGAAATGGAGGAGCGACAGAAATGCGGATGGCACCGTTGCAAAGCTGACTTTCTGCAGAAGAGGTACATTTCAAGCTTTTTTCCCTGGCTATTCGGCTGTCGGATCAAAGGCCAACCGTTCGTGCTCTACTCCCTGGGATGCTGGGCAGCCCAGCACGGGTGCCAGAGGTTCCATTGTAATGGACTTTGAGTTGGGAAATCGAGGAGCGACAGCAATGCCGATGCCACCGTTGCAAAACTGACTTTCTGCAGAAGAGGCACATATCAAGCTTTTTGCCCTGGCTCTTTGGCTGTGGGAGCAGAGGCCAACCGTTCGTGCTCTACTCCCTGGGATGCTGGGCAGCCCACCACGGGTGCCAAAGAGGTTCCATTGTATTGGACTTTGAGTTGGGAAATGGAGGAGCGACAGCAATGCGGATGGCACCGTTGCAAAGCTGACTTTCTGCAGAAGAGGTACAGCTTAAGCTTTTTGCCCTGGCTCTTCGGCTGTGGGAGCAGAGGCCAACCGTTCGTGCTCTACTCCCTGGGATGCTGGGCAGCCCACCACGGGTGCCAAAGAGGTTCCATTGTAATGGACTTTGAGTTGGGAAATGGAGGAGCGACAGCAATGCGGATGGCACTGTTGCAAAGCTGACTTTCTGCAGAAGAGGCACAGCTCCAGTTTTTTGCCCTGGCTCTTCGGCTGTGGGATCAGAGGCCAACCGTTCGTGCTCTACTCCCTGGGATGCTGGGCAGCCCACCACGGGTGCCAAAGAGGTTCCATTGTAATGGACTTTGAGTTGGGAAATCGAGGAGCGACAGCAATGCGGATGGCACCGTTGCAAAGCTGACTTTCTGCAGAAGAGGCACAGCTCCAGTTTTTTGCCCTGGCTCTTCGGCTGTGGGAGCAGAGGCCAACCGTTCGTGCTCTACTCCCTGGGATGCTGGGCAGCCCAGCACGGGTGCCAAAGAGATTCCATTGTAATGGACTTCGAGTTGGGAAATGGAGGAGTGACAGCAATGCGGATGGCACCGTTGCAAAGCTGACTTTCTGCAGAAGAGATACAGCTCAAGTTTTTTGCCCTGGCTCTTCGGCTGTGGGAGCAGAGGCCAACCGTTCGTGCTCTACTCCCTGGGATACTGGGCAGCCGAGCACGGATGCCAAAGAGGTTCCATTGTAATGGACTTTGAGATGGGAAATCGAGGAGCGACAGCAATGCGGATGGCACCGTTGCAAAGCTGACTTTCTGCAGAAGAGGCACAGCTCAAGCTTTTTGCCCTGGCTCTTTGGCTGTGGGAGCAGAGGCCAACCGTTCCTGCTCTACTCCCTGGGATGCTGGGCAGCCCAGCACGGGTGCCAAAGAGGTTCCATTGTAATGGACTTTGAGTTGGGAAATGGAGGAGCTACAGCAATGCGGATGGCACCGTTGCAAAGCTGACATTCTGCAGAAGAGGCACAGCTCCAGTTTTTTGCCCTGGCTCTTCGCCTGTGGGATCAGAGGCCAACCGTTCATGCTCTACTGCCTGGGATGCTGGGCAGCCCAGCACGGGTGCCAAAGAGGTTCCATTGTAATGGACTTTGAGTTGGGAAATGGAGGAGCGACAGAAATGCGGATGGCACCGTTGCAAAGCTGACTTTCTGCAGAAGAGGTACATTTCAAGCTTTTTTCCCTGGCTATTCGGCTGTCGGATCAAAGGCCAACCGTTCGTGCTCTACTCCCTGGGATGCTGGGCAGCCCAGCACGGGTGCCAGAGGTTCCATTGTAATGGACTTTGAGTTGGGAAATCGAGGAGCGACAGCAATGCCGATGGCACCGTTGCAAAACTGACTTTCTGCAGAAGAGGCACATATCAAGCTTTTTGCCCTGGCTCTTTGGCTGTGGGAGCAGAGGCCAACCGTTCGTGCTCTACTCCCTGGGATGCTGGGCAGCCCACCACGGGTGCCAAAGAGGTTCCATTGTAATGGACTTTGAGTTGGGAAATGGAGGAGCGACAGCAATGCGGATGGCACCGTTGCAAAGCTGACTTTCAGCAGAAGAGGTACAGCTTAAGCTTTTTGCCCTGGCTCTTCGGCTGTGGGAGCAGAGGCCAACCGTTCGTGCTCTACTCCCTGGGATGCTGGGCAGCCCAGCACGGGTGCCAAAGAGGTTCCATTGTAATGGACTTTGAGTTGGGAAATGGAGGAGCGACAGCAATGCGGATAGCACTGTTGCAAAGCTGACTTTCTGCAGAAGAGGCACAGCTCCAGTTTTTTGCCATGGCTCTTCGGCTGTGGGAGCAGAGGCCAACCGTTCGTGCTCTACTGCCTGGGATGCTGGGCAGCCGAGCACGGGTGCCAAAGAGGTTCCATTGTAATGGACTTTGAGTTGGGAAATCGAGGAGCGACAGCAATGCGGATGGCACCGTTGCAAAGCTGACTTTCTGCAGAAGAGGCACAGCTCCAGTTTTTTGCCCTGGCTCTTCGGCTGTGGGAGCAGAGGCCAACCGTTCGTGCTCTACTCCCTGGGATGCTGGGCAGCCCAGCACGGGTGCCAAAGAGGTTCCATTGTAATGGACTTTGAGTTGGGAAATCGAGGAGTGACAGCAATGCGGATGGCACCGTTGCAAAGTTGACTTTCTGCAGAAGAGGCACAGCTCCAGTTTTTTGCCCTGGCTCTTCGGCTGTGGGAGCAGAGGCCACCCGTTCGTGCTCTACTCCCTGGGATGCTGGGCAGCCCAGCACGGGTGCCAAAGAGGTTCCATTGTAATGGACTTTGAGTTGGGAAATGGAGGAGCTACAGCAATGCGGATGGCACCGTTGCAAAGCTGACATTCTGCAGAAGAGGCACAGCTCAAGTTTTTTCCCCTGGCTCTTCGGCTGTGGGAGCAGAGGCCAACCGTTCGTGCTCTACTGCCTGGGATGCTGGGCAGCCCAGCACGGGTGCCAAAGAGGTTCCATTGTAATGGACTTTGAGTTGGGAAATGGAGGAGCTACAGCAATGCGGATGGCACCGTTGCAAAGCTGACTTTCTGCAGAAGAGGTACAGCTCAAGCTTTTTTCCCTGGCTCTTCGGCTGTCGGATCAAAGGCCAACCGTTCGTGCTCTACTGCCTGGGATGCTGGGCAGACCAGCACGGGTGCCAGAGGTTCCATTGTAATGGACTTTGAGTTGGGAAATGGAGGAGCGACAGCAATGCCGATGGCACCGTTGCAAAGGTGACTTTCTGCAGAAGAGGCACATATCAAGCTTTTTGCCCTGGCTCTTTGGCTGTGGGAGCAGAGGCCAACCGTTCGTGCTCTACTCCCTGGGATGCTGGGCAGCCCACCACGGGTGCCAAAGAGGTTCCATTGTAATGGACTTTGAGTTGGGAAATGGAGGAGTGATAGCAATGCGGATGGCACCGTTGCAAAGCTGACTTTCTGCAGAAGAGGCACAGCTCAAGCTTTTTGCCCTGGCTCTTTGGCTGTGGGAGCAGAGGCCAACCGTTCCTGCTCTACTCCCTGGGATGCTGGGCAGCCCAGCACGGGTGCCAAAGAGGTTCCATTGTAATGGACTTTGAGTTGGGAAATGGAGGAGCTACAGCAATGCGGATGGCACCGTTGCAAAGCTGACATTCTGCAGAAGAGGCACAGCTCCAGTTTTTTGCCCTGGCTCTTCGGCTGTGGGATCAGAGGCCAACCGTTCGTGCTCTACTCCCTGGGATGCTGGGCAGCCCAGCATGGGTGCCAAAGAGGTTCCATTGTAATGGACTTTGAGTTGGGAAATGGAGGAGCGACAGAAATGCGGATGGCACCGTTGCAAAGCTGACTTTCTGCAGAAGAGGTACATTTCAAGCTTTTTTCCCTGGCTATTCGGCTGTCGGATCAAAGGCCAACCGTTCGTGCTCTACTCCCTGGGATGCTGGGCAGCCCAGCACGGGTGCCAGAGGTTCCATTGTAATGGACTTTGAGTTGGGAAATCGAGGAGCGACAGCAATGCCGATGCCACCGTTGCAAAACTGACTTTCTGCAGAAGAGGCACATATCAAGCTTTTTGCCCTGGCTCTTTGGCTGTGGGAGCAGAGGCCAACCGTTCGTGCTCTACTCCCTGGGATGCTGGGCAGCCAAGCACGGGTGCCAAAGAGGTTCCATTGTAATGGACTTTGAGTTGGGAAATCGAGGAGCGACAGCAATGCGGATGGCACCGTTGCAAAGCTGACTTTCAGCAGAAGAGGTACAGCTTAAGCTTTTTGCCCTGGCTCTTCGGCTGTGGGAGCAGAGGCCAACCGTTCGTGCTCTACTCCCTGGGATGCTGGGCAGCCCAGCACGGGTGCCAAAGAGGTTCCATTGTAATGGACTTTGAGTTGGGAAATGGAGGAGCGACAGCAATGCGGATAGCACTGTTGCAAAGCTGACTTTCTGCAGAAGAGGCACAGCTCCAGTTTTTTGCCATGGCTCTTCGGCTGTGGGAGCAGAGGCCAACCGTTCGTGCTCTACTCCCTGGGATGCTGGGCAGCCCACCACGGGTGCCAAAGAGGTTCCATTGTAATGGACTTTGAGTTGGGAAATCGAGGAGCGACAGCAATGCGGATGGCACCGTTGCAAAGCTGACTTTCTGCAGAAGAGGCACAGCTCCAGTTTTTTGCCCTGGCTCTTCGGCTGTGGGAGCAGAGGCCAACCGTTCGTGCTCTACTCCCTGGGATGCTGGGCAGCCCAGCACGGGTGCCAAAGAGGTTCCATTGTAATGGACTTTGAGTTGGGAAATGGAGGAGCTACAGCAATGCGGATGGCACCGTTGCAAAGCTGACATTCTGCAGAAGAGGCACAGCTCAAGTTTTTTCCCCTGGCTCTTCGGCTGTGGGAGCAGAGGCCAACCGTTCGTGCTCTACTGCCTGGGATGCTGGGCAGCCCAGCACGGGTGCCAAAGAGGTTCCATTGTAATGGACTTTGAGTTGGGAAATGGAGGAGCTACAGCAATGCGGATGGCACCGTTGCAAAGCTGACTTTCTGCAGAAGAGGTACAGCTCAAGCTTTTTTCCCTGGCTCTTCGGCTGTGGGATCAAAGGCCAACCGTTCGTGCTCTACTCCCTGGGATGCTGGGCAGCCCAGCACGGGTGCCAAAGAGGTTCCATTGTAATGGACTTTGAGATGGGAAATCGAGGAGCGACAGCAATGCCGATGGCACCGTTGCAAAGCTGACTTTCTGCAGAAGAGGCACAGCTCCAGTTTTTTGCCATGGCTCTTCGGCTGTGGGAGCAGAGGCCAACCGTTCGTGCTCTACTCCCTGGGATGCTTGGCAGCCCAGCACGGGTGCCAAAGAGGTTCCATTGTAATGGACTTTGAGTTGGGAAATCGAGGAGTGACAGCAATGCGGATGGCACCGTTGCAAAGCTGACTTTCTGCAGAAGATGCACAGCTCCAGTTTTTTGCCCTGGCTCTTCGGCTGTGGGAGCAGAGGCCAACCGTTCGTGCTCTACTCCCTGGGATACTGGGCAGGCGAGCACGGGTGCCAAAGAGGTTCCATTGTAATGGACTTTGAGTTGGGAAATGGAGGAGCGACAGCAATGCGGATGGCACCGTTGCAAAGCTGACTTTCTGCAGAAGAGGCACAGCTCCAGTTTTTTGCCCTGGCTCTTCGGCTGTGGGAGCAGAGGCCAACCGTTCGTGCTCTACTCCCTGGGATGCTGGGCAGCCGAGCACGGGTGCCAAAGAGGTTCCATTGTAATGGACTTTGAGTTGGGAAATGGAGGAGTGACAGCAATGCGGATGGCACCGTTGCAAAGCTGACTTTCTGCAGAAGAGATACAGCTCAAGTTTTTTGCCCTGGCTCTTCGGCTGTGGGAGCAGAGGCCAACCGTTCGTGCTCTACTCCCTGGGATGCTGGGCAGCCGAGCACGGGTGCCAAAGAGGTTCCATTGTAATGGACTTTGAGATGGGAAATCGAGGAGCGACAGCAATGCGGACGGCACCGTTGCAAAACTGACTTTCTGCAGAAGAGGCACATATCAAGCTTTTTGCCCTGGCTCTTTGGCTGTGGGAGCAGAGGCCAACCGTTCCTGCTCTACTCCCTGGGATGCTGGGCAGCCCAGCACGGGTGCCAAAGAGGTTCCATTGTAATGGACTTTGAGTTGGGAAATGGAGGAGCTACAGCAATGCGGATGGCACCGTTGCAAAGCTGACATTCTGCAGAAGAGGCACAGCTCCAGTTTTTTCCCCTGGCTCTTCGGCTGAGGGATCAGAGGCCAACCGTTCATGCTCTACTGCCTGGGATGCTGGGCAGCCCAGCATGGGTGCCAAAGAGGTTCCATTGTAATGGACTTTGAGTTGGGAAATCGAGGAGCGACAGAAATGCGGATGGCACCGTTGCAAAGCTGACTTTCTGCAGAAGAGGCACATATCAAGCTTTTTGCCCTGGCTCTTTGGCTGTGGGAGCAGAGGCCAACCGTTCGTGCTCTACTGCCTGGGATGCTGGGCAGCCCAGCACGGGTGCCAAAGGTTCCATTGTAATGGACTTTGAGTTGGGAAATCGAGGAGCGACAGCAATGCGGATGGCACCGTTGCAAAGCTGACTTTCAGCAGAAGAGGTACAGCTTAAGCTTTTTGCCCTGGCTCTTCGGCTGTGGGATCAGAGGACAACCGTTCGTGCTCTACTCCCTGGGATGCTGGGTAGCCGAGCACGGGTGCCAAAGAGGTTCCATTGTAATGGACTTTGAGTTGGGAAATGGAGGAGCGACAGCAATGCGGATGGCACCGTTGCAAAGCTGACTTTCTGCAGAAGGGGTTCAGCTCCAGTTTTTTGCCCTGGCTCTCCGGCTGTGGGAGCAGAAACCACCCGTTCATGCTCTACTCCCTGGGATGCTGGGCAGCCCACCACGGGTGCCAAAGAGGTTCCATTGTAAGGGACTTTGAGTTGGAAAATCGAGGAGCGACAGCAATGCGGATGGCACCGTTGCAAAGCTGACTTTCTGCAGAAGAGACACAGCTCCAGTTTTTTGCCCTGGCTCTTCGACTGTGGGAGCACAGGTCAACCGGTCCTGCTACACTCCCTGGGATGCTGGGCAGCCCAGCACGGGTGCCAAAGAGGTTCCATTGTAATGGACTTTGAGTTGGGAAATGGAGGAGCGACAGCAATGCCGATGGCACCGTTGCAAAGCTGACTTTCTGCAGAAGAGACACAGCTCCAGTTTTTTGCCCTGGCTCTTCGGCTGTGGGAGCAGAGGCCAACCGTTCGTGCTCTACTGCCTGGGATGCTGGGCAGCCGAGCACGGGTGCCAAAGAGGTTCCATTGTAATGGACTTTGAGTTGGGAAATCGAGGAGCGACAGCAATGCGAACGGCACCGTTGCAAAGCTGACTTTCTGCAGAAGAGGCACAGCTCCAGTTTTTTGCCCTGGCTCTTCGGCTGTAGGAGCAGAGGCCAACCGTTCGTGCTCTACTGCCTGGGATGCTGGGCAGCCCAGCACGGGTGCCAAAGAGGTTCCATTGTAATGGCCTTTGAGTTGCGAAATCGAGGAGCGACAGCAATGCGGATGGCACCGTTGCAAAGCTGACTTTCTGCAGAAGAGGCAGAGCTCAACCTTTTTGCCCTGGCTCTTCGGCTGTGGGAGCAAAGGCCAACCGTTCGTGCTCTACTCCTGGGATGCTTGGCAGCCCAGCACGGGTGCCAAAGAGGTTCCTTTGTAATGGACTTTGAGTTGGGAAATGGAGGAGTGACAGCAATGCGGATGGCACCGTTGCAAAGCTGACTTTCTGCAGAAGGGGTTCAGCTCCAGTTTTTTGCCCTGGCTCTCCGGCTGTGGGAGCAGAAACCAACCGTTCATGCTCTACTCCCTGGGATGCTGGGCAGCCCAGCACGGGTGCCAAAGAGGTTCCATTGTAAGGGACTTTGAGTTGGAAAATCGAGGAGCGACAGCAATGCGGATGGCACCGTTGCAAAGCTGACTTTCTGCAGAAGAGACACAGCTCCAGTTTTTTGCCCTGGCTCTTCGACTGTGGGAGCACAGGTCAACCGGTCATGCTCTACTCCCTGGGATGCTGGGCAGCCGAGCACGGGTGCCAAAGAGGTTCCATTGTAATGGACTTTGAGTTGGGAAATGGAGGAGCGACAGCAATGCGGATGGCACCGTTGCAAAGCTGACTTTCTGCAGAAGAGGCACAGCTCCAGTTTTTTGCCCTGGCTCTTCGGCTGTGGGAGCAGAGGCCAACCGTTCGTGCTCTACTCCCTGGGATGCTGGGCAGCCCAGCACGGGTGCCAAAGAGGTTCCATTGTAATGGCCTTTGAGTTGCGAAATCGAGGAGCGACAGCAATGCGGATGGCACCGTTGCAAAGCTGACTTTCTGCAGAAGAGGCACAGCTCAACCTTTTTGCCCTGGCTCTTCGGCTGTGGGAGCAAAGGCCAACCGTTCGTGCTCTACTGCCTGGGATGCTTGGCAGCCCAGCACGGGTGCCAAAGATGTTCCATTGTAATGGACTTTGAGTTTGGAAATCGAGGAGCGACAGCAATGCGGATGGCACCGTTGTAAAGCTGACTTTCTGCAGAAGAGGCACAGCTCCAGTTTTTTGCCCTGGCTCTTCGGCTGTGGGAGCAGAGGCCAACCGTTCATGCTCTACTCCCTGGCATGCTGGGCAGCCGAGCACGGGTGCCAAAGAGTTTCCATTGAAATGGACTTTGAGTTGGGAAATGGAGGAGCGACAGCAATGCGGATAGCACTGTTGCAAAGCTGACTTTCTGCAGAAAAGGCACAGCTCCAGTTTTTTGCCCTGGCTCTTCGGCTGTGGGAGCAGAGGCCAACCGTTCGTGCTCTACTCCCTGGGATGCTGGGCAGCCGAGCACGGATGCCAAAGAGGTTCCATTGTAATGGACTTTGAGTTGGGAAATGGAGGAGCGACAGCAATGGGGATGGCACCGTTGCAAAGCTGACTTTCTGCAGAAGAGGCACAGCTCAAGCTTTTTCCCCTGGCTCTTCGGCTGTGGGAGCAGAGGCCAACCGTTCGTGCTCTATTCCCTGGGATGCTGGGCAGCCGATCACGGGTGCCAAAGAGGTTCCATTGTAATGGACTTTGAGTTGGGAAATGGAGGAGTGACAGCAATGCGGATGGAACCGTTGCAAAGCTGACTTTCCGCAGAAGAGGTACAGCTCCAGTTTTTTGCCCTGGCTCTTCGGCTGTGGGAGCAGAGGCCAACCGTTCATGCACTACTCCCTGGGATGCTGGGCAGCCCAGCACGGGTGCCAAAGAGGTTCCATTGTAATGGCCTTTGAGTTGGGAAATCGAGGAGCGACAGTCATGCGGATGGCACCGTTGCAAAGCTGACATTCTGCAGAAGAGGCACAGCTCAAGTTTTTTGCCCTGGCTCTTCGGCTGTGGGAGCAAAGGCCAACCGTTCGTGCTCTACTGCCTGGGATGCTGGGCAGCCCAGCACGGGTGCCAAAGAGGTTCCATTGTAATGGACTTTGAGTTGGGAAATGGAGGAGTGACAGCAATGCGGATGGCACCGTTGCAAAGCTGACTTTCTGCAGAAGGGGTTCAGCTCCAGTTTTTTGCCCTGGCTCTTCGGCTGTGGGAGCAGAAACCACCCGTTCATGCTCTACTGCCTGGGATGCTGGGCAGCCCAGCACGGGTGCCAAAGAGGTTCCATTGTAATGGACTTTGAGTTGGGAAATCGAGGAGGGACAGCAATGCGGATGGCACCGTTGCAAAGCTGACTTTCTGCAGAAGAGGCACAGCTCCAGTTTTTTTGCCCTGGCTCTTCGGCTGTAGGAGCAGAGGCCAACCGTTCGTGCTCTACTCCCTGGGATGCTGGGCAGCCCAGCACGGGTGCCAAAGAGGTTCCATTGTAATGGACTTTGAGTTGGGAAACGGAGGAGCGACAGCAATGCGGATGGCACCGTTGCAAAGCTGAATTTCTGTAGAAGAGGCACAGCTCAAGCTTTTTGCCCTGGCTCTTCGGCTGTGGCAGCAGAGGCCAACCGTTCGTGCTCTACTCCCTGGGATGCTGGGCAGCCGAGCACGGGTGCCTAAGAGGTTCCATTGTAATGGACTTTGAGTTGGGAAATGGTGGAGTGACAGCAATGCGGATGGCACCGTTGCAAAGCTGACTTTCTGCAGAAGAGGCACAGCTCCAGTTTTGTGCCCAGGATCTTCGGCTGTGGGAGCAGAAAACCACATAATCGCATAAAGCACAGAATCCACAAGAGAAGCCTTCTACTCTTCCTGAAATGCTATCAGGGAGCCCTGCAGCACTCTCTTCAGAAAGGCAGTGCACCACAGTTTTCCTGCCGAAAACGGTAGAATCACGCATATGAAAGTGTGAACACACAGCCTCTGCTTCTCTGGAGCAGAAAGCAGAGCAGAAATCTGCTTTGGAATTCAGCTGACAGCTTCAACCACTGCTGCCACCGTGGAGGTCCGAGGGCAGAAAGAGGGTGCGGGGAGTCACCTGCACAGCGTGAGCAGTGCTCCAGTGTCATCAGCATGGCAATGTGAACTACCTTTTAATGTTAAGTCCATCTTCCTGAACTGCTTATTTACGTTCCCTCGCCAGACCCTGAAGCACTGCTCACAGACTGCAAACGTCCAGGGAAAGCGCATCAAGCACAGAATCCACAACAGACGCCTTCTACTCTGCCTGAAAAGCCATCAGGGAGCTCTGCAGCACTCTCCTGAGAATGTCAGTGCACCACAGTTTTCCTGCCGAAATCGGTAGAATCAAGAATCTGAAAGTGTGAACACACAGCTTCTGCTTCTCTGGAGCAGGAAGCAGAGCAGAAATCTGCTTTGGAATTCAGCTGACAGCTCCAACCACTGCTGCCACCGTGGAGGTCCGAGGGCAGAAAGAGGGTGCTGGGAATCACCTGCACAGCGTGAGCAGTGCTCCAGTGTCATCAGATTGGCAATGTGAACTACCTTTTAATGTTAAGTCCATCTTCCTGAACTGCTTATTTACATTCCCTCGCCAGACCCTGAAGCAGTGCTCACAGAAAGCAAACGTCCAGGGAAAGCGCATAAAGCACAGAATCCACAACGGAAGCCTTCTACTCTGCCTGAAAAGCCATCAGGGAGCCCTGCAGCACTCTCCTGAGAATGTCAGTGCACCTGAGTTTTTCTCCCGAGAACGGTAGAATCAAGCATCTGAAAGTGTGAACACACAGCTCCTGCTTCTCTGGAGCAGGAGGCAAAGCAGAAATCTGCTTTGGAATTCAGCTGACAGCTCCAACCACTTCTGCCACCGTGGAGGTGCGAGGGAAGAAAGAGGGTGCTGGGAATCACCTGCACAGCGTGAGCAGTGCTCCAGTGTCATCAGCATGGCATTGTGAACTAACTTTTAATGTTAAGTACATCTTCCAAAATTGCTTATTTACGTTCCCTCGCCAGAACCTGAAGCAGTGCTCACAGTTTTTTGCCCTGGCTCTTCGGCTGTGGGAGCAGAGGCCAACCGTTCATGCTCTACTCCATGGGATGCTGGGCAGCCCAGCACGGGTGCCAAAGAGGTTCCATTGTAATGGACTTTGAGTTGGGAAATCGAGGAGCGACAGCAATGCAGATGGCACCGTTGCAAAGCTGACTTTCAGCAGAAGAGGCACAGCTCCAGTTTTTTGCCCTGGCTCTTCGGCTGTAGGAGCAGAG
Source organism: Psittacula echo (assembly GCF_963264785.1). NCBI lineage: Eukaryota > Metazoa > Chordata > Aves > Psittaciformes > Psittacidae > Psittacula > Psittacula echo. The sequence continues at coordinate 259,588 of NW_027664154.1, read as the reverse complement.
GCCAACCGTTCGTGCTCTACTCCCTGGGATGCTGGGCAGCCGAGCACGGGTGCCAAAGAGGTTCCATTGTAATGGCCTTTGAGTTGGGAAATCGAGGAGCGACAGCAATGCGGACGGCACCGTTGCAAAGCTGACTTTCTGCAGAAGAGGCAGAGCTCAACCTTTTTGCCCTGGCTCTTCGGCTGTGGGAGCAAAGGCCAACCGTTCGTGCTCTACTCCCTGGGATGCTTGGCAGCCCAGCACGGGTGCCAAAGAGGTTCCTTTGTAATGGACTTTGAGTTGGGAAATGGAGGAGCGACAGCAATGCGGATGGCACCGTTGCAAAGCTGACTTTCTGCAGCAGGGGTTCAGCTCCAGTTTTTTGCCCTGGCTCTCAGGCTGTGGGAGCAGAAACCACCCGTTCGTGCTCTACTCCCTGGGATGCTGGGCAGCCCAGCACGGGTGCCGAAGAGGTTCCATTGTAATGGAGTTTGAGTTTGGAAATGGAGGAGCTACAGCAATGCGGATGGCACCGTTGCAAAGCTGACTTTCTGCAGAAGAGGCACAGCTCCAGTTTTTTGCCCTGGCTCTTCGGCTGTGGGAGCAGAGGCCAACCGTTCGTGCTCTACTGCCTGGGATGCTGGGCAGCCGAGCACGGGTGCCAAAGAGGTTCCATTGTAATGGACTTTGAGTTGGGAAACGGAGGAGCGACAGCAATGCGGATGGCACCGTTGCAAAGCTGACTTTCAGCAGAAGAGGTACAGCTTAAGCTTTTTGCCCTGGCTCTTCGGCTGTGGGAGCAGAGGCCAACCGTTCGTGCTCTACTCCCTGGGATGCTGGGCAGCCGAGCACGGGTGCCAAAGAGGTTCCATTGTAATGGACTTTGAGTTGGGAAATCGAGGAGCGACAGCAATGCTGATAGCACTGTTGCAAAGCTGACTTTCTGTAGAAGAGGCACAGCTCCAGTTTTTTGCCCTGGCTCTTCGGCTGTGGGAGCAGAGGCCAACCGTTCGTGCTCTACTCCCTGGGATGCTGGGCAGCCCAGCACGGGTGCCAAAGAGGTTCCATTGTAATGGACTTTGAGTTGGGAAATGGAGGAGCGACAGCAATGCGGATGGCACCGTTGCAAAGCTGACTTTCTGCAGAAGAGATACAGCTCAAGTTTTTTGCCCTGGCTCTTCGGCTGTGGGAGCAGAGGCCAACCGTTCGTGCTCTACTCTCTGGGATGCTGGGCAGCCGAGCACGGATGCCAAAGAGGTTCCATTGTAATGGACTTTGAGTTGGGAAATCGAGGAGCGACAGCAATGCGGATGGCACCGATGCAAAACTGACTTTCTGCAGAAGAGGCACATATCAAGCTTTTTGCCCTGGCTCTTTGGCTGTGGGAGCAGAGGCCAACCGTTCGTGCTCTACTCCCTGGGATGCTGGGCAGCCCAGCACGGGTGCCAAAGAGGTTCCATTGTAATGGACTTTAAGTTGGGAAATGGAGGAGCTACAGCAATGCGGATGGCACCGTTGCAAAGTTGACATTCTGCAGAAGAGGCACAGCTCCAGTTTTTTGCCCTGGCTCTTCGGCTGTGGGAGCAGAGGCCAACCGTTCGTGCTCTACTCCCTGGGATGCTGGGCAGCCCAGCACGGGTGCCAGAGGTTCCATTGTAATGGACTTTGAGTTGGGAAATCGAGGAGCGACAGCAATGCCGATGGCACCGTTGCAAAACTGAATTTCTGCAGAAGAGGCACATATCAAGTTTTTTGCCCTGGCTCTTTGGCTGTGGGAGCAGAGGCCAACCGTTCCTGCTCTACTGCCTGGGATGCTGGGCAGCCCAGCACGGGTGCCAAAGAGGTTCCATTGTAATGGACTTTGAGTTGGGAAATCGAGGAGCGACAGCAATGCGGATGGCACCGTTGCAAAGCTGACTTTCTGCAGAAGAGGCACAGCTCCAGTTTTTTGCCCTGGCTCTTCGGCTGTAGGAGCAGAGGCCAACCGTTCGTGCTCTACTCCCTGGGATGCTGGGCAGCCGAGCACGGGTGCCAAAGAGGTTCCATTGTAATGGCCTTTGAGTTGCGAAATCGAGGAGCGACAGCAATGCGGACGGCACCGTTGCAAAGCTGACTTTCTGCAGAAGAGGCACAGCTCCAGTTTTTTGCCCTGGCTCTTCGGCTGTGGGAGCAAAGGCCAACCGTTCGTGCTCTACTCCCTGGGATGCTTGGCAGCCCAGCACGGGTGCCAAAGAGGTTCCTTTGTAATGGACTTTGAGTTGGGAAATGGAGGAGCGACAGCAATGCGGATGGCACCGTTGCAAAGCTGACTTTCTGCAGAAGGGGTTCAGCTCCAGTTTTTTGCCCTGGCTCTCCGGCTGTGGGAGCAGAAACCACCCGTTCGTGCTCTACTCCCTGGGATGCTGGGCAGCCCAGCACGGGTGCCAAAGAGGTTCCATTGTAAGGGACTTTGAGTTGGAAAATCGAGGAGCGACAGCAATGCGGATGGCACCGTTGCAAAGCTGACTTTCTGCAGAAGAGATACAGCTCAAGTTTTTTGCCCTGGCTCTTCGGCTGTGGGAGCAGAGGCCAACCGTTCGTGCTCTACTCTCTGGGATGCTGGGCAGCCGAGCACGGATGCCAAAGAGGTTCCATTGTAATGGACTTTGAGTTGGGAAACGGAGGAGCGACAGCAATGCGGATGGCACCGATGCAAAACTGACTTTCTGCAGAAGAGGCACATATCAAGCTTTTTGCCCTGGCTCTTCGGCTGTGGGAGCAGAGGCCAACCGTTCGTGCTCTACTCCCTGGGATGCTGGGCAGTCCAGCACGGGTGCCAAAGAGGTTCCATTGTAATGGACTTTGAGTTGGGAAATCGAGGAGCTACAGCAATGCGGATGGCACCGTTGCAAAGCTGACTTTCTGCAGAAGAGGCACAGCTCCAGTTTTTTGCCCTGGCTCTTCGGCTGTGGGAGCAGAGGCCAACCGTTCGTGCTCTACTCCCTGGGATGCTGGGCAGCCGAGCACGGGTGCCAAAGAGGTTCCATTGTAATGGCCTTTGAGTTGCGAAATCGAGGAGCGACAGCAATGCGGACGGCACCGTTGCAAAGCTGACTTTCTGCAGAAGAGGCACAGCTCCAGTTTTTTGCCCTGGCTCTTCGGCTGTGGGAGCAAAGGCCAACCGTTCGTGCTCTACTCCCTGGGATGCTTGGCAGCCCAGCACGGGTGCCAAAGAGGTTCCTTTGTAATGGACTTTGAGTTGGGAAATGGAGGAGCGACAGCAATGCGGATGGCACCGTTGCAAAGCTGACTTTCTGCAGAAGAGGTTCAGCTCCAGTTTTTTGCCCTGGCTCTCCGGTTGTGGGAGCAGAAACCACCCGTTCGTGCTCTACTCCCTGGGATGCTGGGCAGCCCAGCACGGGTGCCAAAGAGGTTCCATTGTAAGGGACTTTGAGTTGGAAAATCGAGGAGCGACAGCAATGCGGATGGCACCGTTGCAAAGCTGACTTTCTGCAGAAGAGATACAGCTCAAGTTTTTTGCCCTGGCTCTTCGGCTGTGGGAGCAGAGGCCAACCGTTCGTGCTCTACTCTCTGGGATGCTGGGCAGCCGAGCACGGATGCCAAAGAGGTTCCATTGTAATGGACTTTGAGTTGGGAAACGGAGGAGCGACAGCAATGCGGATGGCACCGATGCAAAACTGACTTTCTGCAGAAGAGGCACATATCAAGCTTTTTGCCCTGGCTCTTCGGCTGTGGGAGCAGAGGCCAACCGTTCGTGCTCTACTCCCTGGGATGCTGGGCAGTCCAGCACGGGTGCCAAAGAGGTTCCATTGTAATGGACTTTGAGTTGGGAAATCGAGGAGCTACAGCAATGCGGATGGCACCGTTGCAAAGCTGACTGTCTGCAGAAGAGGCACAGCTCCAGTTTTTTGCCCTGGCTCTTCGGCTGTGGGAGCAGAGGCCAACCGTTCGTGCTCTACTCCCTGGGATGCTGGGCAGCCCAGCACGGGTGCCAGAGGTTCCATTGTAATGGACTTTGAGTTGGGAAATCGAGGAGCGACAGCAATGCCGGTGGCACCGTTGCAAAACTGAATTTCTGCAGAAGAGGCACATATCAAGTTTTTTGCCCTGGCTCTTTGGCTGTGGGAGCAGAGGCCAACCGTTCCTGCTCTACTCCCTGGGATGCTGGGCAGCCCAGCACGGGTGCCAAAGAGGTTCCATTGTAATGGACTTTGAGTTGGGAAATCGAGGAGCGACAGCAATGCGGATGGCACCGTTGCAAAACTGACTTTCTGCAGAAGAGGCACATATCAAGCTTTTTGCCCTGGCTCTTTGGCTGTGGGAGCAGAGGCCAACCGTTCATGCTCTACTCCCTGGGATGCTGGGCAGCCCAGCACGGGTGCCAAAGAGGTTCCATTGTAATGGACTTTGAGTTTGGAAATCGAGGAGCGACAGCAATGCGGATGGCACCGTTGCAAAGCTGACTTTCAGCAGAAGAGGTACAGCTTAAGCTTTTTGCCCTGGCTCTTCGGCTGTGGGAGCAGAGGCCAACCGTTCGTGCTCTACTCCCTGGGATGCTGGGCTGCCCAGCACGGATGCCAAAGAGGTTCCATTGTAATGGACTTTGAGTTGGGAAATGGAGGAGCGACAGCAATGCGGATAGCACTGTTGCAAAGCTTACTTTCTGCAGAAGAGACACAGCTCCAGTTTTTTTTGCCCTGGCTCTTCGGCTGTGGGAGCAGAGGCCAACCGTTCGTGCTCTACTCCCTGGGATGCTGGGCAGCCGAGCACGGGTGCCGAAGAGGTTCCATTGTAATGGACTTTGAGTTGGGAAATCGAGGAGCGACAGCAATGCGGATGGCACCGTTGCAAAGCTGACTTTCTGCAGAAGATGCACAGCTCCAGTTTTTTGCCCTGGCTCTTCGCCTGTGGGAGCAGAGGCCAACCGTTCGTGCTCTACTGCCTGGGATGCTGGGCAGCCGAGCACGGGTGCCAAAGAGGTTCCATTGTAATGGACTTTGAGTTGGGAAATCGAGGAGCGACAGCAATGCGGATGGCACCGTTGCAAAGCTGACTTTCTGCAGAAGAGGCACAGCTCCAGTTTTTTGCCCTGGCTCTTCGGCTGTAGGAGCAAAGGCCAACCGTTCGTGCTCTACTCCCTGGGATGCTGGGCAGCCCAGCACGGGTGCCAAAGAGGTTCCATTGTAATGGACTTTGAGTTGGGAAATGGAGGAGCGACAGCAATGCGGATGGCACCGTTGCAAAGCTGACTTTCTGCAGAAGAGGCACAGCTCAACCTTTTTGCCCTGGCTCTTCGGCTGTGGGAGCAGAGGCCAACCGTTCCTGCTCTACTCCCTGGGATGCTGGGCAGCCCAGCACGGGTGCCAAAGAGGTTCCATTGTAATGGACTTTGAGTTGGGAAATGGAGGAGCTACAGCAATGCGGATGGCACCGTTGCAAAGTTGACATTCTGCAGAAGAGGCACAGCTCCAGTTTTTTGCCCTGGCTCTTCGGCTGTGGGAGCAGAGGCCAACCGTTCGTGCTCTACTCCCTGGGATGCTGGGCAGCCCTGCACGGGTTCCAGAGGTTCCATTGTAATGGACTTTGAGTTGGGAAATCGAGGAGCGACAGCAATGCCGATGGCACCGTTGCAAAACTGAATTTCTGCAGAAGAGGCACAGCTCCAGTTTTTTGCCCTGGCTCTTTGGCTGTGGGAGCAGAGGCCAACCGTTCCTGCTCTACTGCCTGGGATGCTGGGCAGCCCAGCACGGGTGCCAAAGAGGTTCCATTGTAATGGACTTTGAGTTGGGAAATCGAGGAGCGACAGCAATGCGGATGGCACCGTTGCAAAGCTGACTTTCTGCAGAAGAGGCACAGCTCCAGTTTTTTGCCCTGGCTCTTCGGCTGTAGGAGCAGAGGCCAACCGTTCGTGCTCTACTCCCTGGGATGCTGGGCAGCCGAGCACGGGTGCCAAAGAGGTTCCATTGTAATGGCCTTTGAGTTGCGAAATCGAGGAGCGACAGCAATGCGGACGGCACCGTTGCAAAGCTGACTTTCTGCAGAAGAGGCACAGCTCCAGTTTTTTGCCCTGGCTCTTCGGCTGTGGGAGCAAAGGCCAACCGTTCGTGCTCTACTCCCTGGGATGCTTGGCAGCCCAGCACGGGTGCCAAAGAGGTTCCTTTGTAATGGACTTTGAGTTGGGAAATGGAGGAGCGACAGCAATGCGGATGGCACCGTTGCAAAGCTGACTTTCTGCAGAAGGGGTTCAGCTCCAGTTTTTTGCCCTGGCTCTCCGGCTGTGGGAGCAGAAACCACCCGTTCGTGCTCTACTCCCTGGGATGCTGGGCAGCCCAGCACGGGTGCCAAAGAGGTTCCATTGTAAGGGACTTTGAGTTGGAAAATCGAGGAGCGACAGCAATGCGGATGGCACCGTTGCAAAGCTGACTTTCTGCAGAAGAGATACAGCTCAAGTTTTTTGCCCTGGCTCTTCGGCTGTGGGAGCAGAGGCCAACCGTTCGTGCTCTACTCTCTGGGATGCTGGGCAGCCGAGCACGGATGCCAAAGAGGTTCCATTGTAATGGACTTTGAGTTGGGAAACGGAGGAGCGACAGCAATGCGGATGGCACCGATGCAAAACTGACTTTCTGCAGAAGAGGCACATATCAAGCTTTTTGCCCTGGCTCTTCGGCTGTGGGAGCAGAGGCCAACCGTTCGTGCTCTACTCCCTGGGATGCTGGGCAGTCCAGAACGGGTGCCAAAGAGGTTCCATTGTAATGGACTTTGAGTTGGGAAATCGAGGAGCTACAGCAATGCGGATGGCACCGTTGCAAAACTGACTTTCTGCAGAAGAGGCACATATCAAGCTTTTTGCCCTGGCTCTTTGGCTGTGGGAGCAGAGGCCAACCGTTCATGCTCTACTCCCTGGGATGCTTGGCAGCCCAGCACGGGTGCCAAAGAGGTTCCATTGTAATGGACATTGAGTTTGGAAATCGAGGAGCGACAGCAATGCGGATGGCACCGTTGCAAAGCTGACTTTCAGCAGAAGAGGTACAGCTTAAGCTTTTTGCCCTGGCTCTTCGGCTATGGGAGTAGAGGCCAACCGTTCGTGCTCTACTGCCTGGGATGCTGGGCAGCCCACCACGGGTGCCAAAGAGGTTCCATTGTAATGGACTTTGAGTTGGGAAATGGAGGAGCTACAGCAATGCGGATGGCACCGTTGCAAAGCTGACATTCTGCAGAAGAGGCACAGCTCCAGTTTTTTGCCCTGGCTCTTCGCCTGTGGGATCAGAGGCCAACCGTTCATGCTCTACTGCCTGGGATGCTGGGCAGCCCAGCATGGGTGCCAAAGAGGTTCCATTGTAATGGACTTTGAGTTGGGAAATCGAGGAGCGACAGAAATGCGGATGGCACCGTTGCAAAGCTGACTTTCTGCAGAAGAGGTACATATCAATTTTTTTTCCCTGGCTCTTCGGCTGTGGGATCAAAGGCCAACCGTTCGTGCTCTACTCCCTGGGATGCTGGGCAGCCCAGCACGGGTGCCAAAGAGGTTCCATTGTAATGGACTTTGAGTTGGGAAATGGAGGAGCGACAGCAATGCCGATGGCACCGTTGCAAAACTGACTTTCTGCAGAAGAGGCACACATCAAGCTTTTTGCCCTGGCTCTTTGGCTGTGGGAGCAGAGGCCAACCGTTCATGCTCTATTCCCTGGGATGCTGGGCAGCCCAGCACGGGTGCCAAAGAGGTTCCATTGTAATGGACTTTGAGTTTGGAAATCGAGGAGCGACAGCAATGCGGATGGCACCGTTGCAAAGCTGACTTTCAGCAGAAGAGGTACAGCTTAAGCTTTTTGCCCTGGCTCTTCGGCTGTGGGAGCAGAGGCCAACCGTTCGTGCTCTACTCCCTGGGATGCTGGGCTGCCCAGCACGGATGCCAAAGAGGTTCCATTGTAATGGACTTTGAGTTGGGAAATGGAGGAGCGACAGTAATGCGGATAGCACCGTTGCAAAGCTTACTTTCTGCAGAAGAGACACAGCTCCAGTTTTTTGCCCTGGCTCTTCGGCTGTGGGAGCAGAGGCCAACCGTTCGTGCTCTACTCCCTGGGATGCTGGGCAGCCGAGCACGGGTGCCGAAGAGGTTCCATTGTAATGGACTTTGAGTTGGGAAATCGAGGAGCGACAGCAATGCGGATGGCACCGTTGCAAAGCTGACTTTCTGCAGAAGATGCACAGCTCCAGTTTTTTGCCCTGGCTCTTCGCCTGTGGGAGCAGAGGCCAACCGTTCGTGCTCTACTGCCTGGGATGCTGGGCAGCCCAGCACGGGTGCCAAAGAGGTTCCATTGTAATGGACTTTGAGTTGGGAAATGGAGGAGCGACAGCAATGCGGATGGCACCGTTGCAAAGCTGACTTTCTGCAGAAGAGGCACAGCTCCAGTTTTTTGCCCTGGCTCTTCGGCTGTAGGAGCAAAGGCCAACCGTTCGTGCTCTACTCCCTGGGATGCTGGGCATCCCAGCACGGGTGCCAAAGAGGTTCCATTGTAATGGACTTTGAGTTGGGAAATGGAGGAGCGACAGCAATGCGGATGGCACCGTTGCAAAGCTGACTTTCTGCAGAAGAGGCACAGCTCAACCTTTTTGCCCTGGCTCTTCGGCTGTGGGAGCAGAGGCCAACCGTTCCTGCTCTACTCCCTGGGATGCTGGGCAGCCCAGCACGGGTGCCAAAGAGGTTCCATTGTAATGGACTTTGAGTTGGGAAATGGAGGAGCAACAGCAATGCGGATAGCACTGTTGCAAAGCTGACTTTCTGCAGAAGAGGCACAGCTCCAGTTTTTTGCCCTGGCTCTTCGGCTGTGGGAGCAGAGGCCAACCGTTCGTGCTCTACTCCCTGGGATGCTGGGCAGCCCACCACGGGTGCCAAAGAGGTTCCATTGTAATGGACTTTGAGTTGGGAAATCGAGGAGCGACAGCAATGCCGATGGCACCGTTGCAAAGCTGACTTTCTGCAGAAGAGGCACAGCTCCAGTTTTTTGCCCTGGCTCTTCGACTGTGGGAGCACAGGTCAACCGGTCATGCTCTACTCCCTGGGATGCTGGGCAGCCCAGCACGGGTGCCAAAGAGGTTCCATTGTAATGGACTTTGAGTTGGGAAATGGAGGAGCGACAGCAATGCCGATGGCACCGTTGCAAAGGTGACTTTCTGCAGAAGAGGTACAGCTCCAGTTTTTTGCCCTGGCTCTTCGGCTGTGGGAGCAGAGGCCAACCGTTTGTGGTCTTCTCCCTGGGATGCTGGGCAGCCGAGCACGGGTGCCAAAGAGGTTCCATTGTAATGGACTTTGAGTTGGGAAATGGAGGAGCGACAGCAATGCGGATGGCACCGTTGCAAAGCTGACTTTCTGCAGAAGAGGCACAGCTCCAGTTTTTTGCCCTGGCTCTTCGACTGTGGGATCAGAGGCCAACCGTTCATGCTCTACTGCCTGGGATGCTGGGCAGCCCAGCATGGGTGCCAAAGAGGTTCCATTGTAATGGACTTTGAGTTGGGAAATCGAGGAGCGACAGAAATGCGGATGCCACCGTTGCAAAGCTGACTTTCTGCAGAAGAGGCACATATCAAGCTTTTTGCCCTGGCTCTTTGGCTGTGGGAGCAGAGGCCAACCGTTCGTGCTCTACTGCCTGGGATGCTGGGCAGACCAGCACGGGTGCCAAAGGTTCCATTGTAATGGACTTTGAGTTGGGAAATCGAGGAGCGACAGCAATGCGGATGGCACCGTTGCAAAGCTGACTTTCAGCAGAAGAGGTACAGCTTAAGCTTTTTGCCCTGGCTCTTCGGCTGTGGGATCAGAGGCCAACCGTTCGTGCTCTACTCCCTGGGATGCTGGGTAGCCGAGCACGGGTGCCAAAGAGGTTCCATTGTAATGGACTTTGAGTTGGGAAATGGAGGAGCGACAGCAATGCGGATGGCACCGTTGCAAAGCTGACTTTCTGCAGAAGGGGTTCAGCTCCAGTTTTTTGCCCTGGCTCTCCGGCTGTGGGAGCAGAAACCACCCGTTCATGCTCTACTCCCTGGGATGCTGGGCAGCCCAGCACGGGTGCCAAAGAGGTTCCATTGTAAGGGACTTTGAGTTGGAAAATCGAGGAGCGACAGCAATGCGGATGGCACCGTTGCAAAGCTGACTTTCTGCAGAAGAGACACAGCTCCAGTTTTTTGCCCTGGCTCTTCGACTGTGGGAGCACAGGTCAACCGGTCATGCTCTACTCCCTGGGATGCTGGGCAGCCCAGCACGGGTGCCAAAGAGGTTCCATTGTAATGGACTTTGAGTTGGGAAATCGAAGAGCGACAGCAATGCGGATGGAACCGTTGCAAAGCTGACTTTCTGCAGAAGAGGCACAGCTCCAGTTTTTTGCCCTTTCTCTTCGGCTGTAGGAGCAGAGGCCAACCGTTCGTGCTCTACTCCCTGGGATGCTGGGCAGCCGAGCACGGGTGCCAAAGAGGTTCCATTGTAATGGCCTTTGAGTTGCGAAATCGAGGAGCGACAGCAATGCGGACGGCACCGTTGCAAAGCTGACTTTCTGCAGAAGAGGCACAGCTCCAGTTTTTTGCCCTGGCTCTTCGGCTGTGGGAGCAAAGGCCAACCGTTCGTGCTCTACTCCCTGGGATGCTTGGCAGCCCAGCACGGGTGCCAAAGAGGTTCCTTTGTAATGGACTTTGAGTTGGGAAATGGAGGAGCGACAGCAATGCGGATGGCACCGTTGCAAAGCTGACTTTCTGCAGAAGGGGTTCAGCTCCAGTTTTTTGCCCTGGCTCTCCGGCTGTGGGAGCAGAAACCACCCGTTCGTGCTCTACTCCCTGGGATGCTGGGCAGCCCAGCACGGGTGCCAAAGAGGTTCCATTGTAAGGGACTTTGAGTTGGAAAATCGAGGAGCGACAGCAATGCGGATGGCACCGTTGCAAAGCTGACTTTCTGCAGAAGAGATACAGCTCAAGTTTTTTGCCCTGGCTCTTCGGCTGTGGGAGCAGAGGCCAACCGTTCGTGCTCTACTCTCTGGGATGCTGGGCAGCCGAGCACGGATGCCAAAGAGGTTCCATTGTAATGGACTTTGAGTTGGGAAACGGAGGAGCGACAGCAATGCGGATGGCACCGATGCAAAACTGACATTCTGCAGAAGAGGCACATATCAAGCTTTTTGCCCTGGCTCTTTGGCTGTGGGAGCAGAGGCCAACCGTTCGTGCTCTACTCCCTGGGATGCTGGGCAGCCCAGCACGGGTGCCAAAGAGGTTCCATTGTAATGGACTTTGAGTTGGGAAATGGAGGAGCTACAGCAATGCGGATGGCACCGTTGCAAAGCTGACATTCTGCAGAAGAGGCACAGCTCCAGTTTTTTGCCCTGGCTCTTCGGCTGTGGGAGCAGAGGCCACCCGTTCGTGCTCTACTCCCTGGGATGCTGGGCAGCCCAGCACGGGTGCCAGAGGTTCCATTGTAATGGACTTTGAGTTGGGAAATCGAGGAGCGACAGCAATGCCGGTGGCACCGTTGCAAAACTGAATTTCTGCAGAAGAGGCACATATCAAGTTTTTTGCCCTGGCTCTTTGGCTGTGGGAGCAGAGGCCAACCGTTCCTGCTCTACTCCCTGGGATGCTGGGCAGCCCAGCACGGGTGCCAAAGAGGTTCCATTGTAATGGACTTTGAGTTGGGAAATCGAGGAGCGACAGCAATGCGGATGGCACCGTTGCAAAACTGACTTTCTGCAGAAGAGGCACATATCAAGCTTTTTGCCCTGGCTCTTTGGCTGTGGGAGCAGAGGCCAACCGTTCGTGCTCTACTCCCTGGGATGCTGGGCAGCCCAGCACGGGTGCCAAAGAGGTTCCATTGTAATGGACTTTGAGTTGGGAAATGGAGGAGCGACAGCAATGCCGATGGCACCGTTGCAAAACTGAATTTCTGCAGAAGAGGCACATATCAAGTTTTTTGCCCTGGCTCTTTGGCTGTGGGAGCAGAGGCCAACCGTTCCTGCTCTACTGCCTGGGATGCTGGGCAGCCCAGCACGGGTGCCAAAGAGGTTCCATTGTAATGGACTTTGAGTTGGGAAATCGAAGAGCGACAGCAATGCGGATGGCACCGTTGCAAAGCTGACTTTCTGCAGAAGAGGCACAGCTCCAGTTTTTTGCCCTGGCTCTTCGGCTGTAGGAGCAGAGGCCAACCGTTCGTGCTCTACTGCCTGGGATGCTGGGCAGCCGAGCACGGGTGCCAAAGAGGTTCCATTGTAATGGCCTTTGAGTTGCGAAATCGAGGAGCGACAGCAATGCGGACGGCACCGTTGCAAAGCTGACTTTCTGCAGAAGAGGCACAGCTCCAGTTTTTTGCCCTGGCTCTTCGGCTGTGGGAGCAAAGGCCAACCGTTCGTGCTCTACTCCCTGGGATGCTTGGCAGCCCAGCACGGGTGCCAAAGAGGTTCCTTTGTAATGGACTTTGAGTTGGGAAATGGAGGAGCGACAGCAATGCGGATGGCACCGTTGCAAAGCTGACTTTCTGCAGAAGGGGTTCAGCTCCAGTTTTTTGCCCTGGCTCTCCGGCTGTGGGAGCAGAAACCACCCGTTCGTGCTCTACTCCCTGGGATGCTGGGCAGCCCAGCACGGGTGCCAAAGAGGTTCCATTGTAAGGGACTTTGAGTAGGAAAATCGAGGAGCGACAGCAATGCGGATGGCACCGTTGCAAAGCTGACTTTCTGCAGAAGAGATACAGCTCAAGTTTTTTGCCCTGGCTCTTCGGCTGTGGGAGCAGAGGCCAACCGTTCGTGCTCTACTCTCTGGGATGCTGGGCAGCCGAGCACGGATGCCAAAGAGGTTCCATTGTAATGGACTTTGAGTTGGGAAACGGAGGAGCGACAGCAATGCGGATGGCACCGATGCAAAACTGACTTTCTGCAGAAGAGGCACATATCAAGCTTTTTGCCCTGGCTCTTTGGCTGTGGGAGCAGAGGCCAACCGTTCGTGCTCTACTCCCTGGGATGCTGGGCAGCCCAGCACGGGTGCCAAAGAGGTTCCATTGTAATGGACTTTGAGTTGGGAAATCGAGGAGCTACAGCAATGCGGATGGCACCGTTGCAAAGCTGACATTCTGCAGAAGAGGCACAGCTCCAGTTTTTTGCCCTGGCTCTTCGGCTGTGGGAGCAGAGGCCACCCGTTCGTGCTCTACTCCCTGGGATGCTGGGCAGCCCAGCACGGGTGCCAGAGGTTCCATTGTAATGGACTTTGAGTTGGGAAATCGAGGAGCGACAGCAATGCCGGTGGCACCGTTGCAAAACTGAATTTCTGCAGAAGAGGCACATATCAAGTTTTTTGCCCTGGCTCTTTGGCTGTGGGAGCAGAGGCCAACCGTTCCTGCTCTACTCCCTGGGATGCTGGGCAGCCCAGCACGGGTGCCAAAGAGGTTCCATTGTAATGGACTTTGAGATGGGAAATCGAAGAGCGACAGCAATGCGGATGGCACCATTGCAAAACTGACTTTCTGCAGAAGAGGCACATATCAAGCTTTTTGCCCTGGCTCTTTGGCTGTGGGAGCAGAGGCCAACCGTTCGTGCTCTACTCCCTGGGATGCTGGGCAGCCCAGCACGGGTGCCAAAGAGGTTCCATTGTAATGGACTTTGAGTTGGGAAATCGAGGAGCGACAGCAATGCGGATGGCACCGTTGCAAAGCTGACTTTCAGCAGAAGAGGTACAGCTTAAGATTTTTGCCCTGGCTCTTCGGCTGTGGGAGCAGAGGCCAACCGTTCGTGCTCTACTGCCTGGGATGCTGGGCTGCCCAGCACGGATGCCAAAGAGGTTCCATTGTAATGGACTTTGAGTTGGGAAATGGAGGAGCGACAGCAATGCGGATAGCACTGTTGCAAAGCTTACTTTCTGCAGAAGGGGTTCAGCTCCAGTTTTTTGCCCTGGCTCTTCGGCTGTGGGAGCAGAGGCCAACCGTTCGTGCTCTACTCCCTGGGATGCTGGGCAGCCGAGCACGGGTGCCGAAGATGTTCCATTGTAATGGACTTTGAGTTGGGAAATCGAGGAGCGACAGCAATGCGGATGGCACCGTTGCAAAGCTGACTTTCTGCAGAAGATGCACAGCTCCAGTTTTTTGCCCTGGCTCTTCGGCTGTGGGAGCAGAGGCCAACCGTTCGTGCTCTACTGCCTGGGATGCTGGGCAGCCGAGCACGGGTGCCAAAGAGGTTCCATTGTAATGGACTTTGAGTTGGGAAATCGAGGAGCGACAGCAATGCGGATGGCACCGTTGCAAAGCTGACTTTCTGCAGAAGAGGCACAGCTCCAGTTTTTTGCCCTGGCTCTTCGGCTGTAGGAGCAAAGGCCAACCGTTCGTGCTCTACTCCCTGGGATGCTGGGCAGCCGAGCACGGGTGCCAAAGAGGTTCCATTGTAATGGACTTTGAGTTGGGAAATGGAGGAGCGACAGCAATGCGGATGGCACCGTTGCAAAGCTGACTTTCTGCAGAAGAGGCACAGCTCCAGTTTTTTGCCCTGGCTCTTCGGCTGTGGGAGCAGAGGCCAACCGTTCCTGCTCTACTCCCTGGGATGCTGGGCAGCCCAGCACGGGTGCCAAAGAGGTTCCATTGTAATGGACTTTGAGTTGGGAAATGGAGGAGCAACAGCAATGCGGATAGCACTGTTGCAAAGCTGACTTTCTGCAGAAGAGGCACAGCTCCAGTTTTTTGCCCTGGCTCTTCGGCTGTGGGAGCAGAGGCCAACCGTTCGTGCTCTACTCCCTGGGATGCTGGGCAGCCCAGCACGGGTGCCAAAGAGGTTCCATTGTAATGGACTTTGAGTTGGGAAATGGAGGAGCGACAGCAATGCCGATGGCACCGTTGCAAAGCTGACTTTCTGCAGAAGAGGCACAGCTCCAGTTTTTTGCCCTGGCTCTTCGGCTGTGGGAGCAGAGGCCAACCGTTCGTGCTCTACTCCCTGGGATGCTGGGCAGCCCACCACGGATGCCAAAGAGGTTCCATTGTAATGGACTTTGAGATGGGAAATCGAGGAGCGACAGCAATGCGGATGGCACCGTTGCAAAACTGACTTTCTGCAGAAGAGGCACATATCAAGCTTTTTGCCCTGGCTCTTTGGCTGTGGGAGCAGAGGCCAACCGTTCGTGCTCTACTGCCTGGGATGCTGGGCAGCCCAGCACGGGTGCCAAAGAGGTTCCATTGTAATGGACTTTGAGTTGGGAAATGGAGGAGCGACAGCAATGCGGATGGCACCGTTGCAAAGCTGACATTCTGCAGAAGAGGCACAGCTCCAGTTTTTTGCCCTGGCTCTTCGCCTGTGGGATCAGAGGCCAACCGTTCATGCTCTACTGCCTGGGATGCTGGGCAGCCCAGCATGGGTGCCAAAGAGGTTCCATTGTAATGGACTTTGAGTTGGGAAATCGAGGAGCTACAGCAATGCGGATGGCACCGTTGCAAAGCTGACTTTCTGCAGAAGAGGTACATATCAAATTTTTTTCCCTGGCTCTTCGGCTGTGGGATCAAAGGCCAACCGTTCGTGCTCTACTCCCTGGGATGCTGGGCAGCCCAGCACGGGTGCCAAAGAGGTTCCATTGTAATGGACTTTGAGGTGGGAAATGGAGGAGCGACAGCAATGCCGATGGCACCGTTGCAAAACTGACTTTCTGCAGAAGAGGCACACATCAAGCTTTTTGCCCTGGCTCTTTGGCTGTGGGAGCAGAGGCCAACCGTTCATGCTCTACTCCCTGGGATGCTGGGCAGCCCAGCACGGGTGCCAAAGAGGTTCCATTGTAATGGACTTTGAGTTGGGAAATGGAGGAGCGACAGCAATGCGGATGGCACAGTTGCAAAGCTGACTTTCAGCAGAAGAGGTACAGCTTAAGCTTTTTGCCCTGGCTCTTCGGCTGTGGGAGCAGAGGCCAACCGTTCGTGCTCTACTCCCTGGGATGCTGGGCTGCCCAGCACGGATGCCAAAGAGGTTCCATTGTAATGGACTTTGAGTTGGGAAATGGAGGAGCGACAGCAATGCGGATAGCACCGTTGCAAAGCTTACTTTCTGCAGAAGAGACACAGCTCCAGTTTTTTGCCCTGGCTCTTCGGCTGTGGGAGCAGAGGCCAACCGTTCGTGCTCTACTCCCTGGGATGCTGGGCAGCCCAGCACGGGTGCCAAAGAGGTTCCATTGTAATGGACTTTGAGTTGGGAAATCGAGGAGCGACAGCAATGCGGATGGCACCGTTGCAAAGCTGACTTTCTGCAGAAGATGCACAGCTCCAGTTTTTTGCCCTGGCTCTTCGCCTGTGGGAGCAGAGGCCAACCGTTCGTGCTCTACTGCCTGGGATGCTGGGCAGCCGAGCACGGGTGCCAAAGAGGTTCCATTGTAATGGACTTTGAGTTGGGAAATCGAGGAGCGACAGCAATGCGGATGGCACCGTTGCAAAGCTGACTTTCTGCAGAAGAGGCACAGCTCCAGTTTTTTGCCCTGGCTCTTCGGCTGTAGGAGCAAAGGCCAACCGTTCGTGCTCTACTCCCTGGGATGCTGGGCAGCCCAGCACGGGTGCCAAAGAGGTTCCATTGTAATGGACTTTGAGTTGGGAAATGGAGGAGCGACAGCAATGCGGATGGCACCGTTGCAAAGCTGACTTTCTGCAGAAGAGGCACAGCTCAACCTTTTTGCCCTGGCTCTTCGGCTGTGGGAGCAGAGGCCAACCGTTCCTGCTCTACTCCCTGGGATGCTGGGCAGCCCAGCACGGGTGCCAAAGAGGTTCCATTGTAATGGACTTTGAGTTGGGAAATGGAGGAGCAACAGCAATGCGGATAGCACTGTTGCAAAGCTGACTTTCTGCAGAAGAGGCACAGCTCCAGTTTTTTGCCCTGGCTCTTCGGCTGTGGGAGCAGAGGCCATCCGTTCGTGCTCTACTGCCTGGGATGCTGGGCAGCCTAGCACGGGTGCCAAAGAGGTTCCATTGTAATGGACTTTGAGTTGGGAAATCGAGGAGCGACAGCAATGCCGATGGCACCGTTGCAAAGCTGACTTTCTGCAGAAGAGGCACAGCTCCAGGTTTTTGCCCTGGCTCTTCGGCTGTGGGAGCAGAGGCCAACCGTTCGTGCTCTACTCCCTGGGATGCTGGGCAGCCCAGCACGGATGCCAAAGAGGTTCCATTGTAATGGACTTTGAGATGGGAAATCGAGGAGCGACAGCAATGCGGATGGCACCGTTGCAAAACTGACTTTCTGCAGAAGAGGCACATATCAAGCTTTTTGCCCTGGCTCTTCGGCTGTGGGAGCAGAGGCCAACCGTTCGTGCTCTACTGCCTGGGATGCTGGGCAGCCCAGCACGGGTGCCAAAGAGGTTCCATTGTAATGGACTTTGAGTTGGGAAATGGAGGAGCTACAGCAATGCGGATGGCACCGTTGCAAAGCTGACATTCTGCAGAAGAGGCACAGCTCCAGTTTTTTGCCCTGGCTCTTCGCCTGTGGGATCAGAGGCCAACCGTTCATGCTCTACTGCCTGGGATGCTGGGCAGCCCAGCATGGGTGCCAAAGAGGTTCCATTGTAATGGACTTTGAGTTGGGAAATCGAGGAGCGACAGAAATGCGGATGGCACCGTTGCAAAGCTGACTTTCTGCAGAAGAGGTACATATCAAATTTTTTTCCCTGGCTCTTCGGCTGTGGGATCAAAGGCCAACCGTTCGTGCTCTACTGCCTGGGATGCTGGGCAGCCCAGCACGGGTGCCAAAGAGGTTCCATTGTAATGGACTTTGAGTTGGGAAATGGAGGAGCGACAGCAATGCCGATGGCACCGTTGCAAAACTGACTTTCTGCAGAAGAGGCACACATCAAGCTTTTTGCCCTGGCTCTTTGGCTGTGGGAGCAGAGGCCAACCGTTCGTGCTCTACTCCCTGGGATGCTGGGCAGCCGAGCACGGGTGCCAAAGAGGTTCCATTGTAATGGACTTTGAGTTGGGAAATGGAGGAGCGACAGCAATGCGGATGGCACCGTTGCAAAGCTGACTTTCAGCAGAAGAGGTACAGCTTAAGCTTTTTGCCCTGGCTCTTCGGCTGTGGGAGCAGAGGCCAACCGTTCGTGCTCTACTCCCTGGGATGCTGGGTAGCCGAGCACGGGTGCCAAAGAGGTTCCATTGTAATGGACTTTGAGTTGGGAAATGGAGGAGCGACAGCAATGCGGATAGCACCGTTGCAAAGCTGACTTTCTGCAGAAGAGGCTCAGCTCCAGTTTTTTGCCCTGGCTCTTCGGCTGTGGGAGCAGAGGCCAACCGTTCGTGCTCTACTCCCTGGGATGCTGGGCAGCCGAGCACGGATGCCAAAGAGGTTCCATTGTAATGGACTTTGAGTTGGGAAATCGAGGAGCGACAGCAATGCGGATGGCACCGTTGCAAAGCTGACTTTCTGCAGAAGAGGCACAGCTCCAGTTTTTTGCCCTGGCTCTTTGGCTGTGGGAGCAGAGGCCAACCGTTCGTGCTCTACTCCCTGGGATGCTGGGCAGCCCACCACGGGTGCCAAAGAGGTTCCATTGTAATGGACTTTGAGTTGGGAAATGGAGGAGCTACAGCAATGCGGATAGCACTGTTGCAAAGCTGACTTTCTGCAGAAGAGGCACAGCTCCAGTTTTTTGCCCTGGCTCTTCGGCTGTGGGAGCAGAGGCCAACCGTTCGTGCTCTACTCCCTGGGATGCTGGGCAGCCGAGCACGGGTGCCAAAGAGGTTCCATTGTAATGGACTTTGAGTTGGGAAATCGAGGAGCGACAGCAATGCGGATGGCACCGTTGCAAAGCTGACTTTCTGCAGAAGAGGCACAGCTCCAGTTTTTTGCCCTGGCTCGTCGGCTGTGGGAGCAGAGGCCAACCGTTCGTGCTCTACTCCCTGGGATGCTGGGCAGCCCAGCACGGGTGCCAAAGAGGTTCCATTGTAATGGACTTTGAGATGGGAAATGGAGGAGCGACAGCAATGCGGATGGCACCGTTGCAAAACTGACTTTCTGCAGAAGAGGCACAGCTCCAGTTTTTTGCCCTGGCTCTTTGGCTGTGGGAGCAGAGGCCAACCGTTCCTGCTCTACTCCCTGGGATGCTGGGCAGCCCAGCACGGGTGCCAAAGAGGTTCCATTGTAATGGACTTTGAGTTGGGAAATGGAGGAGCTACAGCAATGCGGATGGCACCGTTGCAAAGCTGACTTTCTGCAGAAGAGGCACAGCTCCATGTTTTTGCCCTGGCTCTTCGCCTGTGGGATCAGAGGCCAACCGTTCATTCTCTACTGCCTGGGATGCTGGGCAGCCCAGCATGGGTGCCAAAGAGGTTCCATTGTAATGGACTTTGAGTTGGGAAATGGAGGAGCGACAGAAATGCGGATGGCACCGTTGCAAAGCTGACTTTCTGCAGAAGAGGTACATTTCAAGCTTTTTTCCCTGGCTATTCGGCTGTCGGATCAAAGGCCAACCGTTCGTGCTCTACTCCCTGGGATGCTGGGCAGCCCAGCACGGGTGCCAAAGAGGTTCCATTGTAATGGACTTTGAGTTGGGAAACGGAGGAGCGACAGCAATGCGGATGGCACCGTTGCAAAGCTGACTTTCAGCAGAAGAGGTACAGCTTAAGCTTTTTGCCCTGGCTCTTCGGCTGTGGGAGCAGAGGCCAACCGTTCGTGCTCTACTCCCTGGGATGCTGGGTAGCCGAGCACGGGTGCCAAAGAGGTTCCATTGTAATGGACTTTGAGTTGGGAAATGGAGGAGCGACAGCAATGCGGATAGCACCGTTGCAAAGCTGACTTTCTGCAGAAGAGGCTCAGCTCCAGTTTTTTGCCCTGGCTCTTCGGCTGTGGGAGCAGAGGCCAACCGTTCGTGCTCTACTCCCTGGGATGCTGGGCAGCCGAGCACGGATGCCAAAGAGGTTCCATTGTAATGGACTTTGAGTTGGGAAATCGAGGAGCGACAGCAATGCGGATGGCACCGTTGCAAAGCTGACTTTCTGCAGAAGAGGCACAGCTCCAGTTTTTTGCCCTGGCTCTTTGGCTGTGGGAGCAGAGGCCAACCGTTCCTGCTCTACTCCCTGGGATGCTGGGCAGCCCACCACGGGTGCCAAAGAGTTTCCATTGTAATGGACTTTGAGTTTGGAAATGGAGGAGCTACAGCAATGCGGATAGCACTGTTGCAAAGCTGACTTTCTGCAGAAGAGGCACAGCTCCAGTTTTTTGCCCTGGCTCTTCGGCTGTGGGAGCAGAGGCCAACCGTTCGTGCTCTACTGCCTGGGATGCTGGGCAGCCCAGCACGGGTGCCAAAGAGGTTCCATTGTAATGGACTTTGAGTTGGGAAATCGAGGAGCGACAGCAATGCGGATGGCACCGTTGCAAAGCTGACTTTCTGCAGAAGAGGCACAGCTCCAGTTTTTTGCCCTGGCTCGTCGGCTGTGGGAGCAGAGGCCAACCGTTCGTGCTCTACTCCCTGGGATGCTGGGCAGCCCAGCACGGGTGCCAAAGAGGTTCCATTGTAATGGACTTTGAGATGGGAAATGGAGGAGCGACAGCAATGCGGATGGCACCGTTGCAAAACTGACTTTCTGCAGAAGAGGCACAGCTCCAGTTTTTTGCCCTGGCTCTTTGGCTGTGGGAGCAGAGGCCAACCGTTCCTGCTCTACTCCCTGGGATGCTGGGCAGCCGAGCACGGGTGCCAAAGAGGTTCCATTGTAATGGACTTTGAGTTGGGAAATGGAGGAGCGACAGCAATGCGGATGGCACCGTTGCAAAGCTGACTTTCTGCAGAAGAGGCACAGCTCCATGTTTTTGCCCTGGCTCTTCGGCTGTGGGATCAGAGGCCAACCGTTCATTCTCTACTGCCTGGGATGCTGGGCAGCCCAGCATGGGTGCCAAAGAGGTTCCATTGTAATGGACTTTGAGTTGGGAAATGGAGGAGCGACAGAAATGCGGATGGCACCGTTGCAAAGCTGACTTTCTGCAGAAGAGGTACATTTCAAGCTTTTTTCCCTGGCTATTCGGCTGTCGGATCAAAGGCCAACCGTTCGTGCTCTACTCCCTGGGATGCTGGGCAGCCCAGCACGGGTGCCAGAGGTTCCATTGTAATGGACTTTGAGTTGGGAAATCGAGGAGCGACAGCAATGCCGATGGCACCGTTGCAAAACTGACTTTCTGCAGAAGAGGCACATATCAAGCTTTTTGCCCTGGCTCTTTGGCTGTGGGAGCAGAGGCCAACCGTTCGTGCTCTACTCCCTGGGATGCTGGGCAGCCCACCACGGGTGCCAAAGAGGTTCCATTGTAATGGACTTTGAGTTGGGAAATGGAGGAGCGACAGCAATGCGGATGGCACCGTTGCAAAGCTGACTTTCTGCAGAAGAGGTACAGCTTAAGCTTTTTGCCCTGGCTCTTCGGCTGTGGGAGCAGAGGCCAACCGTTCGTGCTCTACTCCCTGGGATGCTGGGCAGCCCAGCACGGGTGCCAAAGAGGTTCCATTGTAATGGACTTTGAGTTGGGAAATGGAGGAGCGACAGCAATGCGGATAGCACTGTTGCAAAGCTGACTTTCTGCAGAAGAGGCACAGCTCAAGTTTTTTGCCCTGGCTCTTCGGCTGTGGGAGCAGAGGCCAACCGTTCGTGCTCTACTCCCTGGGATGCTGGGCAGCCGAGCACGGGTGCCAAAGAGGTTCCATTGTAATGGACTTTGAGTTGGGAAATCGAGGAGCGACAGCAATGCCGATGGCACCGTTGCAAAGCTGACTTTCTGCAGAAGAGGCACAGCTCCAGTTTTTTGCCCTGGCTCTTCGGCTGTGGGAGCAGAGGCCAACCGTTCGTGCTCTACTCCCTGGGATGCTGGGCAGCCCAGCACGGATGCCAAAGAGGTTCCATTGTAATGGACTTTGAGATGGGAAATGGAGGAGCGACAGCAATGCGGATGGCACCGTTGCAAAGCTGACTTTCTGCAGAAGAGGCACAGCTCAAGCTTTTTGCCCTGGCTCTTTGGCTGTGGGAGCAGAGGCCAACCGTTCCTGCTCTACTGCCTGGGATGCTGGGCAGCCCAGCACGGGTGCCAAAGAGGTTCCATTGTAATGGACTTTGAGTTGGGAAATGGAGGAGCTACAGCAATGCGGATGGCAGCGTTGCAAAGCTGACATTCTGCAGAAGAGGCACAGCTCCAGTTTTTTGCCCTGGCTCTTCGCCTGTAGGATCAGAGGCCAACCGTTCATGCTCTACTGCCTGGGATGCTGGGCAGCCCAGCATGGGTGCCAAAGAGGTTCCATTGTAATGGACTTTGAGTTGGGAAATGGAGGAGCGACAGAAATGCGGATGGCACCGTTGCAAAGCTGACTTTCTGCAGAAGAGGTACATTTCAAGCTTTTTTCCCTGGCTATTCGGCTGTCGGATCAAAGGCCAACCGTTCGTGCTCTACTCCCTGGGATGCTGGGCAGCCCAGCACGGGTGCCAGAGGTTCCATTGTAATGGACTTTGAGTTGGGAAATCGAGGAGCGACAGCAATGCCGATGGCACCGTTGCAAAACTGACTTTCTGCAGAAGAGGCACATATCAAGCTTTTTGCCCTGGCTCTTTGGCTGTGGGAGCAGAGGCCAACCGTTCGTGCTCTACTCCCTGGGATGCTGGGCAGCCCAGCACGGGTGCCAAAGAGGTTCCATTGTAATGGACTTTGAGTTGGGAAATCGAGGAGCGACAGCAATGCGGATGGCACCGTTGCAAAGTTGACTTTCTGCAGAAGAGGTACAGCTCCAGTTTTTTGCCCTGGCTCTTCGGCTGTGGGAGCAGAGGCCAACCGTTCGTGCTCTACTCCCTGGGATGCTGGGCAGCCCAGCACGGGTGCCAAAGAGGTTCCATTGTAATGGACTTTGAGTTGGGAAATCGAGGAGCGACAGCAATGCGGATGGCACCGTTGCAAAGCTGACATTCTGCAGAAGAGGCACAGCTCCAGTTTTTTCCCCTGGCTCTTCGGCTGTGGGAGCAGAGGCCAACCGTTCGTGCTCTACTGCCTGGGATGCTGGGCAGCCCAGCACGGGTGCCAAAGAGGTTCCATTGTAATGGACTTTGAGTTGGGAAATGGAGGAGCTACAGCAATGCGGATGGCACCGTTGCAAAGCTGACTTTCTGCAGAAGAGGTACAGCTCAAGCTTTTTTCCCTGGCTCTTCGGCTGTGGGATCAAAGGCCAACCGTTCGTGCTCTACTGCCTGGGATGCTGGGCAGACCAGCACGGGTGCCAGAGGTTCCATTGTAATGGACTTTGAGTTGGGAAATGGAGGAGCGACAGCAATGCCGATGGCACCGTTGCAAAGGTGACTTTCTGCAGAAGAGGCACATATCAAGCTTTTTGCCCTGGCTCTTTGGCTGTGGGAGCAGAGGCCAACCGTTCGTGCTCTACTCCCTGGGATGCTGGGCAGCCCACCACGGGTGCCAAAGAGGTTCCATTGTAATGGACTTTGAGTTGGGAAATGGAGGAGTGATAGCAATGCGGATGGCACCGTTGCAAAGCTGACTTTCAGCAGAAGAGGTACAGCTCCAGCTTTTTGCCCTGGCTCTTCGGCTGTGGGAGCAGAGGCCAACCGTTCGTGCTCTACTCCCTGGGATGCTGGGCAGCCCAGCACGGGTGCCAAAGAGGTTCCATTGTAATGGACTTTCAGTTGCGAAATCGAGGAGCGACAGCAATGCGGATGGCACCGTTGCAAAGCTGACTTTCAGCAGAAGAGGTACAGCTTAAGCTTTTTGCCCTGGCTCTTCGGCTGTGGGATCAGAGGCCAACCGTTCGTGCTCTACTCCCTGGGATGCTGGGTAGCCGAGCACGGGTGCCAAAGAGGTTCCATTGTAATGGACTTTGAGTTGGGAAATCGAGGAGCGACAGCAATGCGGATAGCACTGTTGCAAAGCTGACTTTCTGCAGAAGAGGCTCAGCTCCAGTTTTTTGCCCTGGCTCTTCGGCTGTGGGAGCAGAGGCCAACCGTTCGTGCTCTACTCCCTGGGATGCTGGGCAGCCGAGCACGGGTGCCAAAGAGGTTCCATTGTAATGGACTTTGAGTTGGGAAATCGAGGAGCGACAGCAATGCGGATGGCACCGTTGCAAAGCTGACTTTCTGCAGAAGAGGCACAGCTCCAGTTTTTTGCCCTGGCTCTTCGGCTGTGGGAGCAGAGGCCAACCGTTCGTGCTCTACTCCCTGGGATGCTGGGCAGCCCAGCACGGGTGCCAAAGAGGTTCCATTGTAATGGACTTTGAGTTGGGAAATGGAGGAGTGACAGCAATGCGGATGGCACCGTTGCAAAGCTGACTTTCTGCAGAAGATGCACAGCTCAAGCTTTTTCCCCTGGCTCTTCGGCTGTGGGAGCAGAGGCCAACCGTTCGTGCTCTACTCCCTGGGATGTTGGGCAGCCGAGCACGGGTGCCAAAGAGGTTCCATTGTAATGGACTTTGAGTTGGGAAATGGAGGAGCGACAGCAATGCGGATGGCACCGTTGAAAAGGTGACTTTCTGCAGAAGAGGTACAGCTCCAGTTTCTTGCCCTGGCTCTTCGGCTGTGGGAGCAGAGGCCAACCGTTCATGCACTACACCCTGGGATGCTGGGCAGCCCAGCACGGGTGCCAAAGAGGTTCCATTGTAATGGACTTTGAGTTGGGAAATGGAGGAGCGACAGCAATGCGGATGGCACCGTTGCAAAGCTGACTTTCTGCAGAAGAGGCACAGCTCCAGTTTTTTGCCCTGGCTCTTCGGCTGTGGGAGCAGAGGCCAACCGTTCGTGCTCTACTCCCTGGGATGCTGGGCAGCCCAGCACGGGTGCCAAAGAGGTTCCATTGTAATGGACTTTGAGTTGGGAAATCGAGGAGTGACAGCAATGCGGATGGCACCGTTGCAAAGCTGACTTTCTGCAGAAGAGGCACATATCAAGCTTTTTGCCCTGGCTCTTTGGCTGTGGGAGCAGAGGCCAACCGTTCGTGCTCTACTCCCTGGGATGCTGGGCAGCCCACCACGGGTGCCAAAGAGGTTCCATTGTAATGGACTTTGAGTTGGGAAATCGAGGAGCGACAGCAATGCGGATGGCACCGTTGCAAAGCTGACTTTCAGCAGAAGAGGTACAGCTTAAGCTTTTTGCCCTGGCTCTTCGGCTGTGGGAGCAGAGGCCAACCGTTCGTGCTCTACTCCCTGGGATGCTGGGCAGCCCACCACGGGTGCCAAAGAGGTTCCATTGTAATGGACTTTGAGTTGGGAAATCGAGGAGCGACAGCAATGCGGATGGCACCGTTGCAAAACTGACTTTCTGCAGAAGAGGCACAGCTCCAGTTTTTTGCCCTGGCTCTTCGGCTGTGGGAGCAGAGGCCAACCGTTCGTGCTCTACTCCCTGGGATGCTGGGCAGCCCAGCACGGGTGCCAAAGAGGTTCAATTGTAATGGACTTTGAGTTGGGAAATCGAGGAGCGACAGCAATGCCGATGGCACCGTTGCAAAGCTGACTTTCTGCAGAAGAGGTACAGCTCAAGCTTTTTTCCCTGGCTCTTCGGCTGTGGGATCAAAGGCCAACCGTTCGTGCTCTACTCCCTGGGATGCTGGGCAGCCCAGCACGGGTGCCAAAGAGGTTCCATTGTAATGGACTTTGAGTTGGGAAATGGAGGAGCGACAGCAAGGCGGAAGGCACCGTTGCAAAACTGACTTTCTGCAGAAGAGGCACATATCAAGCTTTTTGCCCTGGCTCTTTGGCTGTGGGAGCAGAGGCCAACCGTTCGTGCTCTACTCCCTGGGATGCTGGGCAGCCCAGCACGGGTGCCAAAGAGGTTCCATTGTAATGGACTTTGAGTTGGGAAATCGAGGAGCGACAGCAATGCGGATGGCACCGTTGCAAAACTGACTTTCTGCAGAAGAGGCACATATCAAGCTTTTTGCCCTGGCTCTTTGGCTGTGGGAGCAGAGGCCAACCGTTCGTGCTCTACTCCCTGGGATGCTGGGCAGCCCACCACGGGTGCCAAAGAGGTTCCATTGTAATGGACTTTGAGTTGGGAAATCGAGGAGCGACAGCAATGCGGATGGCACCGTTGCAAAGCTGACTTTCAGCAGAAGAGGTACAGCTCAAGCTTTTTGCCCTGGCTCTTCGGCTGTGGGAGCAGAGGCCAACCGTTCGTGCTCTACTCCCTGGGATGCTGGGCAGCCCAGCACGGATGCCAAAGAGGTTCCATTGTAATGGACTTTGAGTTGGGAAATGGAGGAGCGACAGCAATGCGGATAGCACTGTTGCAAAGCTGACTTTCTGCAGAAGAGGCACAGCTCCAGTTTTTTGCCCTGGCTCTTCGGCTGTGTGAGCAGAGGCCAACCGTTCGTGCTCTACTCCCTGGGATGCTGGGCAGCCGAGCACGGGTGCCAAAGAGGTTCCATTGTAATGGACTTTGAGTTGGGAAATGGAGGAGCGACAGCAATGCGGATGGCACCGTTGCAAAACTGACTTTCTGCAGAAGAGGCACAGCTCCAGTTTTTTCCCCTGGCTCTTCGGCTGTGGGAGCAGAGGCCAACCGTTCGTGCTCTACTCCCTGGGATGCTGGGCAGCCCACCACGGGTGCCAAAGAGGTTCCATTGTAATGGACTTTGAGTTGGGAAATGGAGGAGCGACAGCAATGCGGATGGCACCGTTGCAAAGCTGACATTCTGCAGAAGAGGCACAGCTCAAGATTTTTCCCCTGGCTCTTCGGCTGTGGGAGCAGAGGCCAACCGTTCGTGCTCTACTCCCTGGGATGCTGGGC
Source organism: Psittacula echo (assembly GCF_963264785.1). Lineage (NCBI taxonomy): Eukaryota > Metazoa > Chordata > Aves > Psittaciformes > Psittacidae > Psittacula > Psittacula echo. The sequence continues at coordinate 232,911 of NW_027664154.1, read as the reverse complement.
AGCCCAGCACGGGTGCCAAAGAGGTTCAATTGTAATGGACTTTGAGTTGGGAAATCGAGGAGCGACAGCAATGCCGATGGCACCGTTGCAAAGCTGACTTTCTGCAGAAGAGGTACAGCTCAAGCTTTTTTCCCTGGCTCTTCGGCTGTGGGATCAAAGGCCAACCGTTCGTGCTCTACTCTCTGGGATGCTGGGCAGCCCAGCACGGGTGCCAGAGGTTCCATTGTAATGGACTTTGAGTTGGGAAATCGAGGAGCGACAGCAATGCGGATGGCACCGTTGCAAAGCTGACTTTCAGCAGAAGAGGTACAGCTCAAGCTTTTTGCCCTGGCTCTTCGGCTGTGGGAGCAGAGGCCAACCGTTCGTGCTCTACTCCCTGGGATGCTGGGCTGCCCAGCACGGATGCCAAAGAGGTTCCATTGTAATGGACTTTGAGTTGGGAAATGGAGGAGCGACAGCAATGCGGATAGCACTGTTGCAAAGCTGACTTTCTGCAGAAGAGGCACAGCTCCAGTTTTTTGCCCTGGCTCTTTGGCTGTGGGAGCAGAGGCCAACCGTTCGTGCTCTACTCCCTGGGATGCTGGGCAGCCGAGCACGGGTGCCAAAGAGGTTCCATTGTAATGGACTTTGAGTTGGGAAATGGAGGAGCGACAGCAATGCGGATAGCACCGTTGCAAAGCTGACTTTCTGCAGAAGAGGCACAGCTCCAGTTTTTTGCCCTGGCTCTTCGGCTGTGGGAGCAGAGGCCAACCGTTCGTGCTCTACTCCCTGGGATGCTGGGCAGCCGAGCACGGGTGCCAAAGAGGTTCCATTGTAATGGACTTTGAGTTGGGAAATGGAGGAGTGACAGCAATGCGGATGGCACCGTTGCAAAGCTGACTTTCTGCAGAAGATGCACAGCTCAAGCTTTTTCCCCTGGCTCTTCGGCTGTGGGAGCAGAGGCCAACCGTTCGTGCTCTACTCCCTGGGATGCTGGGCAGCCGAGCACGGATGCCAAAGAGGTTCCATTGTAATGGACTTTGAGTTGGGAAATGGAGGAGCGACAGCAATGCGGATAGCACTGTTGCAAAGCTGACTTTCTGCAGAAGAGGCACAGCTCCAGTTTTTTGCCCTGGCTCTTCGGCTGTGGGAGCAGAGGCCAACCGTTCGTGCTCTACTCCCTGGGATGCTGGGCAGCCCAGCACGGGTGCCAAAGAGGTTCCATTGTAATGGACTTTGAGTTGGGAAATGGAGGAGCGACAGCAATGCGGATAGCACCGTTGCAAAGCTGACTTTCTGCAGAAGAGGCACAGCACCAGTTTTTTGCCCTGGCTCTTTGGCTGTGGGAGCAGAGGCCAACCGTTCGTGCTCTACTCCCTGGGATGCTGGGCAGCCCAGCACGGGTGCCAAAGAGGTTCCATTGTAATGGACTTTGAGTTGGGAAATGGAGGAGTGACAGCAATGCGGATGGCACCGTTGCAAAGCTGACTTTCTGCAGAAGAGGCACAGCTCCAGTTTTTTGCCCTGGCTCTTCGGCTGTGGGAGCAGAGGCCAACCGTTCGTGCTCTACTCCCTGGGATGCTGGGCAGCCGAGCACGGGTGCCAAAGAGGTTCCATTGTAATGGACTTTGAGTTGGGAAATCGAGGAGCGACAGAAATGCGGATGGCACCGTTGCAAAGCTGACTTTCTGCAGAAGAGGTACATATCAAGCTTTTTTCCCTGGCTCTTCGGCTGTCGGATCAAAGGCCAACCGTTCGTGCTCTACTGCCTGGGATGCTGGGCAGATCAGTACGGTTGCCAGAGGTTCCATTGTAATGGACTTTGAGTTGGGAAATGGAGGAGCGACAGCAATGCCGATGGCACCGTTGCAAAACTGACTTTCTGCAGAAGAGGCACATATCAAGCTTTTTGCCCTGGCTCTTCGGCTGTGGGAGCAGAGGCCAACCGTTCGTGCTCTACTGCCTGGGATGCTGGGCAGCCCACCACGGGTGCCAAAGAGGTTCCATTGTAATGGACTTTGAGTTGGGAAATGGAGGAGTGACAGCAATGCGGATGGCACCGTTGCAAAGCTGACTTTCTGCAGAAGATGCACAGCTCAAGCTTTTTCCCCTGGCTCTTCGGCTGTGGGAGCAGAGGCCAACCGTTCGTGCTCTACTCCCTGGGATGCTGGGCAGCCGAGCACGGATGCCAAAGAGGTTCCATTGTAATGGACTTTGAGTTGGGAAATGGAGGAGCGACAGCAATGCGGATAGCACTGTTGCAAAGCTGACTTTCTGCAGAAGAGGCACAGCTCCAGTTTTTTGCCCTGGCTCTTCGGCTGTGTGAGCAGAGGCCAACCGTTCGTGCTCTACTCCCTGGGATGCTGGGCAGCCCAGCACGGGTGCCAAAGAGGTTCCATTGTAATGGACTTTGAGTTGGGAAATGGAGGAGCGACAGCAATGCGGATGTCACCGTTGCAAAGCTGACTTTCTGCAGAAGAGGCACAGCACCAGTTTTTTGCCCTGGCTCTTTGGCTGTGGGAGCAGAGGCCAACCGTTCGTGCTCTACTCCCTGGGATGCTGGGCAGCCCAGCACGGGTGCCAAAGAGGTTCCATTGTAATGGACTTTGAGTTGGGAAATGGAGGAGCGACAGCAATGCGGATAGCACTGTTGCAAAGCTGACTTTCTGCAGAAGAGGCACAGCTCCAGTTTTTTGCCCTGGCTCTTCGGCTGTAGGAGCAGAGGCCAACCGTTCGTGCTCTACTCCCAGGGATGCTGGGCAGCCGAGCACGGGTGCCAAAGAGGTTCCATTGTAATGGACTTTGAGTTGGGAAATGGAGGAGCGACAGCAATGCGGATGGCACCGTTGCAAAGCTGACATTCTGCAGAAGAGGCACAGCTCCAGTTTTTTGCCCAGGATCTTCGGCTGTGGGAGCAGAGGCCAACCGTTCGTGCTCTACTCCCTGGGATGCTGGGCAGCCCAGCACGGGTGCCAAAGAGGTTCCATTGTAATGGACTTTGAGTTGGGAAATGGAGGAGTGACAGCAATGCGGATGGCACCGTTGCAAAGCTGACTTTCTGCAGAAGATGCACAGCTCAAGCTTTTTCCCCTGGCTCTTCGGCTGTGGGAGCAGAGGCCAACCGTTCGTGCTCTACTCCCTGGGATGCTGGGCAGCCGAGCACGGGTGCCAAAGAGGTTCCATTGTAATGGACTTTGAGTTGGGAAATCGAGGATCGACAGCAATGCCGATGGCACCGTTGCAAAGGTGACTTTCTGCAGAAGAGGTACAGCTCGAGTTTTTTGCCCTGGCTCTTCGGCTGTGGGAACAGAGGCCAACCGTTCATGCACTACACCCTGGGATGCTGGGCAGCCCAGCACGGGTGCCAAAGAGGTTCCATTGTAATGGACTTTGAGTTGGGAAATCGAGGAGCGACAGCAATGCGGATGGCACCGTTGCAAAGCTGACTTTCTGCAGAAGAGATACAGCTCCAGTTTTTTGCCCTGGCTCTTTGGCTGTGGGAGCAGAGGCCAACCGTTCGTGCTCTACTCCCTGGGATGCTGGGCAGCCGAACACGGATGCCAAAGAGGTTCCATTGTAATGGACTTTGAGTTGGGAAATGGAGGAGCGACAGCAATGCGGATAGCACTGTTGCAAAGCTGACTTTCTGCAGAAGAGGCACAGCTCCAGTTTTTTGCCCTGGCTCTTCGGCTGTGGGAGCAGAGGCCAACCATTCGTGCTCTACTCCCTGGGATGCTGGGCAGCCCAGCACGGGTGCCAAAGAGGTTCCTTTGTAATGGACTTTGAGTTGGGAAATGGAGGAGTGACAGCAATGCGGATGGCACCGTTGCAAAGCTGACTTTCTGCAGAAGAGGCACAGCTCCAGTTTTTTGCCCTGGCTCTTCGGCTGTGGGAGCAGAGGCCAACCGTTCGTGCTCTACTGCCTGGGATGCTGGGCAGCCGAGCACGGGTGCCAAAGAGGTTCCATTGTAATGGACTTTGAGTTGGGAAATCGAGGAGCGACAGCAATGCGGATGGCACCGTTGCAAAGCTGACTTTCTGCAGAAGAGGCACAGCTCCAGTTTTTTGCCCAGGATCTTCGGCTGTGGGAGCAGAGGCCAACCGTTCGTGCTCTACTCCCTGGGATGCTGGGCAGCCCAGCACGGGTGCCAAAGAGGTTCCATTGTAATGGACTTTGAGTTGGGAAATGGAGGAGTGACAGCAATGCGGATGGCACCGTTGCAAAGCTGACTTTCTGCAGAAGATGCACAGCTCAAGCTTTTTCCCCTGGCTCTTCGGCTGTGGGAGCAGAGGCCAACCGTTCGTGCTCTACTCCCTGGGATGCTGGGCAGCCCAGCACGGGTGCCAAAGAGGTTCCATTGTAATGGACTTTGAGTTGGGAAATCGAGGATCGACAGCAATGCCGATGGCACCGTTGCAAAGGTGACTTTCTGCAGAAGAGGTACAGCTCGAGTTTTTTGCCCTGGCTCTTCGGCTGTGGGAACAGAGGCCAACCGTTCATGCACTACACCCTGGGATGCTGGGCAGCCCAGCACGGGTGCCAAAGAGGTTCCATTGTAATGGACTTTGAGTTGGGAAATCGAGGAGCGACAGCAATGCGGATGGCACCGTTGCTAAGCTGACTTTCTGCAGAAGAGATACAGCTCCAGTTTTTTGCCCTGGCTCTTTGGCTGTGGGAGCAGAGGCCAACCATTCGTGCTCTACTCCCTGGGATGCTGGGCAGCCCAGCACGGGTGCCAAAGAGGTTCCATTGTAATGGACTTTGAGTTGGGAAATGGAGGAGCGACAGCAATGCGGATGGCACCGTTGCAAAGCTGACATTCTGCAGAAGAGGCACAGCTCAAGTTTTTTCCCCTGGCTCTTCGGCTGTGGGAGCAGAGGCCAACCGTTCGTGCTCTACTCCCTGGGATGCTGGGCAGCCCACCACGGGTGCCAAAGAGGTTCAATTGTAATGGACTTTGAGTTGGGAAATCGAGGAGTGACAGCAATGCCGATGGCACCGTTGCAAAGCTGACTTTCTGCAGAAGAGGTACAGCTCAAGCTTTTTTCCCTGGCTCTTCGGCTGTGGGATCAAAGGCCAACCGTTCGTGCTCTACTCCCTGTGATGCTGGGCAGCCCAGCACGGGTGCCAGAGGTTCCATTGTAATGGACTTTGAGTTGGGAAATGGAGGAGCGACAGCAATGCGGAAGGCACCGATGCAAAACTGACTTTCTGCAGAAGAGGCACATATCAAGCTTTTTGCCCTGGCTCTTTGGCTGTGGGAGCAGAGGCTAACCGTTCGTGCTCTACTCCCTGGGATGCTGGTCAGCCCAGCACGGGTGCCAAAGAGGTTCCATTGTAATGGACTTTGAGTTGGGAAATCGAGGAGCTACAGCAATGCGGATGGCACCGTTGCAAAACTGACTTTCTGCAGAAGAGGCACATATCAAGCTTTTTGCCCTGGCTCTTTGGCTGTGGGAGCAGAGGCCAACCGTTCGTGCTCTACTCCATGGGATGCTGGGCAGCCCAGCACGGATGCCAAAGAGGTTCCATTGTAATGGACTTTGAGTTGGGAAATCGAGGAGCGACAGCAATGCGGATGGCACCGTTGCAAAGCTGACTTTCAGCAGAAGAGGTACAGCTTAAGCTTTTTGCCCTGGCTCTTCGGCTGTGGGAGCAGAGGCCAACCGTTCGTGCTCTACTCCCTGGGATGCTGGGCTGCCCAGCACGGATGCCAAAGAGGTTCCATTGTAATGGACTTTGAGTTGGGAAATGGAGGAGCGACAGCAATGCGGATAGCACTGTTGCAAAGCTGACTTTCTGCAGAAGAGGCACAGCTCCAGTTTTTTGCCCTGGCTCTTCGGCTGTGGGAGCAGAGGCCAACCGTTCGTGCTCTACTCCCTGGGATGCTGGGCAGCACACCACGGGTGCCAAAGAGGTTCCATTGTAATGGACTTTGAGTTGGGAAATCGAGGAGCGACAGCAATGCGGATGGCACCGTTGCAAAGCTGACTTTCTGCAGAAGAGGCACAGCTCAAGTTTTTTGCCCTGGCTCTTCGGCTGTGGGAGCAGAGGCCAACCGTTCGTGCTCTACTCCCTGGGATGCTGGGCAGCCCAGCACGGGTGCCAAAGAGGTTCCATTGTAATGGACTTTGAGTTGGGAAATGGAGGAGTGACAGCAATGCGGATGGCACCGTTGCAAAACTGACTTTCTGCAGAAGAGGCACAGCACCAGTTTTTTGCCCTGGCTCTTCGGCTGTGGGAGCAGAGGCCAACCGTTCGTGCTCTACTGCCTGGGATGCTGGGCAGCCCAGCACGGGTGCCAAAGAGTTTCCATTGTAATGGACTTTGAGTTGGGAAATGGAGGAGCGACAGCAATGCGGATGGCACCGTTGCAAAGCTGACTTTCTGCAGAAGAGGCACAGCTCCAGTTTTTTGCCCTGGCTCTTCGGCTGTGGGAGCAGAGGCCAAACGTTTGTGCTCTACTCCCTGGGATGCTGGGCAGCCGAGCACGGATGCCAAAGAGGTTCCATTGTAATGGACTTTGAGTTGGGAAATGGAGGAGCGACAGCAATGCGGATGTCACCGTTGCAAAGCTGACTTTCTGCAGAAGAGGTACATCTCGAGTTTTTTGCCCTGGCTCTTCGGCTGTGGGAACAGAAGCCAACCATTCATGCACTACACCCTGGGATGCTGGGCAGCCCAGCACGGGTGCCAAAGAGGTTCCATTGTAATGGACTTTGAGTTGGGAAATCGAGGAGCGACAGCAATGCGGATGGCACCGTTGCAAAGCTGACTTTCTGCAGAAGAGGCACAGCTCCAGTTTTTTGCCCTGGCTCTTTGGCTGTGGGAGCAGAGGCCAACCGTTCGTGCTCTACTCCCTGGGATGCTGGGCAGCCCAGCACGGGTGCCAAAGAGGTTCCATTGTAATGGACTTTGAGTTGGGAAATGGAGGAGTGACAGCAATGCGGATGGCACCGTTGCAAAGCTGACTTTCTGCAGAAGATGCACAGCTCAAGCTTTTTCCCCTGGCTCTTCGGCTGTGGGAGCAGAGGCCAACCGTTCGTGCTCTACTCCCTGGGATGCTGGGCAGCCGAGCACGGATGCCAAAGAGGTTCCATTGTAATGGACTTTGAGTTGGGAAATGGAGGAGCGACAGCAATGCGGATAGCACTGTTGCAAAGCTGACTTTCTGCAGAAGAGGCACAGCTCCAGTTTTTTGCCCTGGCTCTTCGGCTGTGTGAGCAGAGGCCAACCGTTCGTGCTCTACTCCCTGGGATGCTGGGCAGCCCAGCACGGGTGCCAAAGAGGTTCCATTGTAATGGACTTTGAGTTGGGAAATGGAGGAGCGACAGCAATGCGGATGTCACCGTTGCAAAGCTGACTTTCTGCAGAAGAGGCACAGCACCAGTTTTTTGCCCTGGCTCTTTGGCTGTGGGAGCAGAGGCCAACCGTTCGTGCTCTACTCCCTGGGATGCTGGGCAGCCCAGCACGGGTGCCAAAGAGGTTCCATTGTAATGGACTTTGAGTTGGGAAATGGAGGAGTGACAGCAATGCGGATGGCACCGTTGCAAAGCTGACTTTCTGCAGAAGAGGCACAGCTCCAGTTTTTTGCCCTGGCTCTTCGGCTGTGGGAGCAGAGGCCAACCGTTCGTGCTCTACTCCCTGGGATGCTGGGCAGCCGAGCACGGGTGCCAAAGAGGTTCCATTGTAATGGACTTTGAGTTGGGAAATCGAGGAGCGACAGAAATGCGGATGGCACCGTTGCAAAGCTGACTTTCTGCAGAAGAGGTACATATCAAGCTTTTTTCCCTGGCTCTTCGGCTGTCGGATCAAAGGCCAACCGTTCGTGCTCTACTGCCTGGGATGCTGGGCAGATCAGTACGGTTGCCAGAGGTTCCATTGTAATGGACTTTGAGTTGGGAAATGGAGGAGCGACAGCAATGCCGATGGCACCGTTGCAAAACTGACTTTCTGCAGAAGAGGCACATATCAAGCTTTTTGCCCTGGCTCTTCGGCTGTGGGAGCAGAGGCCAACCGTTCGTGCTCTACTCCCTGGGATGCTGGGCAGCCCAGCACGGGTGCCAAAGAGGTTCCATTGTAATGGACTTTGAGTTGGGAAATGGAGGAGTGACAGCAATGCGGATGGCACCGTTGCAAAGCTGACTTTCAGCAGAAGAGGTACAGCTTAAGCTTTTTGCCCTGGCTCTTCGGCTGTGGGAGCAGAGGCCAACCGTTCGTGCTCTACTGCCTGGGATGCTGGGCAGCCCAGCACGGGTGCCAAAGAGGTTCCATTGTAATGGACTTTGAGTTGGGAAATGGAGGAGCGACAGCAATGCGGATAGCACTGTTGCAAAGCTGACTTTCTGCAGAAGAGGCACAGCTCCAGTTTTTTGCCCTGGCTCTTCGGCTGTAGGAGCAGAGGCCAACCGTTCGTGCTCTACTCCCAGGGATGCTGGGCAGCCGAGCACGGGTGCCAAAGAGGTTCCATTGTAATGGACTTTGAGTTGGGAAATGGAGGAGCGACAGCAATGCGGATGGCACCGTTGCAAAGCTGACTTTCTGCAGAAGAGGCACAGCTCCAGTTTTTTGCCCAGGATCTTCGGCTGTGGGAGCAGAGGCCAACCGTTCGTGCTCTACTCCCTGGGATGCTGGGCAGCCGAGCACGGGTGCCAAAGAGGTTCCATTGTAATGGACTTTGAGTTGGGAAATCGAGGAGCGACAGAAATGCGGATGGCACCGTTGCAAAGCTGACTTTCTGCAGAAGACGTACATATCAAGCTTTTTTCCCTGGCTCTTCGGCTGTCGGATCAAAGGCCAACCGTTCGTGCTCTACTGCCTGGGATGCTGGGCAGATCAGTACGGTTGCCAGAGGTTCCATTGTAATGGACTTTGAGTTGGGAAATGGAGGAGCGACAGCAATGCCGATGGCACCGTTGCAAAACTGACTTTCTGCAGAAGAGGCACATATCAAGCTTTTTGCCCTGGCTCTTCGGCTGTGGGAGCAGAGGCCAACCGTTCGTGCTCTACTCCCTGGGATGCTGGGCAGCCCAGCACGGGTGCCAAAGAGGTTCCATTGTAATGGACTTTGAGTTGGGAAATGGAGGAGTGACAGCAATGCGGATGGCACCGTTGCAAAGCTGACTTTCAGCAGAAGAGGTACAGCTTAAGCTTTTTGCCCTGGCTCTTCGGCTGTGGGAGCAGAGGCCAACCGTTCGTGCTCTACTGCCTGGGATGCTGGGCAGCCCAGCACGGGTGCCAAAGAGGTTCCATTGTAATGGACTTTGAGTTGGGAAATGGAGGAGCGACAGCAATGCGGATAGCACTGTTGCAAAGCTGACTTTCTGCAGAAGAGGCACAGCTCCAGTTTTTTGCCCTGGCTCTTCGGCTGTAGGAGCAGAGGCCAACCGTTCGTGCTCTACTCCCAGGGATGCTGGGCAGCCGAGCACGGGTGCCAAAGAGGTTCCATTGTAATGGACTTTGAGTTGGGAAATGGAGGAGCGACAGCAATGCGGATGGCACCGTTGCAAAGCTGACTTTCTGCAGAAGAGGCACAGCTCCAGTTTTTTGCCCAGGATCTTCGGCTGTGGGAGCAGAGGCCAACCGTTCGTGCTCTACTCCCTGGGATGCTGGGCAGCCCAGCACGGGTGCCAAAGAGGTTCCATTGTAATGGACTTTGAGTTGGGAAATGGAGGAGTGACAGCAATGCGGATGGCACCGTTGCAAAGCTGACTTTCTGCAGAAGATGCACAGCTCAAGCTTTTTCCCCTGGCTCTTCGGCTGTGGGAGCAGAGGCCAACCGTTCGTGCTCTACTCCCTGGGATGCTGGGCAGCCGAGCACGGGTGCCAAAGAGGTTCCATTGTAATGGACTTTGAGTTGGGAAATCGAGGATCGACAGCAATGCCGATGGCACCGTTGCAAAGGTGACTTTCTGCAGAAGAGGTACAGCTCCAGTTTTTTGCCCTGGCTCTTCGGCTGTGGGAACAGAGGCCAACCGTTCATGCACTACTCCCTGGGATGCTGGGCAGCCCAGCACGGGTGCCAAAGAGGTTCCATTGTAATGGACTTTGAGTTGGGAAATCGAGGAGCGACAGCAATGCGGATGGCACCGTTGCAAAGCTGACTTTCTGCAGAAGAGATACAGCTCCAGTTTTTTGCCCTGGCTCTTTGGCTGTGGGAGCAGAGGCCAACCGTTCGTGCTCTACTCCCTGGGATGCTGGGCAGCCGAGCACGGATGCCAAAGAGGTTCCATTGTAATGGACTTTGAGTTGGGAAATGGAGGAGCGACAGCAATGCGGATAGCACTGTTGCAAAGCTGACTTTCTGCAGAAGAGGCACAGCACCAGTTTTTTGCCCTGGCTCTTCGGCTGTGGGAGCAGAGGCCAGCCATTCGTGCTCTACTCCCTGGGATGCTGGGCAGCCCAGCACGGGTGCCAAAGAGGTTCCATTGTAATGGACTTTGAGTTGGGAAATGGAGGAGCGACAGCAATGCGGATGTCAGCGTTGCAAAGCTGACTTTCTGCAGAAGAGGCACAGCTCCAGTTTTTTGCCCTGGCTCTTCGGCTGTGGGAGCAGAGGCCAACCGTTCGTGCTCTACTCCCTGGGATGCTGGGCAGCCGAGCACGGGTGCCAAAGAGGTTCCATTGTAATGGACTTTGAGTTGGGAAATCGAGGAGCGACAGCAATGCGGATGGCACCGTTGCAAAGCTGACTTTCTGCAGAAGAGTTACATATCAAGCTTTTTTCCCTGGCTCTTCGGCTGTCGGATCAAAGGCCAACCGTTCGTGCTCTACTGCCTGGGATGCTGGGCAGATCAGTACGGTTGCCAGAGGTTCCATTGTAATGGACTTTGAGTTGGGAAATCGAGGAGCGACAGCAATGCCGATGGCACCGTTGCAAAACTGACTTTCTGCAGAAGAGGCACATATCAAGTTTTTTGCCCTGGCTCTTTGGCTGTGGGAGCAGAGGCCAACCGTTCGTGCTCTACTCCCTGGGATGCTGGGCAGCCCAGCACGGGTGCCACAGAGGTTCCATTGTAATGGACTTTGAGTTGGGAAATGGAGGAGTGACAGCAATGCGGATGGCACCGTTGCAAAGCTGACTTTCAGCAGAAGAGGTACAGCTTAAGCTTTTTGCCCTGGCTCTTCGGCTGTGGGAGCAGAGGCCAACCGTTCGTGCTCTACTCCCTGGGATGCTGGGCAGCCGAGCACGGGTGCCAAAGAGGTTCCATTGTAATGGACTTTGAGTTGGGAAATGGAGGAGCGACAGCAATGCGGATAGCACTGTTGCAAAGCTGACTTTCTGCAGAAGAGGCACAGCTCCAGTTTTTTGCCCTGGCTCTTCGGCTGTGGGAGCAGAGGCCAACCGTTCGTGCTCTACTGCCTGGGATGCTGGGCAGCCCAGCACGGGTGCCAAAGAGGTTCCATTGTAATGGACTTTGAGTTTGGAAATGGAGGAGCGACAGCAATGCGGATGGCACCGTTGCAAAGCTGACTTTCTGCAGAAGAGGCACAGCTCCAGTTTTTTGCCCTGGCTCTTCGGCTGTGGGAGCAGAGGCCAACCGTTCGTGCTCTACTCCCTGGGATGCTGGGCAGCCCAGCACGGGTGCCAAAGAGGTTCCATTGTAATGGACTTTGAGTTGGGAAATGGAGGAGTGACAGCAATGCGGATGGCACCGTTGCAAAGCTGACTTTCTGCAGAAGATGCACAGCTCAAGCTTTTTCCCCTGGCTCTTCGGCTGTGGGAGCAGAGGCCAACCGTTCGTGCTCTACTCCCTGGGATGCTGGGCAGCCGAGCACGGGTGCCAAAGAGGTTCCATTGTAATGGACTTTGAGTTGGGAAATCGAGGATCGACAGCAATGCCGATGGCACCGTTGCAAAGGTGACTTTCTGCAGAAGAGGTACAGCTCCAGTTTTTTGCCCTGGCTCTTCGGCTGTGGGAACAGAGGCCAACCGTTCATGCACTACACCCTGGGATGCTGGGCAGCCCAGCACGGGTGCCAAAGAGGTTCCATTGTAATGGACTTTGAGTTGGGAAATCGAGGAGCGACAGCAATGCGGATGGCACCGTTGCAAAGCTGACTTTCTGCAGAAGAGATACAGCTCCAGTTTTTTGCCCTGGCTCTTTGGCTGTGGGAGCAGAGGCCAACCGTTCGTGCTCTACTCCCTGGGATGCTGGGCAGCCGAGCACGGATGCCAAAGAGGTTCCATTGTAATGGACTTTGAGTTGGGAAATGGAGGAGCGACAGCAATGCGGATAGCACTGTTGCAAAGCTGACTTTCTGCAGAAGAGGCACAGCACCAGTTTTTTGCCCTGGCTCTTCGGCTGTGGGAGCAGAGGCCAGCCATTCGTGCTCTACTCCCTGGGATGCTGGGCAGCCCAGCACGGGTGCCAAAGAGGTTCCATTGTAATGGACTTTGAGTTGGGAAATGGAGGAGCGACAGCAATGCGGATGTCAGCGTTGCAAAGCTGACTTTCTGCAGAAGAGGCACAGCTCCAGTTTTTTGCCCTGGCTCTTCGGCTGTGGGAGCAGAGGCCAACCGTTCGTGCTCTACTCCCTGGGATGCTGGGCAGCCGAGCACGGGTGCCAAAGAGGTTCCATTGTAATGGACTTTGAGTTGGGAAATCGAGGAGCGACAGCAATGCGGATGGCACCGTTGCAAAGCTGACTTTCTGCAGAAGAGGTACATATCAAGCTTTTTTCCCTGGCTCTTCGGCTGTCGGATCAAAGGCCAACCGTTCGTGCTCTACTGCCTGGGATGCTGGGCAGATCAGTACGGTTGCCAGAGGTTCCATTGTAATGGACTTTGAGTTGGGAAATCGAGGAGCGACAGCAATGCCGATGGCACCGTTGCAAAACTGACTTTCTGCAGAAGAGGCACATATCAAGTTTTTTGCCCTGGCTCTTTGGCTGTGGGAGCAGAGGCCAACCGTTCGTGCTCTACTCCCTGGGATGCTGGGCAGCCCAGCACGGGTGCCACAGAGGTTCCATTGTAATGGACTTTGAGTTGGGAAATGGAGGAGTGACAGCAATGCGGATGGCACCGTTGCAAAGCTGACTTTCAGCAGAAGAGGTACAGCTTAAGCTTTTTGCCCTGGCTCTTCGGCTGTGGGAGCAGAGGCCAACCGTTCGTGCTCTACTCCCTGGGATGCTGGGCAGCCGAGCACGGGTGCCAAAGAGGTTCCATTGTAATGGACTTTGAGTTTGGAAATGGAGGAGCGACAGCAATGCGGATAGCACTGTTGCAAAGCTGACTTTCTGCAGAAGAGGCACAGCTCCAGTTTTTTGCCCTGGCTCTTCGGCTGTGGGAGCAGAGGCCAACCGTTCGTGCTCTACTGCCTGGGATGCTGGGCAGCCCAGCACGGGTGCCAAAGAGGTTCCATTGTAATGGACTTTGAGTTTGGAAATGGAGGAGCGACAGCAATGCGGATGGCACCGTTGCAAAGCTGACTTTCTGCAGAAGAGGCACAGCTCCAGTTTTTTGCCCAGGATCTTCGGCTGTGGGAGCAGAGGCCAACCGTTCGTGCTCTACTCCCTGGGATGCTGGGCAGCCCAGCACGGGTGCCAAAGAGGTTCCATTGTAATGGACTTTGAGTTGGGAAATGGAGGAGTGACAGCAATGCGGATGGCACCGTTGCAAAGCTGACTTTCTGCAGAAGATGCACAGCTCAAGCTTTTTCCCCTGGCTCTTCGGCTGTGGGAGCAGAGGCCAACCGTTCGTGCTCTACTCCCTGGGATGCTGGGCAGCCGAGCACGGGTGCCAAAGAGGTTCCATTGTAATGGACTTTGAGTTGGGAAATCGAGGATCGACAGCAATGCCGATGGCACCGTTGCAAAGGTGACTTTCTGCAGAAGAGGTACAGCTCGAGTTTTTTGCCCTGGCTCTTCGGCTGTGGGAACAGAGGCCAACCGTTCATGCACTACACCCTGGGATGCTGGGCAGCCCAGCACGGGTGCCAAAGAGGTTCCATTGTAATGGACTTTGAGTTGGGAAATCGAGGAGCGACAGCAATGCGGATGGCACCGTTGCAAAGCTGACTTTCTGCAGAAGAGATACAGCTCCAGTTTTTTGCCCTGGCTCTTTGGCTGTGGGAGCAGAGGCCAACCGTTCGTGCTCTACTCCCTGGGATGCTGGGCAGCCCAGCACGGGTGCCAAAGAGGTTCCATTGTAATGGACTTTGAGTTGGGAAATGGAGGAGCGACAGCAATGCGGATGGCACCGTTGCAAAGCTGACATTCTGCAGAAGAGGCACAGCTCAAGTTTTTTCCCCTGGCTCTTTGGTGTGGGAGCAGAGGCCAACCGTTCGTGCTCTACTGCCTGGGATGCTGGGCAGCCCAGCACGGGTGCCAAAGAGGTTCAATTGTAATGGACTTTGAGTTGGGAAATCGAGGAGTGACAGCAATGCCGATGGCACCGTTGCAAAGCTGACTTTCTGCAGAAGAGGTACAGCTCAAGCTTTTTTCCCTGGCTCTTCGGCTGTGGGATCAAAGGCCAACCGTTCGTGCTCTACTCCCTGTGATGCTGGGCAGCCCAGCACGGGTGCCAGAGGTTCCATTGTAATGGACTTTGAGTTGGGAAATCGAGGAGCGACAGCAATGCGGAAGGCACCGATGCAAAACTGACTTTCTGCAGAAGAGGCACATATCAAGCTTTTTGCCCTGGCTCTTTGGCTGTGGGAGCAGAGGCCAACCGTTCGTGCTCTACTCCCTGGGATGCTGGTCAGCCCAGCACGGGTGCCAAAGAGGTTCCATTGTAATGGACTTTGAGTTGGGAAATGGAGGAGCTACAGCAATGCGGATGGCACCGTTGCAAAACTGACTTTCTGCAGAAGAGGCACATATCAAGCTTTTTGCCCTGGCTCTTTGGCTGTGGGAGCAGAGGCCAACCGTTCGTGCTCTACTCCCTGGGATGCTGGGCAGCCCAGCACGGATGCCAGAGGTTCCATTGTAATGGACTTTGAGTTGGGAAATCGAGGAGCGACAGCAATGCGGATGGCACCGTTGCAAAGCTGACTTTCTGCAGAAGAGGCACAGCTCCAGTTTTTTACCCTGGCTCTTCGGCTGTGGGAGCAGAGGCCAACCGTTCGTGCTCTACTCCCTGGGATGCTGGGCAGCCCAGCACGGGTGC
This sequence comes from Psittacula echo, assembly GCF_963264785.1. NCBI lineage: Eukaryota > Metazoa > Chordata > Aves > Psittaciformes > Psittacidae > Psittacula > Psittacula echo. The sequence goes on along the minus strand of NW_027664154.1, from coordinate 217,822 downwards.
CAAAGAGGTTCCATTGTAATGGACTTTGAGTTGGGAAATGGAGGAGCGACAGCAATGCGGATGGCACCGTTGCAAAGCTGATTTTTTCTGCAGAAGAGGCACAGCTCCAGTTTTTTCCCCTGGCTCTTCGGCTGTGGGAGCAGAGGCCAACCGTTCGTGCTCTACTCCCTGGGATGCTGGGCAGCCGAGCACGGGTGCCAAAGAGGTTCCATTGTAATGGACTTTGAGTTGGGAAACGGAGGAGCGACAGCAATGCGGATGGCACCGTTGCAAAGCTGACTTTCAGCAGAAGAGGTACAGCTTAAGCTTTTTGCCCTGGCTCTTCGGCTGTGGGAGCAGAGGCCAACCGTTCGTGCTCTACTCCCTGGGATGCTGGGCAGCCGAGCTCGGGTGCCAAAGAGGTTCCATTGTAATGGACTTTGAGTTGGGAAATGGAGGAGTGACAGCAATGCGGATGGCACCGTTGCAAAGCTGACTTTCTGCAGAAGATGCACAGCTCAAGCTTTTTGCCCTGGCTCTTCGGCTGTGTGAGCAGAGGCCAACCGTTCGTGCTCTACTGCCTGGGATGCTGGGCAGCCGAGCACGGGTGCCAAAGAGGTTCCATTGTAATGGACTTTGAGTTGGGAAATCGAGGATCGACAGCAATGCGGATGGCACCGTTTCAAAGATGACTTTCTGCAGAAGAGGTACATCTCGAGTTTTTTGCCCTGGCTCTTCGGCTGTGGGAACAGAAGCCAACCGTTCATGCACTACACCCTGGGATGCTGGGCAGCCCAGCACGGGTGCCAAAGAGGTTCCATTGTAATGGACTTTGAGTTGGGAAATCGAGGAGCGACAGCAATGCGGATGGCACCGTTGCAAAGCTGACTTTCTGCAGAAGAGGCACAGCTCCAGTTTTTTGCCCTGGCTCTTTGGCTGTGGGAGCAGAGGCCAACCGTTCGTGCTCTACTCCCTGGGATGCTGGGCAGCCGAGCACGGATGCCAAAGAGGTTCCATTGTAATGGACTTTGAGTTGGGAAATGGAGGAGCGACAGCAATGCGGATAGCACTGTTGCAAAGCTGACTTTCTGCAGAAGAGGCACAGCTCCAGTTTTTTGCCCTGGCTCTTCGGCTGTGGGAGCAGAGGCCAACCGTTCGTGCTCTACTCCCTGGGATGCTGGGCAGCCCACCACGGGTGCCAAAGAGGTTCCATTGTAATGGACTTTGAGTTGGGAAATCGAGGAGCGACAGCAATGCGGATGTCACCGTTGCAAAGCTGACTTTCTGCAGAAGAGGCACAGCACCAGTTTTTTGCCCTGGCTCTTTGGCTGTGGGAGCAGAGGCCAACCGTTCGTGCTCTACTCCCTGGGATGCTGGGCAGCCCAGCACGGGTGCCAAAGAGGTTCCATTGTAATGGACTTTGAGTTGGGAAATGGAGGAGTGACAGCAATGCGGATGGCACCGTTTCAAAGCTGACTTTCTGCAGAAGAGGCACAGCTCCAGTTTTTTGCCCTGGCTCTTCGGCTGTGGGAGCAGAGGCCAACCGTTCGTGCTCTACTCCCTGGGATGCTGGGCAGCCGAGCACGGGTGCCAAAGAGGTTCCATTGTAATGGACTTTGAGTTGGGAAATCGAGGAGCGACAGCAATGCGGATGGCACCGTTGCAAAGCTGACTTTCTGCAGAAGAGGTACATATCAAGCTTTTTTCCCTGGCTATTCGGCTGTCGGATCAAAGGCCAACCGTTCGTGCTCTACTGCCTGGGATGCTGGGCAGATCAGTACGGTTGCCAGAGGTTCCATTGTAATGGACTTTGAGTTGGGAAATCGAGGAGCGACAGCAATGCCGATGGCACCGTTGCAAAGGTGACTTTCTGCAGAAGAGGTACAGCTCGAGTTTTTTGCCCTGGCTCTTTGGCTGTGGGAACAGAGGGCAACCGTTCATGCACTACACCCTGGGATGCTGGGCAGCCCAGCACGGGTGCCAAAGAGGTTCCATTGTAATGGACTTTGAGTTGGGAAATCGAGGGTCGACAGCAATGCGGATGGCACCGTTGCAAAGCTGACTTTCTGCAGAAGAGATACAGCTCCAGTTTTTTGCCCTGGCTCTTTGGCTGTGGGGGCAGAGGCCAACCGTTCGTGCTCTACTCCCTGGGATGCTGGGCAGCCCAGCACGGGTGCCAAAGAGGTTCCATTGTAATGGACTTTGAGTTGGGAAATGGAGGAGCGACAGCAATGCGGATGGCACCGTTGCAAAGCTGACATTCTGCAGAAGAGGCACAGCTCAAGTTTTTTGCCCTGGCTCTTCGGCTGTGGGAGCAGAGGCCAACCGTTCGTGCTCTACTGCCTGGGATGCTGGGCAGCCCACCACGGGTGCCAAAGAGGTTCAATTGTAATGGACTTTGAGTTGGGAAATCGAGGAGTGACAGCAATGCCGATGGCACCGTTGCAAAGCTGACTTTCTGCAGAAGAGGTACAGCTCAAGCTTTTTTCCCTGGCTCTTCGGCTGTGGGATAAAAGGCCAACCGTTCGTGCTCTACTCCCTGTGATGCTGGGCAGCCCAGCACGGGTGCCAGAGGTTCCATTGTAATGGACTTTGAGTTGGGAAATCGAGGAGCGACAGCAATGCGGAAGGCACCGATGCAAAACTGACTTTCTGCAGAAGAGGCACATATCAAGCTTTTTGCCCTGGCTCTTTGGCTGTGGGAGCAGAGGCCAACCGTTCGTGCTCTACTCCCTGGGATGCTGGGCAGCCCAGCACGGGTGCCAAAGAGGTTCCATTGTAATGGACTTTGAGTTGGGAAATCGAGGAGCTACAGCAATGCGGATGGCACCGTTGCAAAACTGACTTTCTGCAGAAGAGGCACATATCAAGCTTTTTGCCCTGGCTCTTTGGCTGTGGGAGCAGAGGCCAACCGTTCGTGCTCTACTCCCTGGGATGCTGGGCAGCCCAGCACGGGTGCCAAAGAGGTTCCATTGTAATGGACTTTGAGTTGGGAAATCGAGGAGCGACAGCAATGCGGATGGCACCGTTGCAAAGCTGACTTTCAGCAGAAGAGGTACAGCTTAAGCTTTTTGCCCTGGCTCTTCGGCTGTGGGAGCAGAGGCCAACCGTTCGTGCTCTACTCCCTGGGATGCTGGGCTGCCCAGCACGGATGCCAAAGAGGTTCCATTGTAATGGACTTTGAGTTGGGAAATGGAGGAGCGACAGCAATGCGGATAGCACTGTTGCAAAGCTGACTTTCTGCAGAAGAGGCACAGCTCCAGTTTTTTGCCCTGGCTCTTCGGCTGTGGGAGCAGAGGCCAACCGTTCGTGCTCTACTCCCTGGGATGCTGGGCAGCCGAGCACGGGTGCCAAAGAGGTTCCATTGTAATGGACTTTGAGTTGGGAAATCGAGGAGCGACAGCAATGCGGATGGCACCGTTGCAAAGCTGACTTTCTGCAGAAGAGGCACAGCTCAAGTTTTTTGCCCTGGCTCTTCGGCTGTGGGAGCAGAGGCCAACCGTTCGTGCTCTACTCCCTGGGATGCTGGGCAGCCCAGCACGGGTGCCAAAGAGGTTCCATTGTAATGGACTTTGAGTTGGGAAATGGAGGAGTGACAGCAATGCGGATGGCACCGTTGCAAAACTGACTTTCTGCAGAAGAGGCACAGCTCCAGTTTTTTGCCCTGGCTCTTCGGCTGTGGGAGCAGAGGCCAACCGTTCGTGCTCTACTCCCTGGGATGCTGGGCAGCCGAGCACGGGTGCCAAAGAGGTTCCATTGTAATGGACTTTGAGTTGGGAAACGGAGGAGCGACAGCAATGCGGATGGCACCGTTGCAAAGCTGACTTTCAGCAGAAGAGGTACAGCTTAAGCTTTTTGCCCTGGCTCTTCGGCTGTGGGAGCAGAGGCCAACCGTTCGTGCTCTACTCCCTGGGATGCTGGGCAGCCGAGCTCGGGTGCCAAAGAGGTTCCATTGTAATGGACTTTGAGTTGGGAAATGGAGGAGTGACAGCAATGCGGATGGCACCGTTGCAAAGCTGACTTTCTGCAGAAGAGGCACAGCTCAAGTTTTTTGCCCAGGATCTTCGGCTGTGGGAGCAGAAAACCACATAATCGCATAAAGCACAGAATCCACAACAGAAGCCTTCTACTCTGCCTGAAAGGCTACCAGGGAGCCCTGCAGCACTCTCTTCAGAATGTCAGTGCACCACAGTTTTTCTGCCGAAAACGGTAGAATCAAGCATCTGAAAGTGTGAACACACAGCCTCTGCTTCTCTGGAGCAGGAGGCAGAGCAGAAATCTGCTTTGGAATTCAGCTGACAGCTCCAACCACAGCTGCCACCGTGGAGGTGCGAGGGCAGAAAGAGGGTGCGGAAAATCACCTGCACAGCGTGAGCAGTGCTCCAGTGTCATCAGAATAGCAATGTGAACTACCTTTTAAAGTTAAGTCCCTCTTCCTATACTGCTTATTTACGTTCCCTCGCCAGAACCTGAAGCAGTGCTCAGAGAAAGCAAACGTCCAGGGAAAGCGCATAAAGTACAGAATGCACAACAGAAGCCTTCTACTCTGCCTGAAAAGCCATCAGGGAGCTCTGCAGCTCTCTCTTCAGAATGTCAGTGCACCACAGTTTTCCTGCCGAAATCGGTAGAATCAAGAATCTGAAAGTGTGAACACACAGCCTCTGCTTCTCTGGAGCAGGAAGCAGAGCAGAAATCTGCTTTGGAATTCAGCTGACAGCTCCAACCACAGCTGCCACCGTGGAGATCCGAGGGCAGAAAGAGGGTGTGGAAAATCACCTGCACAGCGTGAGCAGTGCTCCATTGTCATCAGAATAGCAATGTGAACTGCCTTTTAAAGTTAAGTCCATCTTCCTAAACTGCTTATTTACGTTCCCTCGCCAGAACCTGAAGCAGTGCTCACAGACTGCAAAAGTCCAGGGAAAGCGCAAAAAGCACAGAATCCACAACAGAAGCCCTCTACTCTGCCTGAAAAGCCATCAGGGAGCTCTGCAGCACTCTCCTGAGAATGTCAGTGCACCACAGTTTTCCTGCTGAAAACGGTAGAATCAAGCATCTGAAAGTGTGAACACACAGCCTCTGCTTCTCTGGAGCAGGAGGCAGAGCAGAAATCTGCTTTGGAATTCAGCTGACAGCTCCAACCACAGCTGCCACCGTGGAGGTCCGAGGGCAGAAAGAGGGTGCTGGGAATCACCTGCACAGCGTGAGCAGTGCTCCAGTGTCATCAGCATGGCAATGTGAACTACCTTTTAATGTTAAGTCCATCTTCCTGAACTGCTTATTTACATTCCCTCGCCAAACCCTGAAGCAGTGCTCACAGAAAGCAAACGTCCAGGGAAAGCGCATAAAGCACAGAATCCACAACGGAAGCCTTCTACTCTGCCTGAAAAGCCATCAGGGAGCCCTGCAGCACTCTCCTGAGAATGTCAGTGCACCTGAGTTTTTCTCCCGAGAACGGTAGAATCAAGCATCTGAAAGTGTGAACACACAGCTTCTGCTTCTCTGGAGCAGGAGGCAAAGCAGAAATCTGCTTTGGAATTCAGCTGACAGCTCCAACCACTGCTGCCACCGTGGAGGTGCGAGAGAAGAAAGAGGGTGCTGGGAATCACCTGCACAGCGTGAGCAGTGCTCCAGTGTCATCAGCATGGCATTGTGAACTACCTTTTAATGTTAAGTACATCTTCCAAAACTGCTTATTTACGTTCCCTCGCCAGAACCTGAAGCAGTGCTCACAGTTTTTTGCCCTGGCTCTTCGGCTGTGGGAGCAGAGGCCAACCGTTCATGCTCTACTGCCTGGGATGCTGGGCAGCCCAGCACGGGTGCCAAAGAGGTTCCATTGTAATGGACTTTGAGTTGGGAAATGGAGGAGCGACAGCAATGCGGATGGCACCGTTGCAAAGCTGACTTTCTGCACAAGAGGCACAGCTAAAGGTTTTTGCCCTGGCTCTTCGGCTGTGGGAGCAGAGGCCAACCGTTCGTGCTCTACTGCCTGGGATGCTGGGCAGCCCAGCACGGGTGCCAAAGAGGTTCCATTGTAATGGACTTTGAGTTGGGAAATGGAGGAGCGACAGCAATGCGGATGGCACCGTTGCAAAGCTGACTTTCTGCAGAAGAGGCACAGCTCCAGTATTTTGCCCTGGCTCTTTGGCTGTGGGAGCAGAGGCCAACCGTTCGTGCTCTACTCCCTGGGATGCTGGGCAGCCGAGCACGGGTGCCAAAGAGGTTCCATTGTAATGGACTTTGAGTTGGGAAATGGAGGAGCGACAGCAATGCGGATAGCACCGTTGCAAAGCTGACTTTCTGCAGAAGAGGCACAGCTCCAGTTTTTTGCCCTGGCTCTTCGGCTGTGGGAGCAGAGGCCAACCGTTCGTGCTCTACTCCCTGGGATGCTGGGCAGCCGAGCACGGGTGCCAAAGAGGTTCCATTGTAATGGACTTTGAGTTGGGAAATGGAGGAGTGACAGCAATGCGGATGGCACCGTTGCAAAGCTGACTTTCTGCAGAAGATGCACAGCTCAAGCTTTTTCCCCTGGCTCTTCGGCTGTGGAAGCAGAGGCCAACCGTTCGTGCTCTACTCCCTGGGATGCTGGGCAGCCGAGCACGGATGCCAAAGAGGTTCCATTGTAATGGACTTTGAGTTGGGAAATGGAGGAGCGACAGCAATGCGGATAGCACTGTTGCAAAGCTGACTTTCTGCAGAAGAGGCACAGCTCCAGTTTTTTGCCCTGGCTCTTCGGCTGTGGGAGCAGAGGCCAACCGTTCGTGCTCTACTCCCTGGGATGCTGGGCAGCCCAGCACGGGTGCCAAAGAGGTTCCATTGTAATGGACTTTGAGTTGGGAAATCGAGGAACCTCAGCAATGCGGATGGCACCGTTGCAAAGCTCACTTTCTGCAGAAGAGGTACATATCAAGCTTTTTTCCCTGGCTCTTCGGCTGTCGGATCAAAGGCCAACCGTTCGTGCTCTACTGCCTGGGATGCTGGGCAGATCAGTACGGTTGCCAGAGGTTCCATTGTAATGGACTTTGAGTTGGGAAATCGAGGAGCGACAGCAATGCCGATGGCACCGTTGCAAAACTGACTTTCTGCAGAAGAGGCACATATCAAGCTTTTTGCCCTGGCTCTTTGGCTGTGGGAGCAGAGGCCAACCGTTCGTGCTCTACTCCCTGGGATGCTGGGCAGCCCACCACGGGTGCCAAAGAGGTTGCATTGTAATGGACTTTGAGTTGGGAAATCGAGGAGCGACAGCAATGCCGATGGCACCGTTGCAAAGGTGACTTTCTGCAGAAGAGGTACAGCTTAAGCTTTTTGCCCTGGCTCTTCGGCTGTGGGAGCAGAGGCCAACCGTTCGTGCTCTACTCCCTGGGATGCTGGGCAGCCGAGCACGGGTGACAAAGAGGTTCCATTGTAATGGACTTTGAGTTGGGAAATGGAGGAGCGACAGCAATGCGGATAGCACTGTTGCAAAGCTGACTTTCTGCAGAAGAGGCACAGCTCCAGTTTTTTGCCCTGGCTCTTCGGCTGTAGGAGCAGAGGCCAACCGTTCGTGCTCTACTCCCTGGGATGCTGGGCAGCCGAGCACGGGTGCCAAAGAGGTTCCATTGTAATGGACTTTGAGTTGGGAAATGGAGGAGCGACAGCAATGCGGATGGCACCGTTGCAAAGCTGACTTTCTGCAGAAGAGGCACAGCTCCAGTTTTTTGCCCAGGATCTTCGGCTGTGGGAGCAGAGGCCAACCGTTCGTGCTCTACTCCCTGGGATGCTGGGCAGCCGAGCTCGGGTGCCAAAGAGGTTCCATTGTAATGGACTTTGAGTTGGGAAATGGAGGAGTGACAGCAATGCGGATGGCACCGTTGCAAAACTGACTTTCTGCAGAAGAGGCACAGCACCAGTTTTTTGCCCTGGCTCTTCGGCTGTGGGAGCAGAGGCCAACCGTTCGTGCTCTACTCCCTGGGATGCTGGGCAGCCCAGCACGGGTGCCAAAGAGTTTCCATTGTAATGGACTTTGAGTTGGGAAATGGAGGAGCGACAGCAATGCGGATGGCACCGTTGCAAAGCTGATTTTTTCTGCAGAAGAGGCACAGCTCCAGTTTTTTGCCCTGGCTCTTCGGCTGTGGGAGCAGAGGCCAACCGTTCGTGCTCTACTCCCTGGGATGCTGGGCAGCCGAGCACGGGTGCCAAAGAGGTTCCATTGTAATGGACTTTGAGTTGGGAAACGGAGGAGCGACAGCAATGCGGATGGCACCGTTGCAAAGCTGACTTTCAGCAGAAGAGGTACAGCTTAAGCTTTTTGCCCTGGCTCTTCGGCTGTGGGAGCAGAGGCCAACCGTTCGTGCTCTACTCCCTGGGATGCTGGGCAGCCGAGCTCGGGTGCCAAAGAGGTTCCATTGTAATGGACTTTGAGTTGGGAAATGGAGGAGTGACAGCAATGCGGATGGCACCGTTGCAAAGCTGACTTTCAGCAGAAGAGATACAGCTCCAGTTTTTTGCCCAGGATCTTCGGCTGTGGGAGCAGAAAACCACATAATCGCATAAAGCACAGAATCCACAACAGAAGCCTTCTACTCTGCCTGAAAGGCTACCAGGGAGCCCTGCAGCACTCTCTTCAGAATGTCAGTGCAACACAGTTTTCCTGCCGAAAACGGTAGAATCAAGCATCTGAAAGTGTGAACACACAGCCTCTGCTTCTCTGGAGCAGGAGGCAGAGCAGAAATCTGCTTTGGAATTCAGCTGACAGCTCCAACCACAGCTGCCACCGTGGAGGTGCGAGGGCAGAAAGAGGGTGCGGAAAATCACCTGCACAGCGTGAGCAGTGCTCCAGTGTCATCAGAATAGCAATGTGAACTACCTTTTAAAGTTAAGTCCCTCTTCCTATACTGCTTATTTACGTTCCCTCGCCAGAACCTGAAGCAGTGCTCAGAGAAAGCAAACGTCCAGGGAAAGCGCATAAAGTACAGAATGCACAACAGAAGCCTTCTACTCTGCCTGAAAAGCCATCAGGGAGCTCTGCAGCTCTCTCTTCAGAATGTCAGTGCACCACAGTTTTCCTGCCGAAATCGGTAGAATCAAGAATCTGAAAGTGTGAACACACAGCCTCTGCTTCTCTGGAGCAGGAAGCAGAGCAGAAATCTGCTTTGGAATTCAGCTGACAGCTCCAACCACAGCTGCCACCGTGGAGGTGCGAGGGCAGAAAGAGGGTGTGGAAAATCACCTGCACAGCGTGAGCAGTGCTCCATTGTCATCAGAATAGCAATGTGAACTGCCTTTTAAAGTTAAGTCCATCTTCCTAAACTGCTTATTTACGTTCCCTCGCCAGAACCTGAAGCAGTGCTCACAGACTGCAAAAGTCCAGGGAAAGCGCAAAAAGCACAGAATCCACAACAGAAGCCCTCTACTCTGCCTGAAAAGCCATCAGGGAGCTCTGCAGCACTCTCCTGAGAATGTCAGTGCACCACAGTTTTCCTGCTGAAAACGGTAGAATCAAGCATCTGAAAGTGTGAACACACAGCCTCTGCTTCTCTGGAGCAGGAGGCAGAGCAGAAATCTGCTTTGGAATTCAGCTGACAGCTCCAACCACAGCTGCCACCGTGGAGGTCCGAGGGCAGAAAGAGGGTGCTGGGAATCACCTGCACAGCGTGAGCAGTGCTCCAGTGTCATCAGCATGGCAATGTGAACAACCTTTTAATGTTAAGTCCATTTTCCTGAACTGCTTATTTACATTCCCTCGCCAAACCCTGAAGCAGTGCTCACAGAAAGCAAACGTCCAGGGAAAGCGCATAAAGCACAGAATCCACAACGGAAGCCTTCTACTCTGCCTGAAAAGCCATCAGGGAGCCCTGCAGCACTCTCCTGAGAATGTCAGTGCACCTGAGTTTTTCTCCCGAGAACGGTAGAATCAAGCATCTGAAAGTGTGAACACACAGCTTCTGCTTCTCTGGAGCAGGAGGCAAAGCAGAAATCTGCTTTGGAATTCAGCTGACAGCTCCAACCACTGCTGCCACCGTGGAGGTGCGAGGGAAGAAAGAGGGTGCTGGGAATCACCTGCACAGCGTGAGCAGTGCTCCAGTGTCATCAGCATGGCATTGTGAACTACCTTTTAATGTTAAGTACATCTTCCAAAACTGCTTATTTACGTTCCCTCGCCAGAACCTGAAGCAGTGCTCACAGTTTTTTGCCCTGGCTCTTCGGCTGTGGGAGCAGAGGCCAACCGTTCATGCTCTACTCCCTGGGATGCTGGGCAGCCCAGCACGGGTGCCAAAGAGGTTCCATTGTAATGGACTTTGAGTTGGGAAATGGAGGAGCGACAGCAATGCGGATGGCACCGTTGCAAAGCTGACTTTCTGCACAAGAGGCACAGCTCAAGGTTTTTGCCCTGGCTCTTCGGCTGTGGGAGCAGAGGCCAACCGTTCGTGCTCTACTGCCTGGGATGCTGGGCAGCCCAGCACGGGTGCCAAAGAGGTTCCATTGTAATGGACTTTGAGTTGGGAAATGGAGGAGCGACAGCAATGCGGATGGCACTGTTGCAAAGCTGACTTTCTGCAGAAGACGCACAGCTCCAGTTTTTTGCCCTGGCTCTTCGGCTGTGGGAGCAGAGGCCAACCGTTCGTGCTCTACTCCCTGGGATGCTGGGCAGCCGAGCACGGGTGCCAAAGAGGTTCCATTGTAATGGACTTTGAGTTGGGAAATGGAGGAGCGACAGCAATGCGGATGGCACCGTTGCAAAGCTGACTTTCTGCAGAAGAGGCACAGCTCCAGTTTTTTGCCCTGGCTCTTTGGCTGTGGGAGCAGAGGCCAACCATTCGTGCTCTACTCCCTGGGATGCTGGGCAGCCCACCACGGGTGCCAAAGAGGTTCCATTGTAATGGACTTTGAGTTGGGAAATGGAGGAGCTACAGCAATGCGGATGGCACCGTTGCAAAGCTGACATTCTGCAGAAGAGGCACAGCTCAAGTTTTTTCCCCTGGCTCTTCGGCTGTGGGAGCAGAGGCCAACCGTTCGTGCTCTACTCCCTGGGATGCTGGGCAGCCCAGCACGGGTGCCAAAGAGGTTCAATTGTAATGGACTTTGAGTTGGGAAATCGAGGAGCGACAGCAATGCCGATGGCACCGTTGCAAAGCTGACTTTCTGCAGAAGAGGTACAGCTCAAGCTTTTTTCCCTGGCTCTTCGGCTGTGGGATCAAAGGCCAACCGTTCGTGCTCTACTCCCTGGGATGCTGGGCAGCCCAGCACGGGTGCCAGAGGTTCCATTGTAATGGACTTTGAGTTGGGAAATCGAGGAGCGACAGCAAGGCGGAAGGCACCGTTGCAAAACTGACTTTCTGCAGAAGAGGCACAGCTCCAGCTTTTTGCCCTGGCTCTTTGGCTGTGGGAGCAGAGGCCAACCGTTCGTGTTCTACTCCCTGGGATGCTGGGCAGCCCAGCACGGGTGCCAAAGAGGTTCCATTGTAATGGACTTTGAGTTGGGAAATCGAGGAGCGACAGCAATGCGGATGGCACCGTTGCAAAACTGACTTTCTGCAGAAGAGGCACATATCAAGCTTTTTGCCCTGGCTCTTTGGCTGTGGGAGCAGAGGCCAACCGTTCGTGCTCTACTCCCTGGGATGCTGGGCAGCCCAGCACGGGTGCCAAAGAGGTTCCATTGTAATGGACTTTGAGTTGGGAAATCGAGGAGCGACAGCAATGCGGATGGCACCGTTGCAAAGCTGACTTTCAGCAGAAGAGGTACAGCTCAAGCTTTTTGCCCTGGCTCTTCGGCTGTGGGAGCAGAGGCCAAGCGTTCGTGCTCTACTCCCTGGGATGCTGGGCAGCCCAGCACGGGTGCCAAAGAGGTTCCATTGTAATGGACTTTGAGTTGCGAAATGGAGGAGCGACAGCAATGCGGATAGCACTGTTGCAAAGCTGACTTTCTGCAGAAGAGGCACATATCAAGCTTTTTGCCCTGGCTCTTCGGCTGTGTGAGCAGAGGCCAACCGTTCGTGCTCTACTCCCTGGGATGCTGGGCAGCCCAGCACGGGTGCCAAAGAGGTTCCATTGTAATGGACTTTGAGTTGGGAAATGGAGGAGCGACAGCAATGCGGATGGCACCGTTGCAAAACTGACTTTCTGCAGAAGAGGCACAGCTCCAGTTTTTTCCCCTGGCTCTTCGGCTGTGGGAGCAGAGGCCAACCGTTCGTGCTCTACTCCCTGGGATGCTGGGCAGCCCAGCACGGGTGCCAAAGAGGTTCCATTGTAATGGACTTTGAGTTGGGAAATGGAGGAGCTACAGCAATGCGGATGGCACCGTTGCAAAGCTGACTTTCTGCAGAAGAGGCACAGCTCAAGTTTTTTGCCCTGGCTCTTCGGCTGTGGGAGCAGAGGCCAACCGTTCGTGCTCTACTCCCTGGGATGCTGGGCAGCCCAGCACGGGTGCCAAAGAGGTTCAATTGTAATGGACTTTGAGTTGGGAAATCGAGGAGCGACAGCAATGCGGATGGCACCGTTGCAAAGCTGACTTTCTGCAGAAGAGGTACAGCTCAAGCTTTTTTCCCTGGCTCTTCGGCTGTGGGATCAAAGGCCAACCGTTCGTGCTCTACTCTCTGGGATGCTGGGCAGCCCAGCACGGGTGCCAGAGGTTCCATTGTAATGGACTTTGAGTTGGGAAATCGAGGAGCGACAGCAAAGCGGATGGCACCGTTGCAAAGCTGACTTTCAGCAGAAGAGGTACAGCTCAAGCTTTTTGCCCTGGCTCTTCGGGTGTGGGAGCAGAGGCCAACCGTTCGTGCTCTACTCCCTGGGATGCTGGGCAGCCCAGCACGGGTGCCAAAGAGGTTCCATTGTAATGGACTTTGAGTTGGGAAATCGAGGAGCGAAAGCAATGCGGAAGGCACCGTTGCAAAGCTGACTTTCTGCAGAAGAGATACAGCTCCAGTTTTTTGCCCTGGCTCTTTGGCTGTGGGAGCAGAGGCCAACCGTTCGTGCTCTACACCCTGGGATGCTGGGCAGCCCAGCACGGGTGCCACAGAGGTTCCATTGTAATGGACTTTGAGTTGGGAAATGGAGGAGCGACAGCAATGCGGATGGCACCGTTGCAAAGCTGACATTCTGCAGAAGAGGCACAGCTCAAGTTTTTTCCCCTGGCTCTTCGGCTGTGGGAGCAGAGGCCAACCGTTCGTGCTCTACTGCCTGGGATGCTGGGCAGCCCAGCACGGGTGCCAAAGGGGTTCAATTGTAATGGACTTTGAGTTGGGAAATCGAGGAGTGACAGCAATGCCGATGGCACCGTTGCAAAGCTGACTTTCTGCAGAAGAGGTACAGCTCAAGCTTTTTTCCCTGGCTCTTCGGCTGTGGGATCAAAGGCCAACCGTTCGTGCTCTACTCCCTGTGATGCTGGGCAGCCCAGCACGGGTGCCAAAGAGGTTCCATTGTAATGGACTTTGAGTTGGGAAATCGAGGAGCGACAGCAATGCGGAAGGCACCGATGCAAAACTGACTTTCTGCAGAAGAGGCACATATCAAGCTTTTTGCCCTGGCTCTTTGGCTGTGGGAGCAGAGGCCAACCGTTCGTGCTCTACTCCCTGGGATGCTGGTCAGCCCAGCACGGGTGCCAAAGAGGTTCCATTGTAATGGACTTTGAGTTGGGAAATCGAGGAGCTACAGCAATGCGGATGGCACCGTTGCAAAACTGACTTTCTGCAGAAGAGGCACATATCAAGCTTTTTGCCCTGGCTCTTTGGCTGTGGGAGCAGAGGCCAACCGTTCGTGCTCTACTGCCTGGGATGCTGGGCAGCCCAGCACGGGTGCCAAAGAGGTTCCATTGTAATGGACTTTGAGTTGGGAAATGGAGGAGCGACAGCAATGCGGATGGCACCGTTGCAAAGCTGACTTTCAGCAGAAGAGGTACAGCTTAAGCTTTTTGCCCTGGCTCTTCGGCTGTGGGAGCAGAGGCCAACCGTTCGTGCTCTACTCCCTGGGATGCTGGGCTGCCCAGCACGGATGCCAAAGAGGTTCCATTGTAATGGACTTTGAGTTGGGAAATGGAGGAGCGACAGCAATGCGGATAGCACTGTTGCAAAGCTGACTTTCTGCAGAAGAGGCACAGCTCCAGTTCTTTGCCCTGGCTCTTCGGCTGTGGGAGCAGAGGCCAACCGTTCGTGCTCTACTCCCTGGGATGCTGGGCAGCCCAGCACGGGTGCCAAAGAGGTTCCATTGTAATGGACTTTGAGTTTGGAAATCGAGGAGCGACAGCAATGCGGATGGCACCGTTGCATAGCTGACTTTCTGCAGAAGAGGCACAGCTCCAGTTTTTTGCCCTGGCTCTTCGGCTGTGGGAGCAGAGGCCAACCGTTCGTGCTCTACTCCCTGGGATGCTGGGCAGCCCAGCACGGGTGCCAAAGAGGTTCCATTGTAATGGACTTTGAGTTGGGAAATGGAGGAGTGACAGCAATGCGGATGGCACCGTTGCAAAGCTGACTTTCTGCAGAAGAGGCACAGCACCAGTTTTTTGCCCTGGCTCTTCGGCTGTGGGAGCAGAGGCCAACCGTTCGTGCTCTACTGCCTGGGATGCTGGGCAGCCCAGCACGGGTGCCAAAGAGTTTCCATTGTAATGGACTTTGAGTTGGGAAATGGAGGAGCGACAGCAATGCGGATGGCACCGTTGCAAAGCTGACTTTCTGCAGAAGAGGCACAGCTCCAGTTTTTTGCCCTGGCTCTTCGGCTGTGGGAGCAGAGGCCAACCGTTCGTGCTCTACTCCCTGGGATGCTGGGCAGCCGAGCACGGGTGCCAAAGAGGTTCCATTGTAATGGACTTTGAGTTGGGAAATGGAGGAGCGACAGCAATGCGGATGTCACCGTTGCAAAGCTGACTTTCTGCAGAAGAGGCACAGCTCCAGTTTTTTGCCCTGGCTCTTCGGCTGTGGGAGCAGAGGCCAACCGTTCGTGCTCTACTCCCTGGGATGCTGGGCAGCCCAGCACGGGTGCCAAAGAAGTTCCATTGTAATGGACTTTGAGTTGGGAAATGGAGGAGTGACAGCAATGCGGATGGCACCGTTGCAAAGCTGACTTTCAGCAGAAGAGGTACAGCTTAAGCTTTTTGCCCTGGCTCTTCGGCTGTGGGAGCAGAGGCCAACCGTTCGTGCTCTACTCCCTGGGATGCTGGGCAGCCGAGCTCGGGTGCCAAAGAGGTTCCATTGTAATGGACTTCGAGTTGGGAAATGGAGGAGTGACAGCAATGCGGATGGCACCGTTGCAAAGCTGACTTTCTGCAGAAGAGGCACAGCTCCAGTTTTTTGCCCAGGATCTTCGGCTGTGGGAGCAGAAAACCACATAATCGCATAAAGCACAGAATCCACAACAGAAGCCTTCTACTCTGCCTGAAAGGCTACCAGGGAGCCCTGCAGCTCTCTCTTCAGAATGTCAGTGCAACACAGTTTTCCTGCCGAAAACGGTAGAATCAAGCATCTGAAAGTGTGAACACACAGCCTCTGCTTCTCTGGAGCAGGAGGCAGAGCAGAAATCTGCTTTGGAATTCAGCTGACAGCTCCAACCACATCTGCCACCGTGGAGGTGCGAAGGCAGAAAGAGGGTGCGGAAAATCACCTGCACAGCGTGAGCAGTGCTCCAGTGTCATCAGAATAGCAATGTGAACTACCTTTTAAAGTTAAGTCCCTCTTCCTATACTGCTTATTTACTTTCCCTCGCCAGAACCTGAAGCAGTGCTCAGAGAAAGCAAACGTCCAGGGAAAGCGCATAAAGTACAGAATGCACAACAGAAGCCTTCTACTCTGCCTGAAAAGCCATCAGGGAGCTCTGCAGCTCTCTCTTCAGAATGTCAGTGCACCACAGTTTTCCTGCCGAAATCGGTAGAATCAAGAATCTGAAAGTGTGAACACACAGCCTCTGCTTCTCTGGAGCAGGAAGCAGAGCAGAAATCTGCTTTGGAATTCAGCTGACAGCTCCAACCACAGCTGCCACCGTGGAGGTGCGAGGGCAGAAAGAGGGTGTGGAAAATCACCTGCACAGCGTGAGCAGTGCTCCATTGTCATCAGAATAGCAATGTGAACTGCCTTTTAAAGTTAAGTCCATCTTCCTAAACTGCTTATTTACGTTCCCTCGCCAGAACCTGAAGCAGTGCTCACAGACTGCAAAAGTCCAGGGAAAGCGCAAAAAGCACAGAATCCACAACAGAAGCCCTCTACTCTGCCTGAAAAGCCATCAGGGAGCTCTGCAGCACTCTCCTGAGAATGTCAGTGCACCACAGTTTTCCTGCTGAAAACGGTAGAATCAAGCATCTGAAAGTGTGAACACACAGCCTCTGCTTCTCTGGAGCAGGAGGCAGAGCAGAAATCTGCTTTGGAATTCAGCTGACAGCTCCAACCACAGCTGCCACCGTGGAGGTCCGAGGGCAGAAAGAGGGTGCTGGGAATCACCTGCACAGCGTGAGCAGTGCTCCAGTGTCATCAGCATGGCAATGTGAACTACCTTTTAATGTTAAGTCCATTTTCCTGAACTGCTTATTTACATTCCCTCGCCAAACCCTGAAGCAGTGCTCACAGAAAGCAAACGTCCAGGGAAAGCGCATAAAGCACAGAATCCACAACGGAAGCCTTCTACTCTGCCTGAAAAGCCATCAGGGAGCCCTGCAGCACTCTCCTGAGAATGTCAGTGCACCTGAGTTTTTCTCCCGAGAACGGTAGAATCAAGCATCTGAAAGTGTGAACACACAGCTTCTGCTTCTCTGGAGCAGGAGGCAAAGCAGAAATCTGCTTTGGAATTCAGCTGACAGCTCCAACCACTGCTGCCACCGTGGAGGTGCGAGGGAAGAAAGAGGGTGCTGGGAATCACCTGCACAGCGTGAGCAGTGCTCCAGTGTCATCAGCATGGCATTGTGAACTACCTTTTAATGTTAAGTACATCTTCCAAAACTGCTTATTTACGTTCCCTCGCCAGAACCTGAAGCAGTGCTCACAGTTTTTTGCCCTGGCTCTTCGGCTGTGGGAGCAGAGGCCAACCGTTCGTGCTCTACTCCCTGGGATGCTGGGCAGCCCAGCACGGGTGCCAAAGAGGTTCCATTGTAATGGACTTTGAGTTGGGAAATGGAGGAGCGACAGCAATGCGGATGGCACCGTTGCAAAGCTGACTTTCTGCAGAAGAGGTACAGCTCAAGTTTTTTGGCCTGGCTTATTGGCTGTGGGAGCAGAGGCCAACCGTTCGTGCTCTACTGCCTGGGATGCTGGGCAGCCCAGCACGGGTGCCAAAGAGGTTCCATTGTAATGGACTTTGAGTTGGGAAATGGAGGAGCGACAGCAATGCGGATGGCACCGTTGCAAAGCTGACTTTCTGCAGAAGACGCACAGCTCCAGTTTTTTGCCCTGGCTCTTCGGCTGTGGGAGCAGAGGCCAACCGTTCGTGCTCTACTCCCTGGGATGCTGGGCAGCCTAGCACGGGTGCCAAAGAGGTTCCATTGTAATGGACTTTGAGTTGGGAAATGGAGGAGCGACAGCAATGCGGATGGCATCGTTGCAAAGCTGACTTTCTGCAGAAGACACACAGCTCAAGTTTTTTGGCCTGGCTTATCGGCTGTGGGAGCAGAGGCCAGCCGTTCGTGCTCTACTCCCTGGGATGCTGGGCAGCCCAGCATGGGTGCCAAAGAGGTTCCATTGTAATGGACTTTGAGTTGGGAAATTGAGGAGCGACAGCAAAGCGGATGGCACCGTTGCAAAGCTGACTTTCTGCAGAAGAGGCACATATCAAGCTTTTTGCCCTGGCTCTTCGGCTGTGGGAGCAGAGGCCAACAGTTCGTGCTCTACTCCCTGGGATGCTGGGCAGCGGAGCACGGGTGCCAAAGAGGTTCCATTGTAATGGACTTTGAGTTGGGAAATCGAGGAGCTACAGCAAAGCGGATGTCACCGTTGCAAAGCTGACTTTCTGCAGAAGAGGCACAGCTCAAGTTTTTTGCCCTGGGTCTTCGGCTGTGGGAGCAGAGGCCAACCGTTCGTGCTCTACTCCCTGGGACGCTGGGCTGCCCAGCACGGGTGCCAAAGAGGTTCCATTTTAATGGACTTTGAGTTGGGAAAT
Source organism: Psittacula echo (assembly GCF_963264785.1). Classification (NCBI taxonomy): domain Eukaryota; kingdom Metazoa; phylum Chordata; class Aves; order Psittaciformes; family Psittacidae; genus Psittacula; species Psittacula echo. The sequence goes on along the minus strand of NW_027664154.1, from coordinate 199,798 downwards.
CGAGGAACCTCAGCAATGCGGATGGCACCGTTGCAAAGCTGACTTTCTGCAGAAGAGGCACAGCTCCAGCTTTTTGCCCTGGCTCTTTGGCTGTGGGAGCAGAGGCCAACCGTTCGTGCTCTACTCCCTGGGATGCTGGGCAGCCCAGCACGGGTGCCAAAGAGGTTCCATTGTAATGGACTTTGAGTTGTGAAATGGAGGAGCTACAGCAAAGCGGATGTCACCGTTGCAAAGCTGACTTTCTGCAGAAGAGGCACAGTTCAAGTTTTTTGCCCTGGCTCATCGGCTGTGGGAGCAGAGGCCAACCGTTCGTGCTCTACTGACTGGGATGCTGGGCAGCCGAGCACGGGTGCCAAAGAGGTTCCATTGTAATGGACTTTGAGTTGGGAAATGGAGGAGCGACAGCAATGCGGATGGCACCGTTGCAAAGCTGACTTTCTGCAGAAGAGGCACAGCTCCAGTTTTTTGCCCTGGCTCTTCGGCTGTGGGAGCAGAGGCCAACCGTTCGTGTTCTTCTCCCAGGGATGCTGGGCAGCCGAGCACGGGTGCCACAGAGGTTCCATTGTAATGGAATTTGAGTTGGAAAATGGAGGAGCGACAGCAATGCGGATGGCACCGTTGCAAAGCTGACTTTCTGCAGAAGAGGCACAACTCAAGTTTTTTGCCCTGGCTCATCGGCTGTGGGAGCACAGGCCAACCGTTCGTGCTCTACTCCCTGGGATGCTGGGCAGCCGAGCACGGGTGCCAAAGAGGTTCCATTGTAATGGACTTTGAGTTGGGAAATGGAGGAGCGACAGCAATGCGGATGGCACCGTTGCAAAGCTGACTTTCTGCAGAAGAGGTACAGCTCAAGTTTTTTGGCCTGGCTTATTGGCTGTGGGAGCAGAGGCCAACCGTTCGTGCTCTACTCCCTGGGATGCTGGGCAGCCGAGCACGGGTGCCAAAGAGGTTCCATTGTAATGGACTTTGAGTTGGGAAATCGAGGAACCTCAGCAATGCGGATGGCACCATTGCAAAGCTGACTTTCTGCAGAAGAGGCACAGTTCAAGCTTTTTGCCCTGGCTCTTCGGCTGTGGGAGCAGAGGCCAGCCGTTCGTGCTCTACTCCCTGGGATGCTGGGCAGCCCACCACGGGTGCCACAGAGGTTCCATTGTAATGGACTTTGAGTTGGGAAATCGAGGAACCTCAGCAATGCGGATGGCACCGTTGCAAAGCTGACTTTCTGCAGAAGAGGTACAGCTCAAGTTTTTTGCCCTGGCTCTTCGGCTGTGGGAGCAGAGGCCAACCGTTCGTGTTCTTCTCCCAGGGATGCTGGGCAGCCGAGCACGGGTGCCACAGAGGTTCCATTGTAATGGAATTTGAGTTGGGAAATGGAGGAGCTACAGCAATGCGGATGGCACCGTTGCAAAGCTGACTTTCTGCAGAAGAGGCACAACTCAAGTTTTTTTCCCTGGCTCTTCGGCTGTGGGAGCAGAGGCCAACCGTTCGTGCTCTACTCCCTGGGATGCTGGGCAGCCCAGCACGGGTGCCAAAGAGGTTCCATTGTAATGGACTTTGAGTTGGGAAATCGAGCAGCGACAGCAATGCGGATGGCACCGTTGCAAAGCTGACTTTCTGCAGAAGAGGCACAGCTCAAGTTTTTTGCCCTGGCTCTTTGGCTGTGGGAGCAGAGGCCAACCGTTCGTGCTCTACTGCCTGGGATGCTGGGCAGCCGAGCACGGGTGCCAAAGAGGTTCCATTGTAATGGACTTTGAGTTGTTAAATGGAGGAGCGACAGCAATGCGGATGGCACCGTTGCAAAGCTGACTTTCTGCAGAAGAGGCACAGCTCAACCTTTTTGCCCTTGCTCTTCGGCTGTGGGAGCAGAGGCCAACCGTTCGTGCTCTACTCCCTGGGATGCTGGACTGCCCAGCACGGGTGCCAGAGAGGTTCCATTGTAATGGACTTTGAGTTGGGAAATCGAGGAACCTCAGCAATGCGGATGGCACCGTTGCAAAGCTGACTTTCTGCAGAAGAGGCACATCTCCAGTTTTTTGCCCTGGCTCTTTGGCTGTGGGAGCAGAGGCCAACCGTTCGTGCTCTACTCCCTGGGATGCTGGGCTGCCCAGCACGGGTGCCACAGAGGTTCCATTGTAATAGACTTTGAGTTGGGAAATCGAGGAACCTCAGCAATGCGGATGGCACCGTTGCAAAGCTGACTTTCTGCAGAAGAGGCACAGCTCCAGTTTTTTGCCCTGGCTCTTCGGCTGTGGGAGCAGAGGCCAACCGTTCGTGCTCTACTCCCTGGGATGCTGGGCAGCCCAGCACGGGTGCCAAAGAGGTTCCATTGTAATGGACTTTGAGTTGGGAAATCGAAGAGCGACAGCAAAGCGGATGTCACCGTTGCAAAGGTGACTTTCTGCAGAAGAGGCACAGCTCAAGTTTTTTGCCCTGGCTCATCGGCTGTGGGAGCACAGGCCAACCGTTCGTGCTCTACTCCCTGGGAAGCTGGGCTGCCGAGCACGGGTGCCAGAGAGGTTCCATTGTAATGGACTTTGAGTTGGGAAATCGAGGAACCTCAGCAATGCGGATGGCACCGTTGCAAAGCTGACTTTCTGCAGAAGAGGCACAGCTCCAGTTTTTTGCCCTGGCTCATCGGCTGTGGGAGCAGAGGCCAACCGTTAGTGCTATACATCCTAAAAGGCTGGGCAGCCCAGCACGGGTGCCAAAGAGGTTCCATTGTAATGGACTTTGAGTTGGGAAATGGAAGAGCGACAGCAATGCGAATGGCACCGTTGCAAAGCTGACTTTCTGCAGAAGAGGCACAACTCAAGTTTTTTGCCCTGGCTCATCGGCTGTGGGAGCACAGGCCAACCGTTCGTGCTCTACTCCCTGGGATGCTGGGCAGCCGAGCACGGGTGACAAAGAGGTTCCATTGTAATGGACTTTGAGTTGGGAAATGGAGGAGCGACAGCAATGCGGATGGCATCGTTGCAAAGCTGACTTTCTGCAGAAGAGGTACAGCTCAAGTTTTTTGGCCTGGCTCTTCGGCTGTGGGAGCAGAGGCCAACCGTTCGTGCTCTACTCCCTGGGATGCTGGGCAGCCCAGCACGGGTGCCAAAGAGTTTCCATTGTAATGGACTTTGAGTTGGGAAATGGAGGAGCGACAGCAATGCGGATGGCACCGTTGCAAAGCTGACTTTCTGCAGAAGAGGCACAGCTCCAGTTTTTTGCCCTGGCTCTTCGGCTGTGGGAGCAGAGGCCAACCGTTCGTGCTCTACTCCCTGGGATGCTGGGCAGCCGAGCACGGGTGCCAAAGAGGTTCCATTGTAATGGACTTTGAGTTGGGAAATGGAGGAGCGACAGCAATGCGGATGTCACCGTTGCAAAGCTGACTTTCTGCAGAAGAGGCACAGCTCCAGTTTTTTGCCCTGGCTCTTCGGCTGTGGGAGCAGAGGCCAACCGTTCGTGCTCTACTCCCTGGGATGCTGGGCAGCCCAGCACGGGTGCCAAAGAAGTTCCATTGTAATGGACTTTGAGTTGGGAAATGGAGGAGCGACAGCAATGCGGATGGCACCGTTGCAAAGCTGACTTTCAGCAGAAGAGGTACAGCTTAAGCTTTTTGCCCTGGCTCTTCGGCTGTGGGAGCAGAGGCCAACCGTTCGTGCTCTACTCCCTGGGATGCTGGGCAGCCGAGCTCGGGTGCCAAAGAGGTTCCATTGTAATGGACTTTGAGTTGGGAAATGGAGGAGTGACAGCAATGCGGATGGCACCGTTGCAAAGCTGACTTTCTGCAGAAGAGGCACAGCTCCAGTTTTTTGCCCAGGATCTTCGGCTGTGGGAGCAGAAAACCACATAATCGCATAAAGCACAGAATCCACAACAGAAGCCTTCTACTCTGCCTGAAACCCTACCAGGGAGCCCTGCAGCTCTCTCTTCAGAATGTCAGTGCAACACAGTTTTCCTGCCGAAAACGGTAGAATCAAGCATCTGAAAGTGTGAACACACAGCCTCTGCTTCTCTGGAGCAGGAGGCAGAGCAGAAATCTGCTTTGGAATTCAGCTGACAGCTCCAACCACATCTGCCACCGTGGAGGTGCGAGGGCAGAAAGAGGGTGCGGAAAATCACCTGCACAGCGTGAGCAGTGCTCCAGTGTCATCAGAATAGCAATGTGAACTACCTTTTAAAGTTAAGTCCCTCTTCCTATACTGCTTATTTACTTTCCCTCGCCAGAACCTGAAGCAGTGCTCAGAGAAAGCAAACGTCCAGGGAAAGCGCATAAAGTACAGAATGCACAACAGAAGCCTTCTACTCTGCCTGAAAAGCCATCAGGGAGCTCTGCAGCTCTCTCTTCAGAATGTCAGTGCACCACAGTTTTCCTGCCGAAATCGGTAGAATCAAGAATCTGAAAGTGTGAACACACAGCCTCTGCTTCTCTGGAGCAGGAAGCAGAGCAGAAATCTGCTTTGGAATTCAGCTGACAGCTCCAACCACAGCTGCCACCGTGGAGGTGCGAGGGCAGAAAGAGGGTGTGGAAAATCACCTGCACAGCGTGAGCAGTGCTCCATTGTCATCAGAATAGCAATGTGAACTGCCTTTTAAAGTTAAGTCCATCTTCCTAAACTGCTTATTTACGTTCCCTCGCCAGAACCTGAAGCAGTGCTCACAGACTGCAAAAGTCCAGGGAAAGCGCAAAAAGCACAGAATCCACAACAGAAGCCCTCTACTCTGCCTGAAAAGCCATCAGGGAGCTCTGCAGCACTCTCTTCAGAATGTCAGTGCACCACAGTTTTCCTGCTGAAAACGGTAGAATCAAGCATCTGAAAGTGTGAACACACAGCCTCTGCTTCTCTGGAGCAGGAGGCAGAGCAGAAATCTGCTTTGGAATTCAGCTGACAGCTCCAACCACAGCTGCCACCGTGGAGGTCCGAGGGCAGAAAGAGGGTGCTGGGAATCACCTGCACAGCGTGAGCAGTGCTCCAGTGTCATCAGCATGGCAATGTGAACTACCTTTTAATGTTAAGTCCATTTTCCTGAACTGCTTATTTACATTCCCTCGCCAAACCCTGAAGCAGTGCTCACAGAAAGCAAACGTCCAGGGAAAGCGCATAAAGCACAGAATCCACAACGGAAGCCTTCTACTCTGCCTGAAAAGCCATCAGGGAGCCCTGCAGCACTCTCCTGAGAATGTCAGTGCACCTGAGTTTTTCTCCCGAGAACGGTAGAATCAAGCATCTGAAAGTGTGAACACACAGCTTCTGCTTCTCTGGAGCAGGAGGCAAAGCAGAAATCTGCTTTGGAATTCAGCTGACAGCTCCAACCACTGCTGCCACCGTGGAGGTGCGAGGGAAGAAAGAGGGTGCTGGGAATCACCTGCACAGCGTGAGCAGTGCTCCAGTGTCATCAGCATGGCATTGTGAACTACCTTTTAATGTTAAGTACATCTTCCAAAACTGCTTATTTACGTTCCCTCGCCAGAACCTGAAGCAGTGCTCACAGTTTTTTGCCCTGGCTCTTCGGCTGTGGGAGCAGAGGCCAACCGTTCGTGCTCTACTCCCTGGGATGCTGGGCAGCCCAGCACGGGTGCCAAAGAGGTTCCATTGTAATGGACTTTGAGTTGGGAAATGGAGGAGCGACAGCAATGCGGATGGCACCGTTGCAAAGCTGACTTTCTGCAGAAGAGGTACAGCTCAAGTTTTTTGGCCTGGCTTATTGGCTGTGGGAGCAGAGGCCAACCGTTCGTGCTCTACTCCCTGGGATGCTGGGCAGCCCAGCACGGGTGCCAAAGAGGTTCCATTGTAATGGACTTTGAGTTGGGAAATGGAGGAGCGACAGCAAAGCGGATGGCACCGTTGCAAAGCTGACTTTCTGCAGAAGACGCACAGCTCCAGTTTTTTGCCCTGGCTCTTCGGCTGTGGGAGCAGAGGCCAACCGTTCGTGCTCTACTGCCTGGGATGCTGGGCTGCCCAGCACGGGTGCCAATAAGGTTCCATTGTAATGGACTTTGAGTTGGGAAATCGAGGAGCGACAGCAATGCGGATGGCATCGTTGCAAAGCTGACTTTCTGCAGAAGACACACAGCTCAAGTTTTTTGGCCTGGCTTATCGGCTGTGGGAGCAGAGGCCAACCGTTCGTGCTCTACTCCCTGGGATGCTGGGCAGCCCAGCACGGGTGCCAAAGAGGTTCCATTGTAATGGACTTTGAGTTGGGAAATTGAGGAGCGACAGCAAAGCGGATGGCACCGTTGCAAAGCTGACTTTCTGCAGAAGAGGCACATCTCCAGCTTTTTGCCCTGGCTCTTCGGCTGTGGGAGCAGAGGCCAACAGTTCGTGCTCTACTCCCTGGGATGCTGGGCAGCGGAGCACGGGTGCCAAAGAGGTTCCATTGTAATGGACTTTGAGTTGGGAAATCGAGGAGCTACAGCAAAGCGGATGTCACCGTTGCAAAGCTGACTTTCTGCAGAAGAGGCACAGCTCAAGTTTTTTGCCCTGGGTCTTCGGCTGTGGGAGCAGAGGCCAACCGTTCGTGCTCTACTGACTGGGATGCTGGGCAGCCGAGCACGGGTGCCAAAGAGGTTCCATTGTAATGGACTTTGAGTTGTGAAATGGAGGAGCTACAGCAAAGCGGATGTCACCGTTGCAAAGCTGACTTTCTGCAGAAGAGGCACAGTTCAAGTTTTTTGCCCTGGCTCTTCGGCTGTGGGAGCAGAGGCCAACCGTTCGTGCTCTACTGCCTGGGATGCTGGGCAGCCGAGCACGGGTGCCAAAGAGGTTCCATTGTAATGGACTTTGAGTTGGGAAATGGAGGAGCGACAGGCATGCGGATGGCACCGTTGCAAAGCTGACTTTCTGCAGAAGAGGCACAGCTCCAGTTTTTTGCCCTGGCTCTTCGGCTGTGGGAGCAGAGGCCAACCGTTCGTGTTCTTCTCCCAGGGATGCTGGGCAGCCGAGCACGGGTGCCACAGAGGTTCCATTGTAATGGAATTTGAGTTGGAAAATGGAGGAGCGACAGCAATGCGGATGGCACCGTTGCAAAGCTGACTTTCTGCAGAAGAGGCACAACTCAAGTTTTTTGCCCTGGCTCATCGGCTGTGGGAGCACAGGCCAACCGTTCGTGCTCTACTCCCTGGGATGCTGGGCAGCCGAGCACGGGTGCCAAAGAGGTTCCATTGTAATGGACTTTGAGTTGGGAAATCGAGGAACCTCAGCAATGCGGATGGCACCGTTGCAAAGCTGACTTTCTGCAGAAGAGGCACAGTTCAAGCTTTTTGCCCTGGCTCTTCGGCTGTGGGAGCAGAGGCCAGCCGTTCGTGCTCTACTCCCTGGGATGCTGGGCAGCCCACCACGGGTGCCAAAGAGGTTCCATTGTAATGGACTTTGAGTTGGGAAATCGAGGAACCTCAGCAATGCGGATGGCACCGTTGCAAAGCTGACTTTCTGCAGAAGAGGTACAGCTCAAGTTTTTTGGCCTGGCTCTTCGGCTGTGGGAGCAGAGGCCAACCGTTCGTGTTCTTCTCCCAGGGATGCTGGGCAGCCGAGCACGGGTGCCTCAGAGGTTCCATTGTAATGGAATTTGAGTTGGGAAATGGAGGAGCTACAGCAATGCGGATGGCACCGTTGCAAAGCTGACTTTCTGCAGAAGAGGCACAACTCAAGTTTTTTTCCCTGGCTCTTCGGCTGTGGGAGCAGAGGCCAACCGTTCGTGCTCTATTCCCTGGGATGCTGGGCAGCCCAGCACGGGTGCCAAAGAGGTTCCATTGTAATGGACTTTGAGTTGGGAAATCGAGCAGCGACAGCAATGCGGATGGCACCGTTGCAAAGCTGACTTTCTGCAGAAGAGGCACAGCTCAAGTTTTTTGCCCTGGCTCTTTGGCTGTGGGAGCAGAGGCCAACCGTTCGTGCTCTACTGCCTGGGATGCTGGGCAGCCGAGCACGGGTGCCAAAGAGGTTCCATTGTAATGGACTTTGAGTTGTTAAATGGAGGAGCGACAGCCATGCGGATGGCACCGTTGCAAAGCTGACTTTCTGCAGAAGAGGCACAGCTCAACCTTTTTGCCCTTGCTCTTCGGCTGTGGGAGCAGAGGCCAGCCGTTCGTGCTCTACTCCCTGGGATGCTGGGCTGCCCAGCACGGGTGCCAGAGAGGTTCCATTGTAATGGACTTTGAGTTGGGAAATCGAGGAACCTCAGCAATGCGGATGGCACCGTTGCAAAGCTGACTTTCTGCAGAAGAGGCACAGCTCAAGTTTTTTGCCCTGGCTCTTCGGCTGTGGGAGCACAGGCCAACCGTTCGTGCTCTACTCCCTGGGATGCTGGGCTGCCCAGCACGGGTGCCACAGAGGTTCCATTGTATTAGACTTTGAGTTGGGAAATCGAGGAACCTCAGCAATGCGGATGGCACCGTTGCAAAGCTGACTTTCTGCAGAAGAGGCACAGCTCAAGTTTTTTGCCCTGGCTCTTTGGCTGTGGGAGCAGAGGCCAACCGTTCGTGCTCTACTCCCTGGGATGCTGGGCAGCCCAGCACGGGTGCCAAAGAGGTTCCATTGTAATGGACTTTGAGTTGGGAAATCGAAGAGCGACAGCAAAGCGGATGTCACCGTTGCAAAGGTGACTTTCTGCAGAAGAGGCACAGCTCAAGTTTTTTGCCCTGGCTCATCGGCTGTGGGAGCAGAGGCCAACCGTTCGTGCTCTACTCCCTGGGAAGCTGGGCTGCCGAGCACGGGTGCCAGAGAGGTTCCATTGTAATGGACTTTGAGTTGGGAAATCGAGGAACCTCAGCAATGCGGATGGCACCGTTGCAAAGCTGACTTTCTGCAGAAGAGGCACAGCTCAAGTTTTTTGCCCTGGCTCATCGGCTGTGGGAGCAGAGGCCAACCGTTAGTGCTATACATCCTGAAAGGCTGGGCAGCCCAGCACGGGTGCCAAAGAGGTTCCATTGTAATGGACTTTGAGTTGGGAAATGGAAGAGCGACAGCAATGCGAATGGCACCGTTGCAAAGCTGACTTTCTGCAGAAGAGGCACAGCTCAAGTTTTTTGCCCTGGCTCTTCGGCTGTGGGAGCAGAGGCCAGCCGTTCGTGCTCTACTGCCTGGGATGCTGGGCAGCCCAGCACGGGTGCCAAAGAGGTTCCGTTGTAATGGACTTTGAGTTGGGAAATCGAGGAACCTCAGCAATGCGGATGGCACCATTGCAAAGCTGACTTTCTGCAGAAGAGGCACAGTTCAAGCTTTTTGCCCTGGCTCTTCGGCTGTGGGAGCAGAGGCCAGCCGTTCGTGCTCTACTCCCTGGGATGCTGGGCAGCCCACCACGGGTGCCACAGAGGTTCCATTGTAATGGACTTTGAGTTGGGAAATCGAGGAACCTCAGCAATGCGGATGGCACCGTTGCAAAGCTGACTTTCTGCAGAAGAGGTACAGCTCAAGTTTTTTGCCCTGGCTCTTCGGCTGTGGGAGCAGAGGCCAACCGTTCGTGTTCTTCTGCCAGGGATGCTGGGCAGCCGAGCACGGGTGCAACAGAGGTTCCATTGTAATGGAATTTGAGTTGGGAAATGGAGGAGCTACAGCAATGCGGATGGCACCGTTGCAAAGCTGACTTTCTGCAGAAGAGGCACAACTCAAGTTTTTTGCCCTGGCTCATCGGCTGTGGGAGCACAGGCCAACCGTTCGTGCTCTACTCCCTGGGATGCTGGGCAGCCGAGCACGGGTGACAAAGAGGTTCCATTGTAATGGACTTTGAGTTGGGAAATGGAGGAGCGACAGCAATGCGGATGGCATCGTTGCAAAGCTGACTTTCTGCAGAAGAGGTACAGCTCAAGTTTTTTGGCCTGGCTTATCGGCTGTGGGAGCAGAGGCCAACCGTTCGTGCTCTACTCCCTGGGATGCTGGGCAGCCCAGCACGGGTGCCAAAGAGGTTCCATTGTAATGGACTTTGAGTTGGGAAATTGAGGAGCGACAGCAAAGCGGATGGCACCGTTGCAAAGCTGACTTTCTGCAGAAGAGGCACATCTCCAGCTTTTTGCCCTGGCTCATCGGCTGTGGGAGCAGAGGCCAACAGTTCGTGCTCTACTCCCTGGGATGCTGGGCAGCCCAGCACGGGTGCCAAAGAGGTTCCATTGTAATGGACTTTGAGTTGGGAAATCGAGGAGCTACAGCAAAGCGGATGGCACCGTTGCAAAGCTGACTTTCTGCAGAAGAGGCACAGCTCAAGTTTTTTGCCCTGGCTCTTCGGCTGTGGGAGCAGAGGCCAACCGTTCGTGCTCTACTCCCTGGGACGCTGGGCTGCCCAGCACGGGTGCCAGAGAGGTTCCATTGTAATGGACTTTGAGTTGGGAAATCGAGGAACCTCAGCAATGCGGATGGCACCGTTGCAAAGCTGACTTTCTGCAGAAGAGGCACAGCTCCAGCTTTTTGCCCTGGCTCTTTGGCTGTGGGAGCAGAGGCCAACCGTTCGTGCTCTACTCCCTAGAATGCTGGGCAGCCCAGCACGGGTGCCGAAGAGGTTCCATTGTAATGGACTTTGAGTTGGGAAATGGAGGAGCGACAGCAATGTGGATGGCACCGTTGCAAAGCTGACTTTCTGCAGAAGAGGCACAGCTCAAGTTTTTTGCCCTGGCTCATCGGCTGTGGGAGCACAGGTCAACCGTTGGTGCTCTACTCCCTGGGATGCTGGGCAGCCCAGCACGGATGCCAAAGAGGTTCCATTGTAATGGACTTTGAGTTGGGAAATGGAGGAGCGACAGCAATGCGGATGGCACCGTTGCAAAGCTGCCTTTCTGCAGAAGAGGCACAGCTCAAGTTTTTTGCCCTGGCTCATCAGCTGTGGGAGAAGAGGCCAACAGTTCGTGCTCTACTCCCTGGGATGCTGGGCAGCCGAGCACGGGTGCCAAAGAGGTTCCATTGTAATGGACTTTGAGTTGTTAAATGGAGGAGCGACAGCCATGCGGATGGCACCGTTGCAAAGCTGACTTTCTGCAGAAGAGGCACAGCTCAACCTTTTTGCCCTTGCTCTTCGGCTGTGGGAGCAGAGGCCAGCCGTTCGTGTTCTTCTCCCTGGGATGCTGGGCTGCCCAGCACGGGTGCCAGAGAGGTTCCATTGTAATGGACTTTGAGTTGGGAAATCGAGGAACCTCAGCAATGCGGATGGCACCGTTGCAAAGCTGACATTCTGCAGAAGACACACAGCTCAAGTTTTTTGCCCTGGCTCTTCGGCTGTGGGAGCAGAGGCCAACCGTTCGTGCTCTACTCCCTGTGATGCTGGGCTGCCCAGCACGGGTGCCACAGAGGTTCCATTGTAATAGACTTTGAGTTGGGAAATCGAGGAACCTCAGCAATGCGGATGGCACCGTTGCAAAGCTGACTTTCTGCAGAAGAGGCACAGCTCAAGTTTTTTGCCCTGGCTCATCGGCTGTGGGAGCAGAGGCCAACCGTTCGTGCTCTACTCCCTGGGAAGCTGGGCTGCCGAGCACGGGTGCCAGAGAGGTTCCATTGTAATGGACTTTGAGTTGGGAAATCGAGGAACCTCAGCAATGCGGATGGCACCGTTGCAAAGCTGACTTTCTGCGGAAGAGGCACAGCTCCAGTTTTTTGCCCTGGCTCATCGGCTGTGGGAGCAGAGGCCAACCGTTCGTGCTCTACTCCCTGAAAGGCTGGGCTGCCCAGCACGGGTGCCAAAGAGGTTCCATTGTAATGGACTTTGAGTTGGGAAATGGAAGAGTGACAGCAATGCGAATGGCACCGTTGCAAAGCTGACTTTCTGCAGAAGAGGCACAGCTCAAGTTTTTCCCCTGGCTCTTCGGCTGTGGGAGCAGAGGCCAGCCGTTCGTGCTCTACTCCCTGGGATGCTGGGCAGCCGAGCACGGGTGCCACAGAGGTTCCATTGTAATGGAATTTGAGTTGGGAAATGGAGGAGCTACAGCAATGCGGATGGCACCGTTGCAAAGCTGACTTTCTGCAGAAGAGGCACAACTCAAGTTTTTTGCCCTGGCTCATCGGCTGTGGGAGCACAGGCCAACCGTTCGTGCTCTACTCCCTGGGATGCTGGGCAGCCGAGCACGGGTGCCAAAGAGGTTCCATTGTAATGGACTTTGAGTTGGGAAATGGAGGAGCGACAGCAATTGCGATGGCATCGTTGCAAAGCTGACTTTCTGCAGAAGAGGTACAGCTCAAGTTTTTTGGCCTGGCTTATCGGCTGTGGGAGCAGAGGCCAACCGTTCGTGCTCTACTCCCTGGGATGCTGGGTAGCCCAGCATGGGTGCCAAAGAGGTTCCATTGTAATGGACTTTGAGTTGGGAAATCGAGGAGCTACAGCAAAGCGGATGGCACCGTTGCAAAGGTGACTTTCTGCAGAAGAGGCACAGCTCAAGTTTTTTGCCCTGGCTCTTCGGCTGTGGGAGCAGAGGCCAACCGTTCGTGCTCTACTCCCTGGGACGCTGGGCTGCCCAGCACGGGTGCCAGAGAGGTTCCATTGTAATGGACTTTGAGTTGGGAAATCGAGGAACCTCAGCAATGCGGATGGCACCGTTGCAAAGCTGACTTTCTGCAGAAGAGGCACAGCTCCAGCTTTTTCCCCTGGCTCTTTGGCTGTGGGAGCAGAGGCCAACCGTTCGTGCTCTACTGCCTGGGATGCTGGGCAGCCCAGCACGGGTGCCAAAGAGGTTCCATTGTAATGGACTTTGAGTTGGGAAATGGAGGAGTGACAGCAATGCGGATGGCACCGTTGCAAAGCTGACTTTCTGCAGAAGAGGCACAGCACCAGTTTTTTGCCCAGGATCTTCGGCTGTGGGAGCAGAAAACCACATAATCGCATAAAGCACAGAATCCACAACAGAAGCCTTCTACTCTGCCTGAAACGCTACCAGGGAGCCCTGCAGCTCTCTCTTCAGAATGTCAGTGCAACACAGTTTTCCTGCCGAAAACGGTAGAATCAAGCATCTGAAAGTGTGAACACACAGCCTCTGCTTCTCTGGAGCAGGAGGCAGAGCAGAAATCTGCTTTGGAATTCAGCTGACAGCTCCAACCACAGCTGCCACCGTGGAGGTGCGAGGGCAGAAAGAGGGTGCGGAAAATCACCTGCACAGCGTGAGCAGTGCTCCAGTGTCATCAGAATAGCAATGTGAACTACCTTTTAAAGTTAAGTCCCTCTTCCTATACTGCTTATTTACGTTCCCTCGCCAGAACCTGAAGCAGTGCTCAGAGAAAGCAAACGTCCAGGGAAAGCGCATAAAGTACAGAATGCACAACAGAAGCCTTCTACTCTGCCTGAAAAGCCATCAGGGAGCTCTGCAGCTCTCTCTTCAGAATGTCAGTGCACCACAGTTTTCCTGCCGAAATCGGTAGAATCAAGAATCTGAAAGTGTGAACACACAGCCTCTGCTTCTCTGGAGCAGGAAGCAGAGCAGAAATCTGCTTTGGAATTCAGCTGACAGCTCCAACCACAGCTGCCACCGTGGAGGTGCAAGGGCAGAAAGAGGGTGTGGAAAATAACCTGCACAGCGTGAGCAGTGCTCCATTGTCATCAGAATAGCAATGTGAACTGCCTTTTAAAGTTAAGTCCATCTTCCTAAACTGCTTATTTACGTTCCCTCGCCAGAACCTGAAGCAGTGCTCACAGACTGCAAAAGTCCAGGGAAAGCGCAAAAAGCACAGAATCCACAACAGAAGCCCTCTACTCTGCCTGAAAAGCCATCAGGGAGCTCTGCAGCACTCTCCTGAGAATGTCAGTGCACCACAGTTTTCCTGCTGAAAACGGTAGAATCAAGCATCTGAAAGTGTGAACACACAGCCTCTGCTTCTCTGGAGCAGGAGGCAGAGCAGAAATCTGCTTTGGAATTCAGCTGACAGCTCCAACCACAGCTGCCACCGTGGAGGTCCGAGGGCAGAAAGAGGGTGCTGGGAATCACCTGCACAGCGTGAGCAGTGCTCCAGTGTCATCAGCATGGCAATGTGAACTACCTTTTAATGTTAAGTCCATTTTCCTGAACTGCTTATTTACATTCCCTCGCCAAACCCTGAAGCAGTGCTCACAGAAAGCAAACGTCCAGGGAAAGCGCATAAAGCACAGAATCCACAACGGAAGCCTTCTACTCTGCCTGAAAAGCCATCAGGGAGCCCTGCAGCACTCTCCTGAGAATGTCAGTGCACCTGAGTTTTTCTCCCGAGAACGGTAGAATCAAGCATCTGAAAGTGTGAACACACAGCTTCTGCTTCTCTGGAGCAGGAGGCAAAGCAGAAATCTGCTTTGGAATTCAGCTGACAGCTCCAACCACTGCTGCCACCGTGGAGGTGCGAGGGAAGAAAGAGGGTGCTGGGAATCACCTGCACAGCGTGAGCAGTGCTCCAGTGTCATCAGCATGGCATTGTGAACTACCTTTTAATGTTAAGTACATCTTCCAAAACTGCTTATTTACGTTCCCTCGCCAGAACCTGAAGTAGTGCTCACAGTTTTTTGCCCTGGCTCTTCGGCTGTGGGAGCAGAGGCCAACCGTTCATGCTCTACTCCCTGGGATGCTGGGCAGCCCAGCACGGGTGCCAAAGAGGTTCCATTGTAATGGACTTTGAGTTGGGAAATGGAAGAGCGACAGCAATGCGGATGGCACCGTTGCAAAGCTGACTTTCTGCACAAGAGGCACAGCTCAAGGTTTTTGCCCTGGCTCTTCGGCTGTGGGAGCAGAGGCCAACCGTTCGTGCTCTACTGCCTGGGATGCTGGGCAGCCCAGCACGGGTGCCAAAGAGGTTCCATTGTAATGGACTTTGAGTTGGGAAATGGAGGAGCGACAGCAATGCGGATGGCACCGTTGCAAAGCTGACTTTCTGCAGAAGACGCACAGCTCCAGTTTTTTGCCCTGGCTCTTCGGCTGTGGGAGCAGAGGCCAACCGTTCGTGCTCTACTCCCTGGGATGCTGGGCAGCCGAGCACGGGTGCCAAAGAGGTTCCATTGTAATGGACTTTGAGTTGGGAAATGGAGGAGCGACAGCAATGCGGATGGCATCGTTGCAAAGCTGACTTTCTGCAGAAGACACACAGCTCAAGTTTTTTGGCCTGACTTATCGGCTGTGGGAGCAGAGGCCAACCGTTCGTGCTCTACTCCCTGGGATGCTGGGCAGCCCAGCACGGGTGCCAAAGAGGTTCCATTGTAATGGACTTTGAGTTGGGAAATTGAGGAGCGACAGCAAAGCGGATGGCACCGTTGCAAAGCTGACTTTCTGCAGAAGAGGCACATCTCCAGCTTTTTGCCCTGGCTCTTCGGCTGTGGGAGCAGAGGCCAACAGTTCGTGCTCTACTCCCTGGGATGCTGGGCAGCCCAGCACGGGTGCCAAAGAGGTTCCATTGTAATGGACTTTGAGTTGGGAAATCGAGGAGCTACAGCAAAGCGGATGTCACCGTTGCAAAGCTGACTTTCTGCAGAAGAGGCACAGCTCCAGTTTTTTGCCCTGGCTCTTCGGCTGTGGGAGCAGAGGCCAACCGTTCGTGCTCTACTCCCTGGGACGCTGGGCTGCCCAGCACGGGTGCCAGAGAGGTTCCACTTTAATGGACTTTGAGATGGGAAATCGAGGAACCTCAGCAATGCGGATGGCACCGTTGCAAAGCTGACTTTCTGCAGAAGAGGCACAGCTCCAGCTTTTTGCCCTGGCTCTTTGGCTGTGGGAGCAGAGGCCAACCGTTCGTGCTCTACTCCCTGGGATGCTGGGCAGCCCAGCACGGGTGCCAAAGAGGTTCCATTGTAATGGACTTTGAGTTGTGAAATGGAGGAGCTACAGCAAAGCGGATGGCACCGTTGCAAAGCTGACTTTCTGCAGAAGAGGCACAGTTCAAGTTTTTTGCCCTGGCTCATCGGCTGTGGGAGCAGAGGCCAACCGTTCGTGCTCTACTGACTGGGATGCTGGGCAGCCGAGCACGGGTGCCAAAGAGGTTCCATTGTAATGGACTTTGAGTTGGGAAATGGAGGAGCGACAGCCATGCGGATGGCACCGTTGCAAAGCTGACTTTCTGCAGAAGAGGCACAGCTCAAGTTTTTTGCCCTGGCTCTTCGGCTGTGGGAGCAGAGGCCAACCGTTCGTGTTCTTCTCCCAGGGATGCTGGGCAGCCGAGCACGGGTGCCACAGAGGTTCCATTGTAATGGAATTTGAGTTGGAAAATGGAGGAGCGACAGCAATGCGGATGGCACCGTTGCAAAGCTGACTTTCTGCAGAAGAGGCACAACTCAAGTTTTTTGCCCTGGCTCATCGGCTGTGGGAGCACAGGCCAACCGTTCGTGCTCTACTCCCTGGGATGCTGGGCAGCCGAGCACGGGTGCCAAAGAGGTTCCATTGTAATGGACTTTGAGTTGGGAAATGGAGGAGCGACAGCAATGCGGATGGCACCGTTGCAAAGCTGACTTTCTGCAGAAGAGGTACAGCTCAAGTTTTTTGGCCTGGCTTATTGGCTGTGGGAGCAGAGGCCAACCGTTCGTGCTCTACTCCCTGGGATGCTGGGCAGCCCAGCACGGGTGCCAAAGAGGTTCCATTGTAATGGACTTTGACTTGGGAAATTGAGGAGCGACAGCAAAGCGGATGGCACCGTTGCAAAGCTGACTTTCTGCAGAAGAGGCACAGCACCAGTTTTTTGCCCTGGCTCTTCGGCTGTGGGAGCAGAGGCCAGCCGTTCGTGCTCTACTGCCTGGGATGCTGGGCAGCCGAGCACGGGTGCCAAAGAGGTTCCGTTGTAATGGACTTTGAGTTGGGAAATCGAGGAACCTCAGCAATGCGGATGGCACCATTGCAAAGCTGACTTTCTGCAGAAGAGGCACAGTTCAAGCTTTTTGCCCTGGCTCTTCGGCTGTGGGAGCAGAGGCCAGCCGTTCGTGCTCTACTCCCTGGGATGCTGGGCAGCCCACCACGGGTGCCACAGAGGTTCCATTGTAATGGACTTTGAGTTGGGAAATCGAGGAACCTCAGCAATGCGGATGGCACCGTTGCAAAGCTGACTTTCTGCAGAAGAGGTACAGCTCAAGTTTTTTGCCCTGGCTCATCGGCTGTGGGAGCAGAGGCCAACCGTTCGTGTTCTTCTCCCAGGGATGCTGGGCAGCCGAGCACGGGTGCCACAGAGGTTCCATTGTAATGGAATTTGAGTTGGGAAATGGAGGAGCTACAGCAATGCGGATGGCACCGTTGCAAAGCTGACTTTCTGCAGAAGAGGCACAACTCAAGTTTTTTGCCCTGGCTCTTCAGCTGTGGGAGCACAGGCCAACCGTTCGTGCTCTACTCCCTGGGATGCTGGGCAGCCCAGCACGGGTGCCAAAGAGGTTCCATTGTAATGGACTTTGAGTTGGGAAATCGAGCAGCGACAGCAATGCGGATGGCACCGTTGCAAAGCTGACTTTCTGCAGAAGAGGCACAGCTCAAGTTTTTTGCCCTGGCTCTTTGGCTGTGGGAGCAGAGGCCAACCGTTCGTGCTCTACTCCCTGGGATGCTGGGCAGCCGAGCACGGGTGCCAAAGAGGTTCCATTGTAATGGACTTTGAGTTGTTAAATGGAGGAGCGACAGCCATGCGGATGGCACCGTTGCAAAGCTGACTTTCTGCAGAAGAGGCACAGCTCAACCTTTTTGCCCTTGCTCTTCGGCTGTGGGAGCAGAGGCCAGCCGTTCGTGCTCTACTCCCTGGGATGCTGGGCTGCCCAGCACGGGTGCCAGAGAGGTTCCATTGTAATGGACTTTGAGTTGGGAAATCGAGGAACCTCAGCAATGCGGATGGCACCGTTGCAAAGCTGACTTTCTGCAGAAGAGGCACAGCTCAAGTTTTTTGCCCTGGCTCTTCGGCTGTGGGAGCAGAGGCCAACCGTTCGTGCTCTACTCTCTGGGATGCTGGGCAGCCCAGCACGGGTGCCAAAGAGGTTCCATTGTAATGGACTTTGAGTTGGGAAATCGAAGAGCGACAGCAAAGCGGATGTCACCGTTGCAAAGGTGACTTTCTGCAGAAGAGGCACAGCTCAAGTTTTTTGCCCTGGCTCATCGGCTGTGGGAGCAGAGGCCAACCGTTCGTGCTCTGCTCCCTGGGAAGCTGGGCTGCCGAGCACGGGTGCCAGAGAGTTTCCATTGTAATGGACTTTGAGTTGGGAAATCGAGGAACCTCAGCAATGCGGATGGCACCGTTGCAAAGCTGACTTTCTGCAGAAGAGGCACAGCTCCAGTTTTTTGCCCTGGCTCATCGGCTGTGGAAGCAGAGGCCAACCGTTAGTGCTATACATCCTGAAAGGCTGGGCAGCCGAGCACGGGTGCCAAAGAGGTTCCATTGTAATGGACTTTGAGTTGGGAAATGGAAGAGCGACAGCAATGCGAATGGCACCGTTGCAAAGCTGACTTTCTGCAGAAGAGGCACAGCTCAAGTTTTTTGGCCTGGCTCTTCGGCTGTGGGAGCAGAGGCCAGCCGTTCGTGCTCTACTGCCTGGGATGCTGGGCAGCCCAGCACGGGTGCCAAAGAGGTTCCGTTGTAATGGACTTTGAGTTGGGAAATCGAGGAACCTCAGCAATGCGGATGGCACCATTGCAAAGCTGACTTTCTGCAGAAGAGGCACAGTTCAAGCTTTTTGCCCTGGCTCTTCGGCTGTGGGAGCAGAGGCCAGCCGTTCGTGCTCTACTCCCTGGGATGCTGGGCAGACCAGCACGGGTGCCAAAGAGGTTCCATTGTAATGGACTTTGAGTTGGGAAATCGAGGAACCTCAGCAATGCGGATGGCACCGTTGCAAAGCTGACTTTCTGCAGAAGAGGTACAGCTCAAGTTTTTTGCCCTGGCTCTTCGGCTGTGGGAGCAGAGGCCAACCGTTCGTGTTCTTCTGCCAGGGATGCTGGGCAGCCGAGCACGGGTGCAACAGAGGTTCCATTGTAATGGAATTTGAGTTGGGAAATGGAGGAGCTACAGCAATGCGGATGGCACCGTTGCAAAGCTGACTTTCTGCAGAAGAGGCACAACTCAAGTTTTTTGCCCTGGCTCATCGGCTGTGGGAGCAGAGGCCAACCGTTCGTGCTCTACTCCCTGGGATGCTGGGCAGCCGAGCACGGGTGCCAAAGAGGTTCCATTGTAATGGACTTTGAGTTGGGAAATGGAGGAGCGACAGCAATGCGGATGGCATCGTTGCAAAGCTGACTTTCTGCAGAAGAGGTACAGCTCAAGTTTTTTGGCCTGGCTTATCGGCTGTGGGAGCAGAGGCCAACCGTTCGTGCTCTACTCCCTGGGATGCTGGGCAGCCCAGCACGGGTGCCAAAGAGGTTCCATTGTAATGGACTTTGAGTTGGGAAATCGAGGAGCTACAGCAAAGCGGATGGCACCGTTGCAAAGCTGACTTTCTGCAGAAGAGGCACAGCTCAAGTTTTTTGCCCTGGCTCTTCGGCTGTGGGAGCAGAGGCCAACCGTTCGTGCTCTACTCCCTGGGACGCTGGGCTGCCCAGCACGGGTGCCAGAGAGGTTCCATTGTAATGGACTTTGAGTTGGGAAATCGAGGAACCTCAGCAATGCGGATGGCACCGTTGCAAAGGTGACTTTCTGCAGAAGAGGCACAGCTCCAGCTTTTTGCCCTGGCTCTTTGGCTGTGGGAGCAGAGGCCAACCGTTCGTGCTCTACTCCCTGGAATGCTGGGCAGCCCAGCACGGGTGCCGAAGAGGTTCCATTGTAATGGACTTTGAGTTGGGAAATGGAGGAGCGACAGCAATGTGGATGGCACCGTTGCAAAGCTGACTTTCTGCAGAAGAGGCACAGCTCAAGTTTTTTGCCCTGGCTCATCGGCTGTGGGAGCACAGGTCAACCGTTGGTGCTCTACTCCCTGGGATGCTGGGCAGCCCAGCACGGATGCCACAGAGGTTCCATTGTAATGGACTTTGAGTTGTGAAATCGAGCAGCGACAGCAATGCGGATGGCACCGTTGCAAAGCTGACTTTCTGCAGAAGAGGCACAGCTCAAGTTTTTTGCCCTGGCTCATCAGCTGTGGGAGCAGAGGCCAACAGTTCGTGCTCTACTCCCTGGGATGCTGGGCAGCCGAGCACGGGTGCCAAAGAGGTTCCATTGTAATGGACTTTGAGTTGTTAAATGGAGGAGCGACAGCCATGCGGATGGCACCGTTGCAAAGCTGACTTTCTGCAGAAGAGGCACAGCTCAACCTTTTTGCCCTTGCTCTTCGGCTGTGGGAGCAGAGGCCAGCCGTTCGTGCTCTACTCCCTGGGATGCTGGGCTGCCCAGCACGGGTGCCAGAGAGGTTCCATTGTAATGGACTTTGAGTTGGGAAATCGAGGAACCTCAGCAATGCGGATGGCACCGTTGCAAAGCTGACTTTCTGCAGAAGACACACAGCTCAAGTTTTTTGCCCTGGCTCTTCGGCTGTGGGAGCAGAGGCCAACCGTTCGTGCTCTACTCCCTGGGATGCTGGGCTGCCCAGCACGGGTGCCACAGAGGTTCCATTGTAATAGACTTTGAGTTGGGAAATCGAGGAACCTCAGCAATGCGGATGGCACCGTTGCAAAGCTGACTTTCTGCAGAAGAGGCACAGCTCAAGTTTTTTGCCCTGGCTCATCGGCTGTGGGAGCAGAGGCCAACCGTTCGTGCTCTACTCCCTGGGATGCTGGGCAGCCCAGCACGGGTGCCAAAGAGGTTCCATTGTAATGGACTTTGAGTTGGGAAATGGAGGAGCGACAGCAATGAGGATGGCACCGTTGCAAAGCTGACTTTCTGCAGAAGACACACAGCTCAAGTTTTTTGCCCTGGCTCTTCGGCTGTGGGAGCAGAGGCCAACCGTTCGTGTTCTTCTCCCTGGGATTTTGGGCAGCCGAGCACGGGTGCCAAAGAGGTTCCATTGTAATGGACTTTGAGTTGGGAAATCGAAAAGCGACAGCAAAGCGGATGTCACCGTTGCAAAGGTGACTTTCTACAGAAGAGGCACAGCTCAAGTTTTTTGCCCTGGCTCATCGGCTGTGGGAGCAGAGGCCAACCGTTCGTGCTCTACTCCCTGGGAAGCTGGGCTGCCGAGCATGGGTGCCAGAGAGGTTCCATTGTAATGGACTTTGAGTTGGGAAATCGAGGAACCTCAGCAATGCGGATGGCACCGTTGCAAAGCTGACTTTCTGCAGAAGAGGCACAGCTCTAGTTTTTTGCCCTGGCTCATCGGCTGTGGGAGCAGAGGCCAACCGTTCGTGCTCTACTTCCTGAAAGGCTGGGCTGCCCAGCACGGGTGCCAAAGAGGTTCCATTGTAATGGACTTTGAGTTGGGAAATGGAAGAGTGACAGCAATGCGAATGGCACCGTTGCAAAGCTGACTTTCTGCAGAAGAGGCACAGCTCAAGTTTTTCCCCTGGCTCTTCGGCTGTGGGAGCAGAGGCCAGCCGTTCGTGCTCTACTCCCTGGGATGCTGGGCAGCCGAGCACGGGTGCCACAGAGGTTCCATTGTAATGGAATTTGAGTTGGGAAATGGAGGAGCTACAGCAATGCGGATGGCACCGTTGCAAAGCTGACTTTCTGCAGAAGAGGCACAACTCAAGTTTTTTGCCCTGGCTCATCGGCTGTGGGAGCAGAGGCCAACCGTTCGTGCTCTACTCCCTGGGATGCTGGGCAGCCGAGCACGGGTGCCAAAGAGGTTCCATTGTAATGGACTTTGAGTTGGGAAATGGAGGAGCGACAGCAATGCGGATGGCATCGTTGCAAAGCTGACTTTCTGCAGAAGAGGTACAGCTCAAGTTTTTTGGCCTGGCTTATCGGCTGTGGGAGCAGAGGCCAACCGTTCGTGCTCTACTCCCTGGGATGCTGGGTAGCCCAGCATGGGTGCCAAAGAGGTTCCATTGTAATGGACTTTGAGTTGGGAAATGGAGGAGCGACAGCAAAGCGGATGGCACCGTTGCAAAGCTGACTTTCTGCAGAAGAGGCACATCTCCAGCTTTTTGCCCTGGCTCTTCGGCTGTGGGAGCAGATGCCAACAGTTCGTGCTCTACTCCCTGGGATGCTGGGCAGACCAGCACGGGTGCCAAAGAGGTTCCATTGTAATGGACTTTGAGTTGGGAAATCGAGGAGCTACAGCAAAGTGGATGGCACCGTTGCAAAGGTGACTTTCTGCAGAAGAGGCACATCTCAAGTTTTTTGCCCTGGCTCTTCGGCTGTGGGAGCAGAGGCCAACCGTTCGTGCTCTACTCCCTGGGACGCTGGGCTGCCCAGCACGGGTGCCAGAGAGGTTCCATTTTAATGGACTTTGAGTTGGGAAATCGAGGAACCTCAGCAATGCGGATGGCACCGTTGCAAAGCTGACTTTCTGCAGAAGAGGCACAGCTCCAGCTTTTTGCCCTGGCTCTTTGGCTGTGGGAGCAGAGGCCAACCGTTCGTGCTCTACTGACTGGGATGCTGGGCAGCCGAGCACGGGTGCCACAGAGGTTCCATTGTAATGGACTTTGAGTTGGGAAATCGAAGAGCGACAGCAATGCGGATGGCACCGTTGCAAAGCTGACTTTCTGCAGAAGAGGCACAGCTCCAGTTTTTTGCCCTGGCTCATCGGCTGTGGGAGCAGAGGCCAACCGTTCGTGCTCTACTCCCTGAAAGGCTGGGCTGCCCAGCACGGGTGCCAAAGAGGTTCCATTGTAATGGACTTTGAGTTGGGAAATGGAAGAGTGACAGCAATGCGAATGGCACCGTTGCAAAGCTGACTTTCTGCAGAAGAGGCACAGCTCAAGTTTTTCCCCTGGCTCTTCGGCTGTGGGAACAGAGGCCAGCCGTTCGTGCTCTACTCCCTGGGATGCTGGGCAGCCGAGCACGGGTGCCACAGAGGTTCCATTTTAATGGAATTTGAGTTGGGAAATGGAGGAGCTACAGCAATGCGGATGGCACCGTTGCAAAGCTGACTTTCTGCAGAAGAGGCACAACTCAAGTTTTTTGCCCTGGCTCATCGGCTGTGGGAGCAGAGGCCAACCGTTCGTGCTCTACTCCCTGGGATGCTGGGCAGCCGAGCACGGGTGCCAAAGAGGTTCCATTGTAATGGACTTTGAGTTGGGAAATGGAGGAGCGACAGCAATGCGGATGGCATCGTTGCAAAGCTGACTTTCTGCAGAAGAGGTACAGCTCAAGTTTTTTGCCCTGGCTTATCGGCTGTGGGAGCAGAGGCCAACCGTTCGTGCTCTACTCCCTGGGATGCTGGGTAGCCCAGCATGGGTGCCAAAGAGGTTCCATTGTAATGGACTTTGAGTTGGGAAATTGAGGAGCGACAGCAAAGCGGATGGCACCGTTGCAAAGCTGACTTTCTGCAGAAGAGGCACATCTCCAGCTTTTTGCCCTGGCTCTTCGGCTGTGGGAGCAGATGCCAACAGTTCGTGCTCTACTCCCTGGGATGCTGGGCAGCCCAGCACGGGTGCCAAAGAGGTTCCATTGTAATGGACTTTGAGTTGGGAAATCGAGGAGCTACAGCAAAGTGGATGGCACCGTTGCAAAGGTGACTTTCTGCAGAAGAGGCACAGCTCAAGTTTTTTGCCCTGGCTCATCAGCTGTGGGAGCAGAGGCCAACCGTTCGTGCTCTACTCCCTGGGACGCTGGGCTGCCCAGCACGGGTGCCAGAGAGGTTCCATTTTAATGGAATTTGAGTTGGGAAATCGAGGAACCTCAGCAATGCGGATGGCACCGTTGCAAAGCTGACTTTCTGCAGAAGAGGCACAGCTCCAGCTTTTTGCCCTGGCTCTTTGGCTGTGGGAGCAGAGGCCAACCGTTCGTGCTCTACTGACTGGGATGCTGGGCAGCCGAGCACGGGTGCCACAGAGGTTCCATTGTAATGGACTTTGAGTTGTGAAATCGAGCAGCGACAGCAATGCGGATGGCACCGTTGCAAAGCTGACTTTCTGCAGAAGAGGCACAGCTCAAGTTTTTTGCCCTGGCTCTTTGGCTGTGGGAGCAGAGGCCAACCGTTCGTGTTCTTCTCCCAGGGATGCTGGGCAGCCGAGCACGGGTGCCACAGAGGTTCCATTGTAATGGAATTTGAGTTGGAAAATGGAGGAGCGACAGCAATGCGGATGGCACCGTTGCAAAGCTGACTTTCTGCATAAGAGGCACAGCTCCAGTTTTTTGCCCTGGCTCATCGGCAGTGGGAGCAGAGGCCAACCGTTCGTGCTCTACTCCCTGAAAGGCTGGGCTGCCCAGCACGGGTGCCAAAGAGGTTCCATTGTAATGGACTTTGAGTTGGGAAATGGAAGAGCGACAGCAATGCGAATGGCACCGTTGCAAAGCTGACTTTCTACAGAAGAGGCACAGCTCAAATTTTTTGCCCTGGCTCATCGGCTGTGGGAGCAGAGGCCAACCGTTCGTGCTCTACTCCCTGGGAAGCTGGGCTGCCGAGCACGGGTGCCAGAGAGGTTCCATTGTAATGGACTTTGAGTTGGGAAATCGAGGAACCTCAGCAATGCGGATGGCACCGTTGCAAAGCTGACTTTCTGCAGAAGAGGCACAGCTCCAGTTTTTTGCCCTGGCTCATCGGCAGTGGGAGCAGAGGCCAACCGTTCGTGCTCTACTCCCTGAAAGGCTGGGCTGCCCAGCACGGGTGCCAAAGAGGTTCCATTGTAATGGACTTTGAGTTGGGAAATGGAAGAGCGACAGCAATGCAAATGGCACCGTTGCAAAGCTGACTTTCTGCAGAAGAGGCACAGCTCAAGTTTTTTGCCCTGGCTCTTCGGCTGTGGGAGCAGAGGCCAGCCGTTCGTGCTCTACTCCCTGGGATGCTGGGCAGCCCAGCACGGGTGCCAAAGAGGTTCCATTGTAATGGACTTTGAGTTGGGAAATGGAACCTCAGCAATGCGGATGGCACCATTGCAAAGCTGACTTTCTGCAGAAGAGGCACAGTTCAAGTTTTTTGCCCTGGCTCATCGGCTGTGGGAGCAGAGGCCAGCCGTTCGTGCTCTACTCCCTGGGATGCTGGGCAGCCCAGCACGGGTGCCACAGAGGTTCCATTGTAATGGACTTTGAGTTGGGAAATCGAGGAACCTCAGCAATGCGGATGGCACCGTTGCAAAGCTGACTTTCTGCAGAAGAGGCACAGCTCAAGTTTTTTGGCCTGGCTTATCGGCTGTGGGAGCAGAGGCCAACCGTTCGTGCTCTACTCCCTGGGATGCTGGGTAGCCCAGCATGGGTGCCAAAGAGGTTCCATTGTAATGGACTTTGAGTTGGGAAATTGAGGAGCGACAGCAAAGCGGATGGCACCGTTGCAAAGCTGACTTTCTGCAGAAGAGGCACATGTCCAGCTTTTTGCCCTGGCTCTTCGGCTGTGGGAGCAGATGCCAACAGTTCGTGCTCTACTCCCTGGGATGCTGGGCTGCCCAGCACGGGTGCCAAAGAGGTTCCATTGTAATGGACTTTGAGTTGGGAAATCGAGGAGCTACAGCAAAGTGGATGGCACCGTTGCAAAGGTGACTTTCTGCAGAAGAGGCACAGTTCAAGTTTTTTGGCCTGGCTCTTCGGCTGTGGGAGCAGAGGCCAACCGTTCGTGCTCTACTCCCTGGGACGCTGGGCTGCCCAGCACGGGTGCCAGAGAGGTTCCATTTTAATGGACTTTGAGTTGGGAAATCGAGGAACCTCAGCAATGCGGATGGCACCATTGCAAAGCTGACTTTCTGCAGAAGAGGCACAGCTCCAGCTTTTTGCCCTGGCTCTTTGGCTGTGGGAGCAGAGGCCAACCGTTCGTGCTCTACTGACTGGGATGCTGGGCAGCCCAGCACGGGTGCCACAGAGGTTCCATTGTAATGGACTTTGAGTTGGGAAATCGAAGAGCGACAGCAATGCGGATGGCACCGTTGCAAAGCTGACTTTCTGCAGAAGAGGCACAGCTCCAGTTTTTTGCCCTGGCTCATCGGCTGTGGGAGCAGAGGCCAACCGTTCGTGCTCTACTCCCTGAAAGGCTGGGCTGCCCAGCACGGGTGCCAAAGAGGTTCCATTGTAATGGACTTTGAGTTGGGAAATGGAAGAGTGACAGCAATGCGAATGGCACCGTTGCAAAGCTGACTTTCTGCAGAAGAGGCACAGCTCAAGTTTTTCCCCTGGCTCTTCGGCTGTGGGAGCAGAGGCCAGCCGTTCGTGCTCTACTCCCTGGGATGCTGGGCAGCCCAGCACGGGTGCCACAGAGGTTCCATTGTAATGGAATTTGAGTGGGAAATGGAGGAGCTACAGCAATGCGGATGGCACCGTTGCAAAGCTGACTTTCTGCAGAAGAGGCACAACTCAAGTTTTTTGCCCTGGCTCATCGGCTGTGGGAGCAGAGGCCAACCGTTCGTGCTCTACTCCCTGGGATGCTGGGCAGCCGAGCACGGGTGCCAAAGATGTTCCATTGTAATGGACTTTGAGTTGGGAAATGGAGGAGCGACAGCAATGCGGATGGCATCGTTGCAAAGCTGACTTTCTGCAGAAGAGGTACAGCTCAAGTTTTTTGGCCTGGCTTATCGGCTGTGGGAGCAGAGGCCAACCGTTCGTGCTCTACTCCCTGGGATGCTGGGTAGCCCAGCATGGGTGCCAAAGAGGTTCCATTGTAATGGACTTTGAGTTGGGAAATTGAGGAGCGACAGCAAAGCGGATGGCACCGTTGCAAAGCTGACTTTCTGCAGAAGAGGCACATCTCCAGCTTTTTGCCCTGGCTCTTCGGCTGTGGGAGCAGATGCCAACAGTTCGTGCTCTACTCCCTGGGATGCTGGGCAGCCCAGCACGGGTGCCAAAGAGGTTCCATTGTAATGGACTTTGAGTTGGGAAATCGAGGAGCTACAGCAAAGTGGATGGCACCGTTGCAAAGGTGACTTTCTGCAGAAGAGGCACAGCTCAATTTTTTTGCCCTGGCTCTTCGGCTGTGGGAGCAGAGGCCAACCGTTCGTGCTCTACTCCCTGGGACGCTGGGCTGCCCAGCACGGGTGCCAGAGAGGTTCCATTTTAATGGACTTTGAGTTGGGAAATCGAGGAACCTCAGCAATGCGGATGGCACCGTTGCAAAGCTGACTTTCTGCAGAAGAGGCACAGCTCCAGCTTTTTGCCCTGGCTCTTTGGCTGTGGGAGCAGAGGCCAACCGTTCGTGCTCTACTCCCTGGGATGCTGGGCAGCCCAGCACGGGTGCCACAGAGGTTCCATTGTAATGGACTTTGAGTTGGGAAATCGAGCAGCGACAGCAATGCGGATGGCACCGTTGCAAAGCTGACTTTCTGCAGAAGAGGCACAGCTCCAGTTTTTTGCCCTGGCTCATCGGCAGTGGGAGCAGAGGCCAACCGTTCGTGCTCTACTCCCTGGGATGCTGGGCAGCCGAGCACGGGTGCCAAAGAGGTTCCATTGTAATGGACTTTGAGTTGGGAAATGGAAGAGCGACAGCAATGCGAATGGCACCGTTGCAAATCTGACTTTCTACAGAAGAGGCACAGCTCAAATTTTTTGCCCTGGCTCATCGGTTGTGGGAGCAGAGGCCAACCGTTCGTGCTCTACTCCCTGGGAAGCTGGGCTGCCGAGCACGGGTGCCAGAGAGGTTCCATTGTAATGGACTTTGAGTTGGGAAATCGAGGAACCTCAGCAATGCGGATGGCACCGTTGCAAAGCTGACTTTCTGCAGAAGAGGCACAGCTCCAGTTTTTTGCCCTGGCTCATCGGCAGTGGGAGCAGAGGCCAACCGTTCGTGCTCTACTCCCTGAAAGGCTGGGCTGCCCAGCACGGGTGCCAAAGAGGTTCCATTGTAATGGACTTTGAGTTGGGAAATGGAAGAGCGACAGCAATGCAAATGGCACCGTTGCAAAGCTGACTTTCTGCAGAAGAGGCACAGCTCAAGTTTTTTGCCCTGGCTCTTCGGCTGTGGGAGCAGAGGCCAGCCGTTCGTGCTCTACTCCCTGGGATGCTGGGCAGCCCAGCACGGGTGCCAAAGAGGTTCCATTGTAATGGACTTTGAGTTGGGAAATCGAGGAACCTCAGCAATGCGGATGGCACCATTGCAAAGCTGACTTTCTGCAGAAGAGGCACAGTTCAAGTTTTTTGCCCTGGCTCTTCGGCTGTGGGAGCAGAGGCCAGCCGTTCGTGCTCTACTCCCTGGGATGCTGGGCAGCCCAGCACGGGTGCCACAGAGGTTCCATTGTAATGGACTTTGAGTTGGGAAATCGAGGAACCTCAGCAATGCGGATGGCACCGTTGCAAAGCTGACTTTCTGCAGAAGAGGCACAGCTCAAGTTTTTTGCCCTGGCTCTTCGGCTGTGGGAGCAGAGGCCAACCGTTCGTGTTCTTCTCCCAGGGATGCTGGGCAGCCGAGCACGGGTGCCACAGAGGTTCCATTGTAATGGAATTTGAGTTGGGAAATTGAGGAGCTACAGCAAAGCGGATGGCACCGTTGCAAAGCTGACTTTCTGCAGAAGAGGCACATCTCCAGCTTTTTGCCCTGGCTCTTCGGCTGTGGGAGCAGAGGCCAACAGTTCGTGCTCTACTCCCTGGGATGCTGGGCAGCCCAGCACGGGTGCCAAAGAGTTTCCATTGTAATGGACTTTGAGTTGGGAAATCGAGGAACCTCAGCAATGCGGATGGCACCGTTGCAAAGCTGACTTTCTGCAGAAGAGGCACAGCTCAAGTTTTTTGCACTGGCTCTTCGGCTGTGGGAGCAGAGGCCAACCGTTCGTGTTCTTCTCCCAGGGATGCTGGGCAGCCGAGCACGGGTGCCACAGAGGTTCCATGGTAATGGAATTTGAGTTGGGAAATGGAGGAGCTACAGCAATGCGGATGGCACCGTTGCAAAGCTGACTTTCTGCAGAAGAGGCACAACTCAAGTTTTTTGCCCTGGCTCATCGGCTGTGGGAGCACAGGCCAACCGTTCGTGCTCTACTGCCTGGGATGCTGGGCAGCCCAGCACGGATGCCAAAGAGGTTCCATTGTAATGGACTTTGAGTTGTGAAATCGAGCAGCGACAGCAATGCGGATGGCACCGTTGCAAAGCTGACTTTCTGCAGAAGAGGCACAGCTCAAGTTTTTTCCCCTGGCTCTTTGGCTGTGGGAGCAGAGGCCAACCGTTCGTGCTCAACTGCCTGGGATGCTGGGCAGCCCAGCACGGGTGCCAAAGAGGTTCCATTGTAATGGACTTTGAGTTGTTAAATGGAGGAGCGACAGCCATGCGGATGGCACCATTGCAAAGCTGACTTTCTGCAGAAGAGGCACAGCTCCAGTTTTTTGCCCTGGCTCATCGGCAGTGGGAGCAGAGGCCAACCGTTCGTGCTCTACTCCCTGGGATGCTGGGCAGCCGAGCACGGGTGCCAAAGAGGTTCCATTGTAATGGACTTTGAGTTGGGAAATGGAAGAGCGACAGCAATGCGAATGGCACCGTTGCAAATCTGACTTTCTACAGAAGAGGCACAGCTCAAATTTTTTGCCCTGGCTCATCGGTTGTGGGAGCAGAGGCCAACCGTTCGTGCTCTACTCCCTGGGAAGCTGGGCTGCCGAGCACGGGTGCCAGAGAGGTTCCATTGTAATGGACTTTGAGTTGGGAAATCGAGGAACCTCAGCAATGCGGATGGCACCGTTGCAAAGCTGACTTTCTGCAGAAGAGGCACAGCTCCAGTTTTTTGCCCTGGCTCATCGGCAGTGGGAGCAGAGGCCAACCGTTCGTGCTCTACTCCCTGAAAGGCTGGGCTGCCCAGCACGGGTGCCAAAGAGGTTCCATTGTAATGGACTTTGAGTTGGGAAATGGAAGAGCGACAGCAATGCAAATGGCACCGTTGCAAAGCTGACTTTCTGCAGAAGAGGCACAGCTCAAGTTTTTTGCCCTGGCTCTTCGGCTGTGGGAGCAGAGGCCAGCCGTTCGTGCTCTACTCCCTGGGATGCTGGGCAGCCCAGCACGGGTGCCAAAGAGGTTCCATTGTAATGGACTTTGAGTTGGGAAATCGAGGAACCTCAGCAATGCGGATGGCACCATTGCAAAGCTGACTTTCTGCAGAAGAGGCACAGTTCAAGTTTTTTGCCCTGGCTCTTCGGCTGTGGGAGCAGAGGCCAGCCGTTCGTGCTCTACTCCCTGGGATGCTGGGCAGCCCAGCACGGGTGCCACAGAGGTTCCATTGTAATGGACTTTGAGTTGGGAAATCGAGGAACCTCAGCAATGCGAATGGCACCGTTGCAAAGCTGACTTTCTGCAGAAGAGGCACAGCTCAAGTTTTTTGCCCTGGCTCATCGGCTGTGGGAGCAGAGGCCAACCGTTCGTGTTCTTCTCCCAGGGATGCTGGGCAGCCGAGCACGGGTGCCACAGAGGTTCCATTGTAATGGAATTTGAGTTGGGAAATTGAGGAGCTACAGCAAAGCGGATGGCACCGTTGCAAAGCTGACTTTCTGCAGAAGAGGCACATCTCCAGCTTTTTGCCCTGGCTCTTCGGCTGTGGGAGCAGAGGCCAACAGTTCGTGCTCTACTCCCTGGGATGCTGGGCAGCCCAGCACGGGTGCCAAAGAGTTTCCATTGTAATGGACTTTGAGTTGGGAAATCGAGGAACCTCAGCAATGCGGATGGCACCGTTGCAAAGCTGACTTTCTGCAGAAGAGGCACAGCTCAAGTTTTTTGCCCTGGCTCTTCGGCTGTGGGAGCAGAGGCCAACCGTTCGTGTTCTTCTCCCAGGGATGCTGGGCAGCCGAGCACGGGTGCCACAGAGGTTCCATGTTAATGGAATTTGAGTTGGGAAATGGAGGAGCTACAGCAATGCGGATGGCACCGTTGCAAAGCTGACTTTCTGCAGAAGAGGCACAACTCAAGTTTTTTGCCCTGGCTCATCGGCTGTGGGAGCACAGGCCAACCGTTCGTGCTCTACTGCCTGGGATGCTGGGCAGCCCAGCACGGATGCCAAAGAGGTTCCATTGTAATGGACTTTGAGTTGTGAAATCGAGCAGCGACAGCAATGCGGATGGCACCGTTGCAAAGCTGACTTTCTGCAGAAGAGGCACAGCTCAAGTTTTTTGCCCTGGCTCTTTGGCTGTGGGAGCAGAGGCCAACCGTTCGTGCTCAACTGCCTGGGATGCTGGGCAGCCCAGCACGGGTGCCAAAGAGGTTCCATTGTAATGGACTTTGAGTTGTTAAATGGAGGAGCGACAGCCATGCGGATGGCACCATTGCAAAGCTGACTTTCTGCAGAAGAGGCACAGCTCAACCTTTTTGCCCTTGCTCTTCGGCTGTGGGAGCAGAGGCCAGCCGTTCGTGCTCTACTCCCTGGGATGCTGGGCTGCCCAGCACGGGTGCCAGAGAGGTTCCATTGTAATGGACTTTGATTTGGGAAATCGAGGAACCTCAGCAATGCGGATGGCACCGTTGCAAAGCTGACTTTCTGCAGAAGACACACAGCTCAAGTTTTTTGCCCTGGCTCTTCGGCTGTGGCAGCAGAGGCCAGCCGTTCGTGCTCTAATCCCTGGGATGCTGGGCTGCCCAGCACGGGTGCCACAGAGGTTCCATTGTAATAGACTTTGAGTTGGGAAATGGAGGAACCTCAGCAATGCGGATGGCACCGTTGCAAAGCTGACTTTCTGCAGAAGAGGCACAGCTCAAGTTTTTTGCCCTGGCTCTTTGGCTGTGGGAGCAGAGGCCAACCGTTCGTGCTCTACTGCCTGGGATGCTGGGCAGCCCAGCACGGGTGCCAAAGAGGTTCCATTGTAATGGACTTTGAGTTGTGAAATCGAGCAGCGACAGCCATGCGGATGGCACCATTGCAAAGCTGACTTTCTGCAGAAGAGGCACAGCTCAAGTTTTTTGCCCTGGCTCTTTGGCTGTGGGAGCAGAGGCCAACTGTTCGTGCTCTACTCTCTGGGATGCTGGGCAGCCCAGCACGGGTGCCAAAGAGGTTCCATTGTAATGGACTTTGAGTTGGGAAATCGAGCAGCGACAGCAATGCGGATGGCACCGTTGCAAAGCTGACTTTCTGCAGAAGAGGCACAGCTCAAGTTTTTTGCCCTGGCTCATCGGCTGTGGGAGCAGAGGCCAACCGTTCGTGTTCTTCTCCCTGGGATTTTGGGCAGCAGAGCACGGGTGCCAGAGAGTTTCCATTGTAATGGACTTTGAGTTGGGAAATCGAAGAGCGACAGCAAAGCGGATGTCACCGTTGCAAAGGTGACTTTCTGCAGAAGAGGCACAGCTCAAGTTTTTTGCCCTGGCTCATCGGCTGTGGGAGCAGAGGCCAACCGTTCGTGCTCTACTCCCTGGGAAGCTGGGCTGCCGAGCACGGGTGCCAGAGAGGTTCCATTGTAATGGACTTTGAGTTGGGAAATCGAGGAACCTCAGCAATGCGGATGGCACCGTTGCAAAGCTGACTTTCTGCAGAAGAGGCACAGCTCCAGTTTTTTGCCCTGGCTCATCGGCTGTGGGAGCAGAGGCCAACCGTTCGTGCTCTACTCCCTGAAAGGCTGGGCTGCCCAGCACGGGTGCCAAAGAGGTTCCATTGTAATGGACTTTGAGTTGGGAAATGGAAGAGCGACAGCAATGCGAATGGCACCGTTGCAAAGCTGACTTTCTGCAGAAGAGGCACAGCTCAAGTTTTTTGCCCTGGCTCTTCGGCTGTGGGAGCATTGGCCAGCCGTTCGTGCTCTACTCCCTGGGATGCTGGGCAGCCCAGCACGGGTGCCAAAGAGGTTCCATTGTAATGGACTTTGAGTTGGGAAATCGAGGAACCTCAGCAATGCGGATGGCACCGTTGCAAAGCTGACTTTCTGCAGAAGAGGCACAGCTCCAGTTTTTTGCCCTGGCTCTTTGGCTGTGGGAGCAGAGGCCAACCGTTCGTGCTCTACTCCCTGGGATGCTGGGCAGCCCAGCACGGGTGCCAAAGAGGTTCCATTGTAATGGACTTTGAGTCGGGAAATTGAGGAGCGACAGCAAAGCGGATGGCACCGTTGCAAAGCTGACTTTCTGCAGAAGAGGCACATCTCCAGCTTTTTGCCCTGGCTCTTCGGCTGTGGGAGCAGAGGCCAGCCGTTCGTGCTCTACTCCCTGGGATGCTGGGCAGCCCAGCACGGGTGCCAAAGAGGTTCCATTGTAATGGACTTTGAGTTGGGAAATCGAGGAACCTCAGCAATGCGGATGGCACCGTTGCAAAGCTGACTTTCTGCAGAAGAGGCACAGTTCAAGCTTTTTGCCCTGGCTCTTCGGCTGTGGGAGCAGAGGCCAGCCGTTCGTGCTCTACTCCCTGGGATGCTGGGCAGCCCAGCACGGGTGCCACAGAGGTTCCATTGTAATGGACTTTGAGTTGGGAAATCGAGGAACCTCAGCCATGCGGATGGCACCGTTGCAAAGCTGACTTTCTGCAGAAGAGGTACAGCTCAAGTTTTTTGCCCTGGCTCTTCGGCTGTGGGAGCAGAGGCCAACCGTTCGTGTTCTTCTCCCAGGGATGCTGGGCAGCCGAGCACGGGTGCCACAGAGGTTCCATTGTAATGGAATTTGAGTTGGGAAATGGAGGAGCTACAGCAATGCGGATGGCACCGTTGCAAAGCTGACTTTCTGCAGAAGAGGCACAACTCAAGTTTTTTGCCCTGGCTCATCGGCTGTAGGAGCACAGGCCAACCGTTCGTGCTCTACTGCCTGGGATGCTGGGCAGCCCAGCACGGATGCCAAAGAGGTTCCATTGTAATGGACTTTGAGTTGGGAAATCGAGCAGCGACAGCAATGCGGATGGCACCGTTGCAAAGCTGACTTTCTGCAGAAGAGGCACAGCTCAAGTTTTTTGCCCTGGCTCTTTGGCTGTGGGAGCAGAGGCCAACCGTTCGTGCTCTACTCCCTGGGATGCTGGGCAGCCGGGCACGGGTGCCAAAGAGGTTCCATTGTAATGGACTTTGAGTTGTTAAATGGAGGAGGGACAGCCATGCGGATGGCACCGTTGCAAAGCTGACTTTCTGCAGAAGAGGCACAGCTCAACCTTTTTGCCCTTGCTCTTCGGCTGTGGGAGCAGAGGCCAGCCGTTCGTGCTCTACTCCCTGGGATGCTGGGCTGCCGAGCACGGGTGCCAAAGAGGTTCCATTGTAATGGACTTTGAGTTGGGAAATCGAGGAACCTCAGCAATGCGGATGGCACCATTGCAAAGCTGACTTTCTGCAGAAGAGGCACAGTTCAAGTTTTTTGCCCTGGCTCTTCGGCTGTGGGAGCAGAGGCCAGCCGTTCGTGCTCTACTCCCTGGGATGCTGGGCAGCCCAGCACGGGTGCCACAGAGGTTCCATTGTAATGGACTTTGAGTTGGGAAATGGAGGAGCGACAGCAATGCGGATGGCACCGTTGCAAAGCTGACTTTCTGCAGAAGAGGCACAGCTCAAGTTTTTTGCCCTGGGTCTTCGGCTGTGGGAGCAGAGGCCAACCGTTCGTGTTCTTCTCCCAGGGATGCTGGGCAGCCGAGCACGGGTGCCACAGAGGTTCCATTGTAATGGAATTTGAGTTGGGAAATGGAGGAGCTACAGCAATGCGGATGGCACCGTTGCAAAGCTGACTTTCTGCAGAAGAGGCACAACTCAAGTTTTTTGCCCTGGCTCTTCGGCTGTGGGAGCACAGGCGAACCGTTCGTGCTCTACTCCCTGGGATGCTGGGCAGCCGAGCACGGGTGCCAAAGAGGTTCCATTGTAATGGACTTTGAGTTGGGAAATGGAGGAGCGACAGCAATGCGGATGGCATCGTTGCAAAGCTGACTTTCTGCAGAAGAGGTACAGCTCAAGTTTTTTGGCCTGGCTTATCGGCTGTGGGAGCAGAGGCCAACCGTTCTTGCTCTACTCCCTGGGATGCTGGGCAGCCCAGCACGGGTGCCAAAGAGGTTCCATTGTAATGGACTTTGAGTTGGGAAATTGAGGAGCGACAGCAAAGCGGATGGCACTGTTGCAAAGCTGACTTTCTGCAGAAGAGGCACATCTCCAGCTTTTTGCCCTGGCTCTTCGGCTGTGGGAGCAGAGGCCAACAGTTCGTGCTCTACTCCCTGGGATGCTGGGCAGCCCAGCACGGGTGCCAAAGAGGTTCCATTGTAATGGACTTTGAGTTGGGAAATCGAGCAGCTACAGCAAAGCGGATGTCACCGTTGCAAAGCTGACTTTCTGCAGAAGAGGCACAGCTCAAGTTTTTTGCCCTGGGTCTTCGGCTGTGGGAGCAGAGGCCAACCGTTCGTGCTCTACTCCCTGGGACGCTGGGCTGCCCAGCACGGGTGCCAGAGAGGTTCCATTTTAATGGACTTTGAGTTGGGAAATCGAGGAACCTCAGCAATGCGGATGGCACCGTTGCAAAGCTGACTTTCTGCAGAAGAGGCACAGCTCCAGCTTTTTGCCCTGGCTCTTTGGCTGTGGGAGCAGAGGCCAACCGTTCGTGCTCTACTCCCTGGGATGCTGGGCAGCCCAGCACGGGTGCCACAGAGGTTCCATTGTAATGGAATTTGAGTTGGGAAATGGAGGAGCTACAGCAATGCGGATGGCACCGTTGCAAAGCTGACTTTCTGCAGAAGAGGCACAACTCAAGTTTTTTGCCCTGGCTCTTCGGCTGTGGGAGCACAGGCGAACCGTTAGTGCTCTACTCCCTGGGATGCTGGGCAGCCGAGCACGGGTGCCAAAGAGGTTCCATTGTAATGGACTTTGAGTTGGGAAATGGAGGAGCGACAGCAATGCGGATGGCATCGTTGCAAAGCTGACTTTCTGCAGAAGAGGTACAGCTCAAGTTTTTTGGCCTGGCTTATCGGCTGTGGGAGCAGAGGCCAACCGTTCTTGCTCTACTCCCTGGGATGCTGGGCAGCCCAGCACGGGTGCCAAAGAGGTTCCATTGTAATGGACTTTGAGTTGGGAAATTGAGGAGCGACAGCAAAGCGGATGGCACCGTTGCAAAGCTGACTTTCTGCAGAAGAGGCACATCTCCAGCTTTTTGCCCTGGCTCTTCGGCTGTGGGAGCAGAGGCCAACAGTTCGTGCTCTACTCCCTGGGATGCTGGGCAGCCCAGCACGGGTGCCAAAGAGGTTCCATTGTAATGGACTTTGAGTTGGGAAATCGAGGAGCTACAGCAAAGCGGATGTTACCGTTGCAAAGCTGACTTTCTGCAGAAGAGGCACAGCTCAAGTTTTTTGCCCTGGGTCTTCGGCTGTGGGAGCAGAGGCCAACCGTTCGTGCTCTACTCCCTGGGACGCTGGGCTGCCCAGCACGGGTGCCAGAGAGGTTCCATTTTAATGGACTTTGAGTTGGGAAATGGAGGAACCTCAGCAATGCGGATGGCACCGTTGCAAAGCTGACTTTCTGCAGAAGAGGCACAGCTCCAGCTTTTTGCCCTGGCTCTTCGGCTGTGGGAGCAGAGGCCAACCGTTCGTGCTCTACTCCCTGGGATGCTGGGCAGCCCAGCACGGGTGCCAAAGAGGTTCCATTGTAATGGACTTTGAGTTGTGAAATGGAGGAGCTACAGCAAAGCGGATGGCACCGTTGCAAAGCTGACTTTCTGCAGAAGAGGCACAGTTCAAGTTTTTTGCCCTGGCTCATCGGCTGTGGGAGCAGAGGCCAACCGTTCGTGTTCTTCTCCCAGGGATGCTGGGCAGCCGAGCACGGGTGCCACAGAGGTTCCATTGTAATGGAATTTGAGTTGGAAAATGGAGGAGCGACAGCAATGCGGATGGCACCGTTGCAAAGCTGACTTTCTGCAGAAGAGGCACAACTCAAGTTTTTTGCCCTGGCTCATCGGCTGTGGGAGCACAGGCCAACCGTTCGTGCTCTACTCCCTGGGATGCTGGGCAGCCGAGCACGGGTGCCAAAGATGTTCCATTGTAATGGACTTTGAGTTGGGAAATGGAGGAGCGACAGCAATGCGGATGGCACCGTTGCAAAGCTGACTTTCTGCAGAAGAGGTACAGCTCAAGTTTTTTGGCCTGGCTTATTGGCTGTGGCAGCAGAGGCCAACCGTTCGTGCTCTACTCCCTGGGATGCTGGGCAGCCCAGCACGGGTGCCACAGAGGTTCCATTGTAATGGACTTTGACTTGGGAAATTGAGGAGCGACAGCAAAGCGGATGGCACCGTTGCAAAGCTGACTTTCTGCAGAAGAGGCACATCTCCAGCTTTTTGCCCTGGCTCTTCGGCTGTGGGAGCAGAGGCCAGGCGTTCGTGCTCTACTCCCTGGGATGCTGGGCAGCCCAGCACGGGTGCCAAAGAGGTTCCATTGTAATAGACTTTGAGTTGGGAAATCGAGGAACCTCAGCAATGCGGATGGCACCATTGCAAAGCTGACTTTCTGCAGAAGAGGCACAGTTCAAGCTTTTTGCCCTGGCTCTTCGGCTGTGGGAGCAGAGGCCAGCCGTTCGTGCTCTACTCCCTGGGATGCTGGGCAGCCCAGCACGGGTGCCAAAGAGGTTCCATTGTAATGGACTTTGAGTTGGGAAATCGAGGAACCTCAGCAATGCGGATGGCACCGTTGCAAAGCTGACTTTCTGCAGAAGAGGTACAGCTCAAGTTTTTTGGCCTGGCTCATCGGCTGTGGGAGCAGAGGCCAACCGTTCGTGTTCTTCTCCCAGGGATGCTGGGCAGCCGAGCACGGGTGCCACAGAGGTTCCATTGTAATGGAATTTGAGTTGGGAAATGGAGGAGCTACAGCAATGCGGATGGCACCGTTGCAAAGCTGACTTTCTGCAGAAGAGGCACAACTCAAGTTTTTTGCCCTGGCTCATCGGCTGTGGGAGCACAGGCCAACCGTTCGTGCTCTACTGCCTGGGATGCTGGGCAGCCCAGCACGGGTGCCAAAGAGGTTCCATTGTAATGGACTTTGAGTTGGGAAATCGAGCAGCGACAGCAATGCGGATGGCACCGTTGCAAAGCTGACTTTCTGCAGAAGAGGCACATCTCAAGTTTTTTGCCCTGGCTCTTCGGCTGTGGGAGCAGAGGCCAGCCGTTCGTGCTCTACTCCCTGGGATGCTGGGCTGCCCAGCACGGGTGCCACAGTGGTTCCGTTGTAATAGACTTTGAGTTGGGAAATCGAGGAACCTCAGCAATGCGGATGGCACCGTTGCAAAGCTGACTTTCTGCAGAAGAGGCACAGCTCAAGTTTTTTGCCCTGGCTCTTCGGCTGTGGGAGCAGAGGCCAACCGTTCGTGCTCTACTCTCTGGGATGCTGGGCAGCCCAGCACGGGTGCCAAAGAGGTTCCATTGTAATGGACTTTGAGTTGGGAAATCGAAGAGCGACAGCAAAGCGGATGTCACCGTTGCAAAGGTGACTTTCTGCAGAAGAGGCACAGCTCAAGTTTTTTGCCCTGGCTCATCGGCTGTGGGAGCAGAGGCCAACAGTTCGTGTTCTTCTCCCTGGGATTTTGGGCAGCAGAGCACGGGTGCCAGAGAGTTTCCATTGTAATGGACTTTGAGTTGGGAAATCGAAGAGCGACAGCAAAGCGGATGTCACCGTTGCAAAGGTGACTTTCTGCAGAAGAGGCACAGCTCAAGTTTTTTGCCCTGGCTCATCGGCTGTGGGAGCAGAGGCCAACCGTTCGTGCTCTACTCCCTGGGAAGCTGGGCTGCCGAGCACGGGTGCCAGAGAGGTTCCATTGTAATGGACTTTGAGTTGGGAAATCGAGGAACCTCAGCAATGCGGATGGCACCGTTGCAAAGCTGACTTTCTGCAGAAGAGGCACAGCTCCAGTTTTTTGCCCTGGCTCATCGGCTGTGGGAGCAGAGGCCAACCGTTCGTGCTCTACTCCCTGAAAGGCTGGGCTGCCCAGCACGGGTGCCAAAGAGGTTCCATTGTAATGGACTTTGAGTTGGGAAATGGAAGAGCGACAGCAATGCGAATGGCACCGTTGCACAGGTGACTTTCTGCAGAAGAGGCACAGCTCAAGTTTTTTGCCCTGGCTCTTCGGCTGTGGGAGCAGAGGCCAGCCGTTCGTGCTCTACTCCCTGGGATGCTGGGCAGCCCAGCACGGGTGCCAAAGAGGTTCCATTGTAATGGACTTTGAGTTGGGAAATCGAGGAACCTCAGCAATGCGGATGGCACCATTGCAAAGCTGACTTTCTGCAGAAGAGGCACAGTTCAAGCTTTTTGCCCTGGCTCTTCGGCTGTGGGAGCAGAGGCCAGCCGTTCGTGCTCTACTCCCTGGGATGCTGGGCAGCCCAGCACGGGTGCCACAGAGGTTCCATTGTAATGGACTTTGAGTTGGGAAATCGAGGAACCTCAGCAATGCGGATGGCACCATTGCAAAGCTGACTTTCTGCAGAAGAGGTACAGCTCAAGTTTTTTGCCCTGGCTCTTCGGCTGTGGGAGCAGAGGCCAACCGTTCGTGTTCTTCTCCCAGGGATGCTGGGCAGCCGAGCACGGGTGCCACAGAGGTTCCATTGTAATGGACTTTGAGTTGGGAAATGGAGGAGCTACAGCAATGCGGATGGCACCGTTGCAAAGCTGACTTTCTGCAGAAGAGGCACAACTCAAGTTTTTTGCCCTGGCTCTTCGGCTGTGGGAGCACAGGCCAACCGTTCGTGCTCTACTCCCTGGGATGCTGGGCAGCCCAACACGGGTGCCAAAGAGGTTCCATTGTAATGGACTTTGAGTTGGGAAATGGAGGAGCGACAGCAATGCGGATGGCATCGTTGCAAAGCTGACTTTCTGCAGAAGAGGTACAGCTCAAGTTTTTTGGCCTGGCTTATCGGCTGTGGGAGCAGAGGCCAACCGTTCGTGCTCTACTCCCTGGGATGCTGGGCAGAGCAGCACGGGTGCCAAAGAGGTTCCATTGTAATGGACTTTGAGTTGTTAAATGGAGGAGCGACAGCCATGCGGATGGCACTGTTGCAAAGCTGACTTTCTGCAGAAGAGGCACAGCTCAAGTTTTTTGCCCTGGCTCTTCGGCTGTGGGAGCAGAGGCCAGCCGTTCGTGCTCTACTCCCTGGGATGCTGGGCAGCCCAGCACGGGTGCCGAAGAGGTTCCATTGTAATGGACTTTGAGTTGGGAAATCGAGGAACCTCAGCAATGCGGATGGCACCGTTGCAAAGCTGACTTTCTGCAGAAGAGGCACAGCTCAAGTTTTTTGCCCTGGCTCTTCGGCTGTGGCAGCAGAGGCCAACCGTTCGTGCTCTACTCCCTGGGATGCTGGGCAGACCAGCACGGGTGCCACAGAGGTTCCATTGTAATAGACTTTGAGTTGGGAAATCGAGGAACCTCAGCAATGCGGATGGCACTGTTGCAAAGCTGACTTTCTGCAGAAGAGGCACAGCTCAAGTTTTTTGCCCTGGCTCTTTGGCTGTGGGAGCAGAGGCCAACCGTTCGTGCTCTACTCCCTGGGATGCTGGGCAGCCCAGCACGGGTGCCAAAGAGGTTCCATTGTAATGGACTTTGAGTTGGGAAATGGAGGAGCGACAGCAATGAGGATGACACCGTTGCAAAGGTGACTTTCTGCAGAAGAGGCACAGCTCAAGTTTTTTGCCCTGGCTCTTCGGCTGTGGGAGCAGAGGCCAACCGTTCGTGTTCTTCTCCCTGGGATTTTGGGCAGCAGAGCACGGGTGCCAAAGAGGTTCCATTGTAATGGACTTTGAGTTGGGAAATCGAAGAGCGACAGCAAAGCGGATGTCACCGTTGCAAAGGTGACTTTCTACAGAAGAGGCACAGCTCAAGTTTTTTGCCATGGCTCATCGGCTGTGGGAGCAGAGGCCAACCGTTCGTGCTCTAATCCCTGGGATGCTGGGCTGCCGAGCACGGGTGCCAGAGAGGTTCCATTGTAATGGACTTTGAGTTGGGAAATCGAGGAACCTCAGCAATGCGGATGGCACCGTTGCAAAGCTGACTTTCTGCAGAAGAGGCACAGCTCCAGTTTTTTGCCCTGGCTCATCGGCTGTGGGAGCAGAGGCCAACCGTTCGTGCTCTACTCCCTGAAAGGCTGGGCTGCCCAGCACGGGTGCCAAAGAGGTTCCATTGTAATGGACTTTGAGTTGGGAAATGGAAGAGCGACAGCAATGCGAATGGCACCGTTGCAAAGCTGACTTTCTGCAGAAGAGGCACAGCTCAAGTTTTTTGCCCTGGCTCTTCGGCTGTGGGAGCAGAGGCCAGCCGTTCGTGCTCTACTCCCTGGGATGCTGGGCAGCCCAGCACGGGTGCCAAAGAGGTTCCATTGTAATGGACTTTGAGTTGGGAAATCGAGGAACCTCAGCAATGCGGATGGCACCATTGCAAAGCTGACTTTCTGCAGAAGAGGCACAGTTCAAGCTTTTTGCCCTGGCTCTTCGGCTGTGGGAGCAGAGGCCAGCCGTTCGTGCTCTACTCCCTGGGATGCTGGGCAGCCCAGCACGGGTGCCACAGAGGTTCCATTGTAATGGACTTTGAGTTGGGAAATCGAGGAACCTCAGCAATGCGGATGGCACCGTTGCAAAGCTGACTTTCTGCAGAAGAGGTACAGCTCAAGTTTTTTGCCCTGGCTCTTCGGCTGTGGGAGCAGAGGCCAACCGTTCGCGTTCTTCTCCCTGGGATTTTGGGCAGCCCACCACGGGTGCCACAGAGGTTCCATTGTAATGGAATTTGAGTTGGGAAATGGAGGAGCTACAGCAATGCGGATGGCACCGTTGCAAAGCTGACTTTCTGCAGAAGAGGCACAACTCAAGTTTTTTGCCCTGGCTCATCGGCTGTGGGAGCACAGGCCAACCGTTCGTGCTCTACTCCCTGGGATGCTGGGCAGCCGAGCACGGGTGCCAAAGAGGTTCCATTGTAATGGACTTTGAGTTGGGAAATGGAGGAGCGACAGCAATGCGGATGGCATCGTTGCAAAGCTGACTTTCTGCAGAAGAGGTACAGCTCAAGTTTTTTGGCCTGGCTTATCGGCTGTGGGAGCAGAGGCCAACCGTTCGTGCTCTACTCCCTGGGATGCTGGGCAGCCCAGCACGGGTGCCAAAGAGGTTCCATTGTAATGGACTTTGAGTTGGGAAATTGAGGAGCGACAGCAAAGCGGATGGCACCGTTGCAAAGCTGACTTTCTGCAGTAGAGGCACATCTCCAGCTTTTTGCCCTGGCTCTTCGGCTGTGGGAGCAGAGGCCAACAGTTCGTGCTCTACTCCCTGGGATGCTGGGCAGCCCAGCACGGGTGCCAAAGAGGTTCCATTGTAATGGACTTTGAGTTGGGAAATGGAGGAGCTACAGCAAAGCGGATGGCACCGTTGCAAAGCTGACTTTCTGCAGAAGAGGCACAGCTCAAGTTTTTTGCCCTGGGTCTTCGGCTGTGGGAGCAGAGGCCAACCGTTCGTGCTCTACTCCCTGGGACGCTGGGCTGCCCAGCACGGGTGCCAGAGAGGTTCCATTTTAATGGACTTTGAGTTGGGAAATCGAGGAACCTCAGCAATGCGGATGGCACCGTTGCAAAGCTGACTTTCTGCAGAAGAGGCACAGCTCCAGCTTTTTGCCCTGGCTCTTTGGCTGTGGGAGCAGAGGCCAACCGTTCGTGCTCTACTCCCTGGGATGCTGGGCAGCCCAGCACGGGTGCCAAAGAGGTTCCATTGTAATGGACTTTGAGTTGTGAAATGGAGGAGCTACAGCAAAGCGGATGGCACCGTTGCAAAGCTGACTTTCTGCAGAAGAGGCACAGCTCAAGTTTTTTGCCATGGCTCATCAGCTGTGGGAGCAGAGGCCAACTGTTCGTGCTCTACTGACTGGGATGCTGGGCAGCCGAGCACGGGTGCCAAAGAGGTTCCATTGTAATGGACTTTGAGTTGGGAAATGGAGGAACCTCAGCAATGCGGATGGCACCGTTGCAAAGCTGACTTTCTGCAGAAGAGGCACAGCTCAAGTTTTTTGCCCTGGCTCTTCGGCTGTGGGAGCAGAGGCCAACCGTTCGTGTTCTTCTCCCAGGGATGCTGGGCAGCCGAGCACGGGTGCCACAGAGGTTCCATTGTAATGGAATTTGAGTTGGGAAATGGAGGAGCGACAGCAATGCGGATGGCACCGTTGCAAAGCTGACTTTCTGCAGAAGAGGCACAACTCAAGTTTTTTGCCCTGGCTCATCGGCTGTGGGAGCACAGGCCAACCGTTCGTGCTCTACTCCCTGGGATGCTGGGCAGCCCAGCACGGGTGCCAAAGAGGTTCCATTGTAATGGACTTTGAGTTGGGAAATGGAGGAGCGACAGCAATGCGGATGGCACCGTTGCAAAGCTGACTTTCTGCAGAAGAGGTACAGCTCAAGTTTTTTGGCTTGTCTTATTGGCTGTGGGAGCAGAGGCCAACCGTTCGTGCTCTACTCCCT
Source organism: Psittacula echo (assembly GCF_963264785.1). Taxonomy (NCBI): domain Eukaryota; kingdom Metazoa; phylum Chordata; class Aves; order Psittaciformes; family Psittacidae; genus Psittacula; species Psittacula echo. The sequence goes on along the minus strand of NW_027664154.1, from coordinate 156,715 downwards.
GGGATGCTGGGCAGCCCAGCACGGGTGCCAAAGAGGTTCCATTGTAATGGACTTTGAGTTGGGAAATTGAGGAGCGACAGCAAAGCGGATGGCACCGTTGCAAAGCTGACTTTCTGCAGAAGAGGCACATCTCCAGCTTTTTGCCCTGGCTCTTCAGCTGTGGGAGCAGAGGCCAGCCGTTCGTGCTCTACTCCCTGGGATGCTGGGCTGCCCAGCACGGGTGCCAAAGAGGTTCCATTGTAATGGACTTTGAGTTGGGAAATCGAGGAACCTCAGCAATGCGGATGGCACCATTCCAAAGCTGACTTTCTGCAGAAGAGGCACAGTTCAAGCTTTTTGCCCTGGCTCTTCGGCTGTGGGAGCAGAGGCCAGCCGTTCGTGCTCTACTCCCTGGGATGCTGGGCAGCCCAGCACGGGTGCCACAGAGGTTCCATTGTAATGGACTTTGAGTTGGGAAATCGAGGAACCTCAGCAATGCGGATGGCACCGTTGCAAAGCTGACTTTCTGCAGAAGAGGTACAGCTCAAGTTTTTTGCCCTGGCTCTTCGGCTGTGGGAGCAGAGGCCAACCATTCGTGTTCTTCTCCCAGGGATGCTGGGCAGCCCAACACGGGTGCCACAGAGGTTCCATGGTAATGGAATTTGAGTTGGGAAATGGAGGAGCTACAGCAATGCGGATGGCACCGTTGCAAAGCTGACTTTCTGCAGAAGAGGCACAACTCAAGTTTTTTGCCCTGGCTCATCGGCTGTGGGAGCACAGGCCAACCGTTCGTGCTCTACTGCCTGGGATGCTGGGCAGCCCAGCACGGATGCCAAAGAGGTTCCATTGTAATGGACTTTGAGTTGTGAAATCGAGCAGCGACAGCAATGCGGATGGCACCGTTGCAAAGCTGACTTTCTGCAGAAGAGGCACAGCTCAAGTTTTTTGCCCTGGCTCTTTGGCTGTGGGAGCAGAGGCCAACCGTTCGTGCTCTACTGCCTGGGATGCTGGGCAGCCCAGCACGGGTGCCACAGAGGTTCCATTGTAATGGACTTTGAGTTGTTAAATGGAGGAGCGACAGCCATGCGGATGGCACCGTTGCAAAGCTGACTTTCTGCAGAAGAGGCACAGCTCAAGTTTTTTGCCCTGGCTCTTTGGCTGTGGGAGCAGAGGCCAACCGTTCGTGCTCTACTGCCTGGGATGCTGGGCAGCCCAGCACGGGTGCCAAAGAGGTTCCATTGTAATGGACTTTGAGTTGTTAAATGGAGGAGCGACAGCCATGCGGATGGCACCATTGCAAAGCTGACTTTCTGCAGAAGAGGCACAGCTCAACCTTTTTGCCCTTGCTCTTCGGCTGTGGGAGCAGAGGCCAGCCGTTCGTGCTCTACTCCCTGGGATGCTGGGCTGCCCAGCACGGGTGCCAGAGAGGTTCCATTGTAATGGACTTTGAGTTGGGAAATCGAGGAACCTCAGCAATGCGGATGGCACCGTTGCAAAGCTGACTTTCTGCAGAAGACACACAGCTCAAGTTTTTTGCCCTGGCTCTTCGGCTGTGGCAGCAGAGGCCAGCCGTTCGTGCTCTAATCCCTGGGATGCTGGGCTGCCCAGCACGGGTGCCACAGAGGTTCCATTGTAATAGACTTTGAGTTGGGAAATCGAGGAACCTCAGCAATGCGGATGGCACCGTTGCAAAGCTGACTTTCTGCAGAAGAGGCACAGCTCAAGTTTTTTGCCCTGGCTCTTTGGCTGTGGGAGCAGAGGCCAACCGTTCGTGCTCTACTCCCTGGGATGCTGGGCAGCCCAAAACGGGTGCCAAAGAGGTTCCATTGTAATGGACTTTGAGTTGTGAAATCGAGCAGCGACAGCAAAGCGGATGGCACCATTGCAAAGCTGACTTTCTGCAGAAGAGGCACAGCTCAAGTTTTTTCCCCTGGCTCTGCGGCTGTGGGAGCAGAGGCCAACCGTTCGTGTTCTTCTCCCTGGGATTTTGGGCAGCAGAGCACGGGTGCCAGAGAGTTTCCATTGTAATGGACTTTGAGTTGGGAAATCGAAGAGCGACAGCAAAGCGGATGTCACCGTTGCAAAGGTGACTTTCTGCAGAAGAGGCACAGCTCAAGTTTTTTGCCCTGGCTCATCGGCTGTGGGAGCAGAGGCCAACCGTTCGTGCTCTACTCCCTGGGAAGCTGGGCTGCCGAGCACGGGTGCCAGAGAGGTTCCATTGTAATGGACTTTGAGTTGGGAAATCGAGGAACCTCAGCAATGCGGATGGCACCGTTGCAAAGCTGACTTTCTGCAGAAGAGGCACAGCTCCAGTTTTTTGCCCTGGCTCATCGGCTGTGGGAGCAGAGGCCAACCGTTCGTGCTCTACTCCCTGAAAGGCTGGGCTGCCCAGCACGGGTGCCAAAGAGGTTCCATTGTAATGGACTTTGAGTTGGGAAATGGAAGAGCGACAGCAATGCGAATGGCACCGTTGCAAAGCTGACTTTCTGCAGAAGAGGCACAGCTCAAGTTTTTTGCCCTGGCTCTTCGGCTGTGGGAGCATTGGCCAGCCGTTCGTGCTCTACTGCCTGGGATGCTGGGCAGCCCAGCACGGGTGTCAAAGAGGTTCCATTGTAATGGACTTTGAGTTGGGAAATCGAGGAACCTCAGCAATGCGGATGGCACCATTGCAAAGCTGACTTTCTGCAGAAGAGGCACAGTTCAAGCTTTTTGCCCTGGCTCTTCGGCTGTGGGAGCATTGGCCAGCCGTTCGTGCTCTACTCCCTGGGATGCTGTGCAGCCCAGCACGGGTGCCACAGAGGTTCCATTGTAATGGAATTTGAGTTGGGAAATGGAGGAGCGACAGCAATGCGGATGGCACCGTTGCAAAGCTGACTTTCTGCAGAAGAGGCACAACTCAAGTTTTTTGCCCTGGCTCATCGGCTGTGGGAGCACAGGCCAACCTTTCGTGCTCTACTCCCTGGGATGCTGGGCAGCCGAGCACGAGTGCCAAAGAGGTTCCATTGTAATGGACTTTGAGTTGGGAAATGGAGGAGCGACAGCAATGCGGATGGCACCGTTGCAAAGCTGACTTTCTGCAGAAGAGGTACACCTCAAGTTTTTTGGCCTGGCTTATCGGCTGTGGGAGCAGAGGCCAACCGTTCGTGCTCTACTCCCTGGGATGCTGGGCAGCCCAGCACGGGTGCCAAAGAGGTTCCATTGTAATGGACTTTGAGTTGGGAAATTGAGGAGCGACAGCAAAGCGGATGGCACCGTTGCAAAGCTGACTTTCTGCAGAAGAGGCACATCTCCAGCTTTTTGCCCTGGCTCTTCGGCTGTGGCAGCAGAGGCCAGCCGTTCGTGCTCTACTCCCTGGGATGCTGGGCAGCCCAGCACGGGTGCCAAAGAGGTTCCATTGTAATGGACTTTGAGTTGGGAAATCGAGGAACCTCAGCAATGCGGATGGCACCATTGCAAAGCTGACTTTCTGCAGAAGAGGCACAGTTCAATCTTTTTGCCCTGGCTCTTCGGCTGTGGCAGCAGAGGCCAGCCGTTCGTGCTCTACTCCCTGGGATGCTGGGCAGCCCAACACGGGTGCCACAGAGGTTCCATTGTAATAGACTTTGAGTTGGGAAATCGAGGAACCTCAGCAATGCGGATGGCACCGTTGCAAAGCTGACTTTCTGCAGAAGAGGCACAGCTCAAGTTTTTTGCCCTGGCTCTTTGGCTGTGGGAGCAGAGGCCAACCGTTCGTGCTCTACTCCCTGGGATGCTGGGCAGCCCAGCACGGGTGCCAAAGAGGTTCCATTGTAATGGACTTTGAGTTGTGAAATCGAGCAGCGACAGCAAAGCGGATGGCACCATTGCAAAGCTGACTTTCTGCAGAAGAGGCACAGCTCAAGTTTTTTGCCCTGGCTCTTTGGCTGTGGCAGCAGAGGCCAACTGTTCGTGCTCTACTCTCTGGGATGCTGGGCAGCCGGGCACGGGTGCCAAAGAGGTTCCATTGTAATGGACTTTGAGTTGGGAAATCGAAGAGCGACAGCAAAGCGGATGTCACCGTTGCAAAGGTGACTTTCTGCAGAAGAGGCACAGCTCAAGGTTTTTGCCCTGGCTCATCGGCTGTGGGAGCAGAGGCCAACCGTTCGTGTTCTTCTCCCTGGGATTTTGGGCAGCAGAGCACGGGTGCCAGAGAGTTTCCATTGTAATGGACTTTGAGTTGGGAAATCGAAGAGCGACAGCAAAGCGGATGTCACCGTTGCAAAGGTGACTTTCTGCAGAAGAGGCACAGCTCAAGTTTTTTGCCCTGGCTCATCGGCTGTGGGAGCAGAGGCCAACCGTTCGTGCTCTACTCCCTGGGAAGCTGGGCTGCCGAGCACGGGTGCCAGAGAGGTTCCATTGTAATGGACTTTGAGTTGGGAAATCGAGGAACCTCAGCAATGCGGATGTCACCGTTGCAAAGGTGACTTTCTGCAGAAGAGGCACAGCTCCAGTTTTTTGCCCTGGCTCATCGGCTGTGGGAGCAGAGGCCAACCGTTCGTGCTCTACTCCCTGAAAGGCTGGGCTGCCCAGCACGGGTGCCAAAGAGGTTCCATTGTAATGGACTTTGAGTTGGGAAATGGAAGAGCGACAGCAATGCGAATGGCACCGTTGCAAAGCTGACTTTCTGCAGAAGAGGCACAGCTCAAGTTTTTTGCCCTGGCTCTTCGGCTGTGGGAGCATTGGCCAGCCGTTCGTGCTCTACTCCCTGGGATGCTGGGCAGCCCAGCACGGGTGCCAAAGAGGTTCCATTGTAATGGACTTTGAGTTGGGAAATCGAGGAACCTCAGCAATGCGGATGGCACCGTTGCAAAGCTGACTTTCTGCAGAAGAGGCACAGCTCCAGTTTTTTGCCCTGGCTCTTTGGCTGTGGGAGCAGAGGCCAACCGTTCGTGCTCTACTCCGTGGGATGCTGGGCAGCCGAGCACGGGTGCCAAAGAGGTTCCATTGTAATGGACTTTGAGTTGGGAAATCGAGGAGCTACAGCAAAGCGGATGGCACCGTTGCAAAGCTGACTTTCTGCAGAAGAGGCACAGTTCAAGTTTTTTGCCCTGGCTCTTCGGCTGTGGGAGCAGAGGCCAACCGTTCGTGCTCTACTGACTGGGATGCTGGGCAGCCGAGCACGGGTGCCACAGAGGTTCCATTATAATGGAATTTGAGTTGGGAAATGGAGGAGCGACAGCCATGCGGATGGCACCGTTGCAAAGCTGACTTTCTGCAGAAGACACACAGCTCAAGTTTTTTGCCCTGGCTCTTCGGCTGTGGGAGCAGAGGCCAACCGTTCGTGTTCTTCTCCCAGGGATGCTGGGCAGCCGAGCACGGGTGCCACAGAGGTTCCATTGTAATGGAATTTGAGTTGGGAAATGGAGGAGCGACAGCAATGCGGATGGCACCGTTGCAAAGCTGACTTTCTGCAGAAGAGGCACAACTCAAGTTTTTTGCCCTGGCTCATCGGCTGTGGGAGCAGAGGCCAACCGTTCGTGCTCTACTCCCTGGGATGCTGGGCAGCCGAGCACGGGTGCCAAAGAGGTTCCATTGTAATGGACTTTGAGTTGGGAAATGGAGGAGCGACAGCAATGCGGATGGCACCGTTGCAAAGCTGACTTTCTGCAGAAGAGGTACAGCTCAAGTTTTTTGGCCTGGCTTATCGGCTGTGGGAGCAGAGGCCAACCGTTCGTGCTCTACTGCCTGGGATGCTGGGCAGCCCAGCACGGGTGCCAAAGAGGTTCCATTGTAATGGACTTTGAGTTGGGAAATCGAGGAACCTCAGCAATGCGGATGGCACCGTTGCAAAGCTGACTTTCTGCAGAAGACACACAGCTCAAGTTTTTTGCCCTGGCTCTTCGGCTGTGGGAGCAGAGGCCAACCGTTCGTGCTCTACTCCCTGGGACGCTGGGCTGCCCAGCACGGGTGCCAGAGAGGTTCCATTGTAATGGACTTTGAGTTGGGAAATCGAGGAACCTCAGCAATGCGGATGGCACCATTGCAAAGCTGACTTTCTGCAGAAGAGGCACAGCTCCAGCTTTTTGCCCTGGCTCTTTGGCTGTGGGAGCAGAGGCCAACCGTTCGTGCTCTACTCCCTGGGATGCTGGGCAGCCCAGCACGGGTGCCAAAGAGGTTCCATTGTAATGGACTTTGAGTTGGGAAATCGAGGAGCTACAGCAAAGCGGATGGCACCGTTGCAAAGCTGACTTTCTGCAGAAGAGGCACAGTTCAAGTTTTTTGCCCTGGCTCATCGGCTGTGGGAGCAGAGGCCAACCGTTCGTGCTCTACTGACTGGGATGCTGGGCAGCCGAGCACGGGTGCCAAAGAGGTTCCATTGTAATGGACTTTGAGTTGGGAAATGGAGGAGCGACAGCAATGCGGATGGCACCGTTGCAAAGCTGACTTTCTGCAGAAGACACACAGCTCAAGTTTTTTGCCCTGGCTCTTCGGCTGTGGGAGCAGAGGCCAACCGTTCGTGTTCTTCTCCCAGGGATGCTGGGCAGCCGAGCACGGGTGCCACAGAGGTTCCATTATAATGGAATTTGAGTTGGGAAATGGAGGAGCGACGGCAATGCGGATGGCACCGTTGCAAAGCTGACTTTCTGCAGAAGAGGCACAACTCAAGTTTTTTGCCCTGGCTCATCGGCTGTGGGAGCACAGGCCAACCGTTCGTGCTCTACTCCCTGGGATGCTGGGCAGCCGAGCACGGGTGCCAAAGAGGTTCCATTGTAATGGACTTTGAGTTGGGAAATGGAGGAGCGACAGCAATGCGGATGGCACCGTTGCAAAGCTGACTTTCTGCAGAAGAGGTACAGCTCAAGTTTTTTGGCCTGGCTTATCGGCTGTGGGAGCAGAGGCCAACCGTTCGTGCTCTACTCCCTGGGATGCTGGGCAGCCCAGCACGGGTGCCACAGAGGTTCCATTGTAATGGACTTTGAGTTGGGAAATCGAGGAACCTCAGCAAAGCGGATGGCACCGTTGCAAAGCTGACTTTCTGCAGAAGAGGTACAGCTCAAGTTTTTTGCCCTGGCTCTTCGGCTGTGGGAGCAGAGGCCAACCGTTCGTGTTCTTCTCCCAGGGATGCTGGGCAGCCGAGCACGGGTGCCACAGACGTTCCATTTTAATGGAATTTGAGTTGGGAAATGGAGGAGCTACAGCAATGCGGATGGCATCGTTGCAAAGCTGACTTTCTGCAGAAGAGGTACAGCTCAAGTTTTTTGGCCTGGCTTATCGGCTGTGGGAGCAGAGGCCAACCGTTCGTGCTCTACTCCCTGGGATGCTGGGCAGCCCAGCACGGGTGCCAAAGAGGTTCCATTGTAATGGACTTTGAGTTGGGAAATTGAGGAGCGACAGCAATGCGGATGGCACCGTTGCAAAGCTGACGTTCTGCAGAAGAGGCACATCTCCAGCTTTTTGCCCTGGCTCTTCGGCTGTGGGAGCAGAGGCCAACAGTTCGTGCTCTACTCCCTGGGATGCTGGGCAGCCCAGCACGGGTGCCAAAGAGGTTCCATTGTAATGGACTTTGAGTTGGGAAATCGAGGAGCTACAGCAAAGCGGATGGCACCGTTGCAAAGCTGACTTTCTGCAGAAGAGGTACAGCTCAAGTTTTTTGCCCTGGCTCTTCGGCTGTGGGAGCAGAGGCCAGCCGTTCGTGCTCTACTCCCTGGGATGCTGGGCAGCCCAGCACGGGTGCCAGAGAGGTTCCATTGTAATGGACTTTGAGTTGGGAAATCGAGGAACCTCAGCAATGCGGATGGCACCGTTGCAAAGCTGACTTTCTGCAGAAGACACACAGCTCAAGTTTTTTGCCCTGGCTCTTCGGCTGTGGGAGCAGAGGCCAGCCGTTCGTGCTCTACTCCCTGGGATGCTGGGCAGCCGAGCACGGGTGCCACAGAGGTTCCATTGTAATGGACTTTGAGTTGGGAAATCGAGGAACATCAGCAATGCGGATGGCACCGTTGCAAAGCTGACTTTCTGCAGAAGAGGAACAGCTCCAGTTTTTTGCCCTGGCTCATCGGCTGTGGGAGCAGAGGCCAACCGTTCGTGCTCTACTCCCTGGGATGCTGGGCAGCCGAGCACGGGTGCCAAAGAGGTTCCATTGTAATGGACTTTGAGTTGTTAAATGGAGGAGCGACAGCCATGCGGATGGCACCGTTGCAAAGCTGACTTTCTGCAGAAGAGGCACAGCTCAACCTTTTTACCCTTGCTCTTCGGCTGTGGGAGCAGAGGCCAGCCGTTCGTGCTCTACTCCCTGGGATGCTGGGCAGCCCAACACGGGTGCCACAGAGGTTCCATTGTAATAGACTTTGAGTTGGGAAATCGAGGAACCTCAGCAATGCGGATGGCACCGTTGCAAAGCTGACTTTCTGCAGAAGAGGCACAGCTCAAGTTTTTTGCCCTGGCTCTTTGGCTGTGGGAGCAGAGGCCAACCGTTCGTGCTCTACTCCCTGGGATGCTGGGCAGCCCAGCACGGGTGCCAAAGAGGTTCCATTGTAATGGACTTTGAGTTGTGAAATCGAGCAGCGACAGCATAGCGGATGGCACCATTGCAAAGCTGACTTTCTGCAGAAGAGGCACAGCTCAAGTTTTTTGCCCTGGCTCTTTGGCTGTGGCAGCAGAGGCCAACTGTTCGTGCTCTACTCTCTGGGATGCTGGGCAGCCGGGCACGGGTGCCAAAGAGGTTCCATTGTAATGGACTTTGAGTTGGGAAATCGAAGAGCGACAGCAAAGCGGATGTCACCGTTGCAAAGGTGACTTTCTGCAGAAGAGGCACAGCTCAAGGTTTTTGCCCTGGCTCATCGGCTGTGGGAGCAGAGGCCAACCGTTCGTGTTCTTCTCCCTGGGATTTTGGGCAGCAGAGCACGGGTGCCAGAGAGTTTCCATTGTAATGGACTTTGAGTTGGGAAATCGAAGAGCGACAGCAAAGCGGATGTCACCGTTGCAAAGGTGACTTTCTGCAGAAGAGGCACAGCTCAAGTTTTTTGGCCTGGCTCATCGGCTGTGGGAGCAGAGGCCAACCGTTCGTGCTCTACTCCCTGGGAAGCTGGGCTGCCGAGCACGGGTGCCAGAGAGGTTCCATTGTAATGGACTTTGAGTTGGGAAATCGAGGAACCTCAGCAATGCGGATGTCACCGTTGCAAAGGTGACTTTCTGCAGAAGAGGCACAGCTCCAGTTTTTTGCCCTGGCTCATCGGCTGTGGGAGCAGAGGCCAACCGTTCGTGCTCTACTCCCTGAAAGGCTGGGCTGCCCAGCACGGGTGCCAAAGAGGTTCCATTGTAATGGACTTTGAGTTGGGAAATCGAGGAACCTCAGCAATGCGGATGGCACCGTTGCAAAGCTGACTTTCTGCAGAAGAGGCACAGCTCCAGTTTTTTGCCCTGGCTCTTTGGCTGTGGGAGCAGAGGCCAACCGTTCGTGCTCTACTCCGTGGGATGCTGGGCAGCCCAGCACGGGTGCCAAAGAGGTTCCATTGTAATGGACTTTGAGTTGGGAAATCGAGGAGCTACAGCAAAGCGGATGGCACCGTTGCAAAGCTGACTTTCTGCAGAAGAGGCACAGTTCAAGTTTTTTGCCCTGGCTCTTCGGCTGTGGGAGCAGAGGCCAACCGTTCGTGCTCTACTGACTGGGATGCTGGGCAGCCGAGCACGGGTGCCACAGAGGTTCCATTATAATGGAATTTGAGTTGGGAAATGGAGGAGCGACAGCCATGCGGATGGCACCGTTGCAAAGCTGACTTTCTGCAGAAGACACACAGCTCAAGTTTTTTGCCCTGGCTCTTCAGCTGTGGGAGCAGAGGCCAACCGTTCGTGTTCTTCTCCCAGGGATGCTGGGCAGCCGAGCACGGGTGCCACAGAGGTTCCATTGTAATGGAATTTGAGTTGGGAAATGGAGGAGCGACAGCAATGCGGATGGCACCGTTGCAAAGCTGACTTTCTGCAGAAGAGGCACAACTCAAGTTTTTTGCCCTGGCTCATCGGCTGTGGGAGCAGAGGCCAACCGTTCGTGCTCTACTCCCTGGGATGCTGGGCAGCCGAGCACGGGTGCCAAAGAGGTTCCATTGTAATGGACTTTGAGTTGGGAAATGGAGGAGCGACAGCAATGCGGATGGCACCGTTGCAAAGCTGACTTTCTGCAGAAGAGGTACAGCTCAAGTTTTTTGGCCTGGCTTATCGGCTGTGGGAGCAGAGGCCAACCGTTCGTGCTCTACTCCCTGGGATGCTGGGCAGCCCAGCACGGGTGCCAAAGAGGTTCCATTGTAATGGACTTTGAGTTGGGAAATTGAGGAGCGACAGCAAAGCGGATGGCACCGTTGCAAAGCTGACTTTCTGCAGAAGAGGCACATCTCCAGCTTTTTGCCCTGGCTCTTCGGCTGTGGGAGCAGAGGCCAGCCGTTCGTGCTCTACTCCCTGGGATGCTGGGCAGCCCAGCACGGGTGCCAAAGAGGTTCCATTGTAATGGACTTTGAGTTGGGAAATCGAGGAACCTCAGCAATGCGGATGGCACCATTGCAAAGCTGACTTTCTGCAGAAGAGGCACAGTTCAATCTTTTTGCCCTGGCTCTTCGGCTGTGGGAGCAGAGGCCAGCCGTTCGTGCTCTACTCCCTGGGATGCTGGGCAGCCCAGCACGGGTGCCACAGAGGTTCCATTGTAATGGACTTTGAGTTGGGAAATCGAGGAACCTCAGCAATGCGGATGGCACCGTTGCAAAGCTGACTTTCTGCAGAAGACACACAGCTCAAGTTTTTTGCCCTGGCTCTTCGGCTGTGGGAGCAGAGGCCAACCGTTCGTGCTCTACTCCCTGGGACGCTGGGCTGCCCAGCACGGGTGCCAGAGAGGTTCCATTGTAATGGACTTTGAGTTGGGAAATCGAGGAACCTCAGCAATGCGGATGGCACCATTGCAAAGCTGACTTTCTGCAGAAGAGGCACAGCTCCAGCTTTTTGCCCTGGCTCTTTGGCTGTGGGAGCAGAGGCCAACCGTTCGTGCTCTACTCCCTGGGATGCTGGGCAGCCCAGCACGGGTGCCAAAGAGGTTCCATTGTAATGGACTTTGAGTTGGGAAATCGAGGAGCTACAGCAAAGCGGATGGCACCGTTGCAAAGCTGACTTTCTGCAGAAGAGGCACAGTTCAAGTTTTTTGCCCTGGCTCATCGGCTGTGGGAGCAGAGGCCAACCGTTCGTGCTCTACTGACTGGGATGCTGGGCAGCCGAGCACGGGTGCCAAAGAGGTTCCATTGTAATGGACTTTGAGTTGGGAAATGGAGGAGCGACAGCAATGCGGATGGCACCGTTGCAAAGCTGACTTTCTGCAGAAGACACACAGCTCAAGTTTTTTGCCCTGGCTCTTCGGCTGTGGGAGCAGAGGCCAACCGTTCGTGTTCTTCTCCCAGGGATGCTGGGCAGCCGAGCACGGGTGCCACAGAGGTTCCATTATAATGGAATTTGAGTTGGGAAATGGAGGAGCGACGGCAATGCGGATGGCACCGTTGCAAAGCTGACTTTCTGCAGAAGAGGCACAACTCAAGTTTTTTGCCCTGGCTCATCGGCTGTGGGAGCACAGGCCAACCGTTCGTGCTCTACTCCCTGGGATGCTGGGCAGCCGAGCACGGGTGCCAAAGAGGTTCCATTGTAATGGACTTTGAGTTGGGAAATGGAGGAGCGACAGCAATGCGGATGGCACCGTTGCAAAGCTGACTTTCTGCAGAAGAGGTACAGCTCAAGTTTTTTGGCCTGGCTTATCGGCTGTGGGAGCAGAGGCCAACCGTTCGTGCTCTACTCCCTGGGATGCTGGGCAGCCGAGCACGGGTGCCACAGAGGTTCCATTGTAATGGACTTTGAGTTGGGAAATCGAGGAACCTCAGCAAAGCGGATGGCACCGTTGCAAAGCTGACTTTCTGCAGAAGAGGTACAGCTCAAGTTTTTTGCCCTGGCTCTTCGGCTGTGGGAGCAGAGGCCAACCGTTCGTGTTCTTCTCCCAGGGATGCTGGGCAGCCGAGCACGGGTGCCACAGACGTTCCATTTTAATGGAATTTGAGTTGGGAAATGGAGGAGCTACAGCAATGCGGATGGCATCGTTGCAAAGCTGACTTTCTGCAGAAGAGGTACAGCTCAAGTTTTTTGGCCTGGCTTATCGGCTGTGGGAGCAGAGGCCAACCGTTCGTGCTCTACTCCCTGGGATGCTGGGCAGCCCAGCACGGGTGCCAAAGAGGTTCCATTGTAATGGACTTTGAGTTGGGAAATTGAGGAGCGACAGCAAAGCGGATGGCACCGTTGCAAAGCTGACGTTCTGCAGAAGAGGCACATCTCCAGCTTTTTGCCCTGGCTCTTCGGCTGTGGGAGCAGAGGCCAACAGTTCGTGCTCTACTCCCTGGGATGCTGGGCAGCCCAGCACGGGTGCCAAAGAGGTTCCATTGTAATGGACTTTGAGTTGGGAAATCGAGGAGCTACAGCAAAGCGGATGGCACCGTTGCAAAGCTGACTTTCTGCAGAAGAGGTACAGCTCAAGTTTTTTGCCCTGGCTCTTCGGCTGTGGGAGCAGAGGCCAGCCGTTCGTGCTCTACTCCATGGGATGCTGGGCAGCCCAACACGGGTGCCACAGAGGTTCCATTGTAATGGACTTTGAGTTGGGAAATCGAGGAACCTCAGCAATGCGGATGGCACCGTTGCAAAGCTGACTTTCTGCAGAAGACACACAGCTCAAGTTTTTTGCCCTGGCTCTTCGGCTGTGGGAGCAGAGGCCAGCCGTTCGTGCTCTACTCCCTGGGATGCTGGGCAGCCGAGCACGGGTGCCACAGAGGTTCCATTGTAATGGACTTTGAGTTGGGAAATCGAGGAACCTCAGCAATGCGGATGGCACCGTTGCAAAGCTGACTTTCTGCAGAAGAGGAACAGCTCCAGTTTTTTGCCCTGGCTCATCGGCTGTGGGAGCAGAGGCCAACCGTTCGTGCTCTACTCCCTGGGATGCTGGGCAGCCGAGCACGGGTGCCAAAGAGGTTCCATTGTAATGGACTTTGAGTTGTTAAATGGAGGAGCGACAGCCATGCGGATGGCACCGTTGCAAAGCTGACTTTCTGCAGAAGAGGCACAGCTCAACCTTTTTACCCTTGCTCTTCGGCTGTGGGAGCAGAGGCCAGCCGTTCGTGCTCTACTCCCTGGGATGCTGGGCAGCCCAGCACGGGTGCCAGAGGGGTTCCATTGTAATGGACTTTGAGTTGGGAAATAGAGGAACCTCAGCAATGCGGATGGCACCGTTGCAAAGCTGACTTTCTGCAGAAGAGGCACAGCTCAAGTTTTTTGCCCTGGCTCTTTGGCTCTGGGAGCAGAGGCCAACTGTTCGTGCTCTACTCTCTGGGAGGCTGGGCAGCCGGGCACGGGTGCCAAAGAGGTTCCATTGTAATGGACTTTGAGTTGGGAAATCGAAGAGCGACAGCCATGCGGATGTCACCGTTGCAAAGGTGACTTTCTGCAGAAGAGGTACAGCTCAAGGTTTTTGCCCTGGCTCATCGGCTGTGGGAGCAGAGGCCAACCGTTCGTGTTCTTCTCCCTGGGATTTTGGGCAGCAGAGCACGGCTGCCAGAGAGTTTCCATTGTAATGGACTTTGAGTTGGGAAATCGAAGAGCGACAGCAAAGCGGATGTCACCGTTGCAAAGGTGACTTTCTGCAGAAGAGGCACAGCTCCAGTTTTTTGCCCTGGCTCATCGGCTGTGGGAGCAGAGGCCAGCCGTTCGTGCTCTACTCCCTGGGATGCTGGGCAGCCCAGCACGGGTGCCACAGAGGTTCCATTGTAATGGACTTTGAGTTGGGAAATCGAGGAACCTCAGCAATGCGGATGGCACCGTTGCAAAGCTGACTTTCTGCAGAAGACACACAGCTCAAGTTTTTTGCCCTGGCTCTTCGGCTGTGGGAGCAGAGGCCAACCGTTCGTGCTCTACTCCCTGGGACGCTGGGCTGCCCAGCACGGGTGCCAGAGAGGTTCCATTGTAATGGACTTTGAGTTGGGAAATCGAGGAACCTCAGCAATGCGGATGGCACCGTTGCAAAGCTGACTTTCTGCAGAAGAGGCACAGCTCCAGCTTTTTGCCCTGGCTCTTTGGCTGTGGGAGCAGAGGCCAACCGTTCGTGCTCTACTCCCTGGGATGCTGGGCAGCCCAGCACGGGTGCCAAAGAGGTTCCATTGTAATGGACTTTGAGTTGGGAAATCGAGGAGCTACAGCAAAGCGGATGGCACCGTTGCAAAGCTGACTTTCTGCAGAAGAGGCACAGTTCAAGTTTTTTGCCCTGGCTCATCGGCTGTGGGAGCAGAGGCCAACCGTTCGTGCTCTACTGACTGGGATGCTGGGCAGCCGAGCACGGGTGCCAAAGAGGTTCCATTGTAATGGACTTTGAGTTGGGAAATGGAGGAGCGACAGCAATGCGGATGGCACCGTTGCAAAGCTGACTTTCTGCAGAAGACACACAGCTCAAGTTTTTTGCCCTGGCTCTTCGGCTGTGGGAGCAGAGGCCAACCGTTCGTGTTCTTCTCCCAGGGATGCTGGGCAGCCGAGCACGGGTGCCACAGAGGTTCCATTATAATGGAATTTGAGTTGGGAAATGGAGGAGCGACGGCAATGCGGATGGCACCGTTGCAAAGCTGACTTTCTGCAGAAGAGGCACAACTCAAGTTTTTTGCCCTGGCTCATCGGCTGTGGGAGCACAGGCCAACCGTTCGTGCTCTACTCCCTGGGATGCTGGGCAGCCGAGCACGGGTGCCAAAGAGGTTCCATTGTAATGGACTTTGAGTTGGGAAATGGAGGAGCGACAGCAATGCGGATGGCACCGTTGCAAAGCTGACTTTCTGCAGAAGAGGTACAGGTCAAGTTTTTTGGCCTGGCTTATCGGCTGTGGGAGCAGAGGCCAACCGTTTGTGCTCTACTCCCTGGGATGCTGGGCAGCCCAGCACGGGTGCCACAGAGGTTCCATTGTAATGGACTTTGAGTTGGGAAATCGAGGAACCTCAGCAAAGCGGATGGCACCGTTGCAAAGCTGACTTTCTGCAGAAGAGGTACAGCTCAAGTTTTTTGCCCTGGCTCTTCGGCTGTGGGAGCAGAGGCCAACCGTTCGTGTTCTTCTCCCAGGGATGCTGGGCAGCCGAGCACGGGTGCCACAGACGTTCCATTTTAATGGAATTTGAGTTGGGAAATGGAGGAGCTACAGCAATGCGGATGGCATCGTTGCAAAGCTGACTTTCTGCAGAAGAGGTACAGCTCAAGTTTTTTGGCCTGGCTTATCGGCTGTGGGAGCAGAGGCCAACCGTTCGTGCTCTACTCCCTGGGATGCTGGGCAGCCCAGCACGGGTGCCAAAGAGGTTCCATTGTAATGGACTTTGAGTTGGGAAATCGAGGAGCTACAGCAAAGCGGATGGCACCGTTGCAAAGCTGACTTTCTGCAGAAGAGGTACAGCTCAAGTTTTTTGCCCTGGCTCTTCGGCTGTGGGAGCAGAGGCCAGCCGTTCGTGCTCTACTCCCTGGGATGCTGGGCAGCCCAGCACGGGTGCCAGAGAGGTTCCATTGTAATGGACTTTGAGTTGGGAAATCGAGGAACCTCAGCAATGCGGATGGCACCGTTGCAAAGCTGACTTTCTGCAGAAGACACACAGCTCAAGTTTTTTGCCCTGGCTCTTCGGCTGTGGGAGCAGAGGCCAGCCGTTCGTGCTCTACTCCCTGGGATGCTGGGCAGCCGAGCACGGGTGCCACAGAGGTTCCATTGTAATAGACTTTGAGTTGGGAAATCGAGGAACCTCAGCAATGCGGATGGCACCGTTGCAAAGCTGACTTTCTGCAGAAGAGGAACAGCTCCAGTTTTTTGCCCTGGCTCATCGGCTGTGGGAGCAGAGGCCAACCGTTCGTGCTCTACTCCCTGGGATGCTGGGCAGCCGAGCACGGGTGCCAAAGAGGTTCCATTGTAATGGACTTTGAGTTGTTAAATGGAGGAGCGACAGCAATGCGGATGGCACCGTTGCAAAGCTGACTTTCTGCAGAAGAGGCACAGCTCAACCTTTTTACCCTTGCTCTTCGGCTGTGGGAGCAGAGGCCAGCCGTTCGTGCTCTACTCCCTGGGATGCTGGGCAGCCCAGCACGGGTGCCAGAGGGGTTCCATTGTAATGGACTTTGAGTTGGGAAATAGAGGAACCTCAGCAATGCGGATGGCACCGTTGCAAAGCTGACTTTCTGCAGAAGAGGCACAGCTCAAGTTTTTTGCCCTGGCTCTTTGGCTCTGGGAGCAGAGGCCAACTGTTCGTGCTCTACTCTCTGGGAGGCTGGGCAGCCGGGCACGGGTGCCAAAGAGGTTCCATTGTAATGGACTTTGAGTTGGGAAATCGAAGAGCGACAGCCATGCGGATGTCACCGTTGCAAAGGTGACTTTCTGCAGAAGAGGTACAGCTCAAGGTTTTTGCCCTGGCTCATCGGCTGTGGGAGCAGAGGCCAACCGTTCGTGTTCTTCTCCCTGGGATTTTGGGCAGCAGAGCACGGCTGCCAGAGAGTTTCCATTGTAATGGACTTTGAGTTGGGAAATCGAAGAGCGACAGCAAAGCGGATGTCACCGTTGCAAAGGTGACTTTCTGCAGAAGAGGCACAGCTCAAGTTTTTTGCCCTGGCTCATCGGCTGTGGGAGCAGAGGCCAACCGTTCGTGCTCTACTCCCTGGGAAGCTGGGCTGCCGAGCACGGGTGCCACAGAGGTTCCATTGTAATGGACTTTGAGTTGGGAAATCGAGGAACCTCAGCAATGCGGATGGCACCGTTGCAAAGCTGACTTTCTGCAGAAGAGGCACAGCTCCAGTTTTTTGCCCTGGCTCTTTGGCTGTGGGAGCAGAGGCCAACCGTTCGTGCTCTACTCCCTGGGATGCTGGGCAGCCCAGCACGGGTGCCAAAGAGGTTCCATTGTAATGGACTTTGAGTTGGGAAATCGAGGAGCTACAGCAAAGCGGATGGCACCGTTGCAAAGCTGACTTTCTGCAGAAGAGGCACAGTTCAAGTTTTTTGCCCTGGCTCTTCGGCTGTGGGAGCAGAGGCCAACCGTTCGTGCTCTACTGACTGGGATGCTGGGCAGCCGAGCACAGGTGCCACAGAGGTTCCATTATAATGGAATTTGAGTTGGGAAATGGAGGAGCGACAGCCATGCGGATGGCACCGTTGCAAAGCTGACTTTCTGCAGAAGACACACAGCTCAAGTTTTTTGCCCTGGCTCTTCGGCTGTGGGAGCAGAGGCCAACCGTTCGTGTTCTTCTCCCAGGGATGCTGGGCAGCCGAGCACGGGTGCCACAGAGGTTCCATTGTAATGGAATTTGAGTTGGGAAATGGAGGAGCGACAGAAATGCGGATGGCACCGTTGCAAAGCTGACTTTCTGCAGAAGAGGCACAACTCAAGTTTTTTGCCCTGGCTCATCGGCTGTGGGAGCACAGGCCAACCTTTCGTGCTCTACTCCCTGGGATGCTGGGCAGCCGAGCACGGGTGCCAAAGAGGTTCCATTGTAATGGACTTTGAGTTGGGAAATGGAGGAGCGACAGCAATGCGGATGGCACCGTTGCAAAGCTGACTTTCTGCAGAAGAGGTACAGCTCAAGTTTTTTGGCCTGGCTTATCGGCTGTGGGAGCAGAGGCCAACCGTTCGTGCTCTACTCCCTGGGATGCTGGGCAGCCCAGCACGGGTGCCAAAGAGGTTCCATTGTAATGGACTTTGAGTTGGGAAATTGAGGAGCGACAGCAAAGCGGATGGCACCGTTGCAAAGCTGACTTTCTGCAGAAGAGGCACATCTCCAGCTTTTTGCCCTGGCTCTTCGGCTGTGGGAGCAGAGGCCAGCCGTTCGTGCTCTACTCCCTGGGATGCTGGGCAGCCGAGCACGGGTGCCAAAGAGGTTCCATTGTAATGGACTTTGAGTTGGGAAATCGAGGAACCTCAGCAATGCGGATGGCACCATTGCAAAGCTGACTTTCTGCAGAAGAGGCACAGTTCAATCTTTTTGCCCTGGCTCTTCGGCTGTGGGAGCAGAGGCCAGCCGTTCGTGCTCTACTCCCTGGGATGCTGGGCAGCCCAGCACGGGTGCCACAGAGGTTCCATTGTAATGGACTTTGTGTTGGGAAATCGAGGAACCTCAGCAATGCGGATGGCACCGTTGCAAAGCTGACTTTCTGCAGAAGAGGTACAGCTCAAGTTTTTTGCCCTGGCTCTTCGGCTGTGGGAGCAGAGGCCAACCGTTCGTGTTCTTCTCCCTGGGATGCTGGGCAGCCGAGCACGGGTGCCAAAGAGGTTCCATTGTAATGGAATTTGAGTTGGGAAATGGAGGAGCTACAGCAATGCGGATGGCACCGTTGCAAAGCTGACTTTCTGCAGAAGAGGCACAACTCAAGTTTTTTGCCCTGGCTCATCGGCTGTGGGAGCACAGGCCAACCGTTCGTGCTCTACTGCCTGGGATGCTGGGCAGCCCACCACGGATGCCAAAGAGGTTCCATTGTAATGGACTTTGAGTTGTTAAATGGAGGAGCGACAGCAATGCGGATGGCACCGTTGCAAAGCTGACTTTCTGCAGAAGAGGCACAGCTCAAGTTTTTTGCCCTGGCTCTTTGGCTGTGGGAGCAGAGGCCAACCGTTCGTGCTCTACTCCCTGGGATGCTGGGCAGCCGAGCACGGGTGCCAAAGAGGTTCCATTGTAATGGACTTTGAGTTGTTAAATGGAGGAGCGACAGCCATGCGGATGGCACCGTTGCAAAGCTGACTTTCTGCAGAAGAGGCACAGCTCAACCTTTTTGCCCTTGCTCTTCGGCTGTGGGAGCAGAGGCCAGCCGTTCGTGCTCTACTCCCTGGGATGCTGGGCTGCCCAGCACGGGTGCCAGAGAGGTTCCATTGTAATGGACTTTGAGTTGGGAAATCGAGGAACCTCAGCAATGCGGATGGCACCGTTGCAAAGCTGACTTTCTGCAGAAGACACACAGCTCAAGTTTTTTGCCCTGGCTCTTCGGCTGTGGCAGCAGAGGCCAGCCGTTCGTGCTCTACTCCCTGGGATGCTGGGCAGCCCAACACGGGTGCCACAGAGGTTCCATTGTAATAGACTTTGAGTTGGGAAATCGAGGAACCTCAGCAATGCGGATGGCACCGTTGCAAAGCTGACTTTCTGCAGAAGAGGCACAGCTCAAGTTTTTTGCCCTGGCTCTTTGGCTGTGGGAGCAGAGGCCAACCGTTCGTGCTCTACTCCCTGGGATGCTGGGCAGCCCAGCACGGGTGCCAAAGAGGTTCCATTGTAATGGACTTTGAGTTGTGAAATCGAGCAGCGACAGCAAAGCGGATGGCACCATTGCAAAGCTGACTTTCTGCAGAAGAGGCACAGCTCAAGTTTTTTGGCCTGGCTCTTTGGCTGTGGGAGCAGAGGCCAACTGTTCGTGCTCTACTCTCTGGGAGGCTGGGCAGCCGGGCACGGGTGCCAAAGAGGTTCCATTGTAATGGACTTTGAGTTGGGAAATCGAAGAGCGACAGCCATGCGGATGTCACCGTTGCAAAGGTGACTTTCTGCAGAAGAGGTACAGCTCAAGGTTTTTGCCCTGGCTCATCGGCTGTGGGAGCAGAGGCCAACCGTTCGTGTTCTTCTCCCTGGGATTTTGGGCATCAGAGCACGGCTGCCAGAGAGTTTCCATTGTAATGGACTTTGAGTTGGGAAATCGAAGAGCGACAGCAAAGCGGATGTCACCGTTGCAAAGGTGACTTTCTGCAGAAGAGGCACAGCTCAAGTTTTTTGGCCTGGCTCATCGGCTGTGGGAGCAGAGGCCAACCGTTCGTGCTCTACTCCCTGGGAAGCTGGGCTGCCGAGCACGGGTGCCAGAGAGGTTCCATTGTAATGGACTTTGAGTTGGGAAATCGAGGAACCTCAGCAATGCGGATGGCACCATTGCAAAGCTGACTTTCTGCA
Source organism: Psittacula echo (assembly GCF_963264785.1). Lineage (NCBI taxonomy): Eukaryota > Metazoa > Chordata > Aves > Psittaciformes > Psittacidae > Psittacula > Psittacula echo. The sequence continues at coordinate 136,801 of NW_027664154.1, read as the reverse complement.
GAAGAGGCACAGCTCCAGTTTTTTGCCCTGGCTCATCGGCTGTGGGAGCAGAGGCCAACCGTTCGTGCTCTACTCCCTGGGATGCTGGGCAGCCCAGCACGGGTGCCAAAGAGGTTCCATTGTAATGGACTTTGAGTTGGGAAATGGAGGAGCGACAGCAATGAGGATGGCATCGTTGCAAAGCTGACTTTCTGCAGAAGACACACAGCTCAAGTTTTTTGCCCTGGCTCTTCGGCTGTGGGAGCAGAGGCCAACCGTTCGTGCTCTACTCCCTGGGATGCTGGGCAGCCCAGCACGTGTGCCAAAGAGGTTCCATTGTAATGGACTTTGAGTTGGGAAATCGAGGAACCTCAGCAATGCGGATGGCACCATCGCAAAGCTGACTTTCTGCAGAAGAGGCACAGTTCAAGCTTTTTGCCCTGGCTCTTCGGCTGTGGGAGCAGAGGCCAGCCGTTCGTGCTCTACTCCCTGGGATGCTGGGCTGCCCAGCACGGGTGCCACAGAGGTTCCATTGTAATGGACTTTGAGTTGGGAAATCGAGGAGCTACAGCAAAGAGTATGGCACCGTTGCAAAGCTGACTTTCTGCAGAAGACACACAGCTCAAGTTTTTTGCCCTGGCTCTTCGGCTGTGGGAGCAGAGGCCAACCGTTCGTGCTCTACTCCCTGGGACGCTGGGCTGCCCAGCACGGGTGCCACAGAGGTTCCATTGTAATGGACTTTGAGTTGGGAAATCGAGGAACCTCAGCAATGCGGATGGCACCGTTGCAAAGCTGACTTTCTGCAGAAGAGGCACAGCTCCAGCTTTTTGCCCTGGCTCTTTGGCTGTGGGAGCAGAGGCCAACCGTTCGTGCTCTACTCTCTGGGATGCTGGGCAGCCCAGCACGGGTGCCAAAGAGGTTCCATTGTAATGGACTTTGAGTTGGGAAATCGAGGAGCTACAGCAAAGCGGATGGCACCGTTGCAAAGCTGACTTTCTGCAGAAGAGGCACAGTTCAAGTTTTTTGCCCTGGCTCATCGGCTGTGGGAGCAGAGGCCAACCGTTCGTGCTCTACTCCCTGGGATGCTGGGCAGCCCAGCACGGGTGCCAAAGAGGTTCCATTGTAATGGACTTTGAGTTGGGAAATGGAGGAGCGACAGCAATGCGGATGGCACCGTTTCAAAGCTGAATTTCTGCAGAAGACACACAGCTCAAGTTTTTTGCCCTGGCTCTTCGGCTGTGGGAGCAGAGGCCAACCGTTCGTGTTCTTCTCCCAGGGATGCTGGGCAGCCGAGCACGGGTGCCACAGAGGTTCCATTGTAATGGACTTTGAGTTGGGAAATGGAGGAGCGACAGCAATGCGGATGGCACCGTTGCAAAGCTGACTTTCTGCAGAAGAGGCACAACTCAAGTTTTTTGCCCTGGCTCATCGGCTGTGGGAGCACAGGCCAACCGTTCGTGCTCTACTGCCTGGGATGCTGGGCAGCCGAGCACGGGTGCCAAAGAGGTTCCATTGTAATGGACTTTGAGTTGGGAAATGGAGGAGCGACAGCAATGCGGATGGCACCGTTGCAAAGCTGACTTTCTGCAGAAGAGGTACAGCTCAAGTTTTTTGGCCTGGCTTATCGGCTGTGGGAGCAGAGGCCAACCGTTCGTGCTCTACTCCCTGGGATGCTGGGCAGCCCAGCACGGGTGCCACAGAGGTTCCATTGTAATGGACTTTGAGTTGGGAAATCGAGGAACCTCAGCAATGCGGATGGCACCGTTGCAAAGCTGACTTTCTGCAGAAGAGGTACAGCTCAAGTTTTTTGCCCTGGCTCTTCGGCTGTGGGAACAGAGGCCAACCGTTCGTGTTCTTCTCCCAGGGATGCTGGGCAGCCGAGCACGGGTGCCACAGACGTTCCATTTTAATGGAATTTGAGTTGGGAAATGGAGGAGCTACAGCAATGCGGATGGCATCGTTGCAAAGCTGACTTTCTGCAGAAGAGGTACAGCTCAAGTTTTTTGGCCTGGCTTATCGGCTGTGGGAGCAGAGGCCAACCGTTCGTGCTCTACTCCCTGGGATACTGGGCAGCCCAGCACGGGTGCCAAAGAGGTTCCATTGTAATGGACTTTGAGTTGGGAAATTGAGGAGCGACAGCAAAGCGGATGGCACCGTTGCAAAGGTGACTTTCTGCAGAAGAGGCACATCTCCAGCTTTTTGCCCTGGCTCTTCGGCTGTGGGAGCAGAGGCCAGCCGTTCGTGCTCTACTCCCTGGGATGCTGGGCAGCCCAGCACGGGTGCCAAAGAGGTTCCATTGTAATGGACTTTGAGTTGGGAAATCGAGGAACCTCAGCAATGCTTATGGCACCATTGCAAAGCTGACTTTCTGCAGAAGAGGCACAGTTCAATCTTTTTGCCCTGGCTCTTCGGCTGTGGGAGCAGAGGCCAGCCGTTCGTGCTCTACTCCCTGGGATGCTGGGCAGCCCAGCACGGGTGCCACAGAGGTTCCATTGTAATGGACTTTGAGTTGGGAAATCGAGGAACCTCAGCAAAGCGGATGGCATCGTTGCAAAGCTGACTTTCTGCAGAAGAGGTACAGCTCAAGTTTTTTGCCCTGGCTCTTCGGCTGTGGGAGCAGAGGCCAACCGTTCGTGTTCTTCTCCCAGGGATGCTGGGCAGCCGAGCACGGGTGCCACAGAGGTTCCATTGTAATGGAATTTGAGTTGGGAAATGGAGGAGCGACAGCAATGCGGATGGCACCGTTGCAAAGCTGACTTTCTGCAGAAGAGGCACAACTCAAGTTTTTTGCCCTGGCTCATCGGCTGTGGGAGCACAGGCCAACCGTTCGTGCTCTACTGCCTGGCATGCTGGGCAGCCCAGCACGGATGCCAAAGAGGTTCCATTGTAATGGACTTTGAGTTGTGAAATCGAGCAGCGACAGCAATGCGGATGGCACCGTTGCAAAGCTGACTTTCTGCAGAAGAGGCACAGCTCAAGTTTTTTGCCCTGGCTCTTTGGCTGTGGGAGCAGAGGCCAACCGTTCGTGCTCTACTCCCTGGGATGCTGGGCAGCCGAGCACGGGTGCCAAAGAGGTTCCATTGTAATGGACTTTGAGTTGTTAAATGGAGGAGCGACAGCCATGCGGATGGCACCGTTGCAAAGCTGACTTTCTGCAGAAGAGGCACAGCTCAACCTTTTTGCCCTTGCTCTTCGGCTGTGGGAGCAGAGGCCAGCCGTTCGTGCTCTACTCCCTGGGATGCTGGGCTGCCCAGCACGGGTGCCAGAGAGGTTCCATTGTAATGGACTTTGAGTTGGGAAATCGAGGAACCTCAGCAATGCGGATGGCACCGTTGCAAAGCTGACTTTCTGCAGAAGACACACAGCTCAAGTTTTTTGCCCTGGCTCTTCGGCTGTGGGAGCAGAGGCCAGCCGTTCGTGCTCTACTCCCTGGGATGCTGGGCAGCCCAACACGGGTGCCACAGAGGTTCCATTGTAATAGACTTTGAGTTGGGAAATCGAGGAACCTCAGCAATGCGGATGGCACCGTTGCAAAGCTGACTTTCTGCAGAAGAGGCACAGCTCAAGTTTTTTGCCCTGGCTCTTTGGCTGTGGGAGCAGAGGCCAACCGTTCGTGCTCTACTCCCTGGGATGCTGGGCAGCCCAGCACGGGTGCCAAAGAGGTTCCATTGTAATGGACTTTGAGTTGTGAAATCGAGCAGCGACAGCAAAGCGGATGGCACCATTGCAAAGCTGACTTTCTGCAGAAGAGGCACAGCTCAAGTTTTTTGCCCTGGCTCTTTGGCTGTGGGAGCAGAGGCCAACTGTTCGTGCTCTACTCTCTGGGAGGCTGGGCAGCCGGGCACGGGTGCCAAAGAGGTTCCATTGTAATGGACTTTGAGTTGGGAAATCGAAGAGCGACAGCCATGCGGATGTCACCGTTGCAAAGGTGACTTTCTGCAGAAGAGGTACAGCTCAAGGTTTTTGCCCTGGCTAATCGGCTGTGGGAGCAGAGGCCAGCCGTTCGTGTTCTTCTCCCTGGGATTTTGGGCAGCAGAGCACGGCTGCCAGAGAGTTTCCATTGTAATGGACTTTGAGTTGGGAAATCGAAGAGCGACAGCAAAGCGGATGTCACCGTTGCAAAGGTGACTTTCTGCAGAAGAGGCACAGCTCAAGTTTTTTGCCCTGGCTCATCGGCTGTGGGAGCAGAGGCCAACCGTTCGTGCTCTACTCCCTGGGAAGCTGGGCTGCCGAGCACGGGTGCCAGAGATGTTCCATTGTAATGGACTTTGAGTTGGGAAATCGAGGAACCTCAGCAATGCGGATGGCACCGTTGCAAAGCTGACTTTCTGCAGAAGAGGCACAGCTCAACCTTTTTGCCCTGGCTCATCGGCTGTGGGAGCAGAGGCCAACCGTTCGTGCTCTACTCCCTGAAAGGCTGGGCTGCCCAGCACGTGTGCCAAAGAGGTTCCATTGTAATGGACTTTGAGTTGGGAAATGGAAGAGCGACAGCAATGCGAATGGCACCGTTGCAAAGCTGACTTTCTGCAGAAGAGGCACAGCTCAAGTTTTTTGCCCTGGCTCTTCGGCTGTGGGAGCAGAGGCCAGCCGTTCGTGCTCTACTCCCTGGGATGCTGGGCAGCCCAGCACGGGTGCCAAAGAGGTTCCATTGTAATGGACTTTGAGTTGGGAAATCGAGGAACCTCAGCAATGCGGATGGCACCATCGCAAAGCTGACTTTCTGCAGAAGAGGCACAGTTCAAGCTTTTTGCCCTGGCTCTTCGGCTGTGGGAGCAGAGGCCAGCCGTTCGTGCTCTACTCCCTGGGATGCTGGGCTGCCCAGCACGGGTGCCACAGAGGTTCCATTGTAATGGACTTTGAGTTGGGAAATCGAGGAGCGACAGCAAAGAGGATGGCACCGTTGCAAAGCTGACTTTCTGCAGAAGACACACAGCTCAAGTTTTTTGCCCTGGCTCTTCGGCTGTGGGAGCAGAGGCCAACCGTTCGTGCTCTACTCCCTGGGACGCTGGGCTGCCCAGCACGGGTGCCACAGAGGTTCCATTGTAATGGACTTTGAGTTGGGAAATCGAGGAACCTCAGCAATGCGGATGGCACCGTTGCAAAGCTGACTTTCTGCAGAAGAGGCACAGCTCCAGCTTTTTGCCCTGGCTCTTTGGCTGTGGGAGCAGAGGCCAACCGTTCGTGCTCTACTCCCTGGGATGCTGGGCAGCCCAGCACGGGTGCCAAAGAGGTTCCATTGTAATGGACTTTGAGTTGGGAAATCGAGGAGCTACAGCAAAGCGGATGGCACCGTTGCAAAGCTGACTTTCTGCAGAAGAGGCACAGTTCAAGTTTTTTGCCCTGGCTCATCGGCTGTGGGAGCAGAGGCCAACCGTTCGTGCTCTACTGACTGGGATGCTGGGCAGCCCAGCACGGGTGCCAAAGAGGTTCCATTGTAATGGACTTTGAGTTGGGAAATGGAGGAGCGACAGCCATACGGATGGCACAGTTGCAAAGCTGACTTTCTGCAGAAGACACACAGCTCAAGTTTTTTGCCCTGGCTCTTCGGCTGTGGGAGCAGAGGCCAACCGTTCGTGTTCTTCTCCCTGGGATGCTGGGCAGCCCAGCACGGGTGCCACAGAGGTTCCATTTTAATGGAATTTGAGTTGGGAAATGGAGGAGCGACAGCAATGCGGATGGCACCGTTGCAAAGCTGACTTTCTGCAGAAGAGGTACAGCTCAAGTTTTTTGGCCTGGCTTATCGGCTGTGGGAGCAGAGGCCAACCGTTCGTGCTCTACTCCCTGGGATGCTGGGCAGCCCAGCACGGGTGCCACAGAGGTTCTATTGTAATGGACTTTGAGTTGGGAAATCGAGGAACCTCAGCAATGCGGATGGCACCGTTGCAAAGCTGACTTTCTGCAGAAGAGGTACAGCTCAAGTTTTTTGCCCTGGCTCTTCGGCTGTGGGAACAGAGGCCAACCGTTCGTGTTCTTCTCCCAGGGATGCTGGGCAGCCGAGCACGGGTGCCACAGACGTTCCATTTTAATGGAATTTGAGTTGGGAAATGGAGGAGCTACAGCAATGCGGATGGCATCGTTGCAAAGCTGACTTTCTGCAGAAGAGGTACAGCTCAAGTTTTTTGGCCTGGCTTATCGGCTGTGGGAGCAGAGGCCAACCGTTCGTGCTCTACTCCCTGGGATGCTGGGCAGCCCAGCACGGGTGCCAAAGAGGTTCCATTGTAATGGACTTTGAGTTGGGAAATTGAGGAGCGACAGCAAAGCGGATGGCACCGTTGCAAAGCTGACTTTCTGCAGAAGAGGCACATCTCCAGCTTTTTGCCCTGGCTCTTCGGCTGTGGGAGCAGAGGCCAGCCGTTCGTGCTCTACTCCCTGGGATGCTGGGCAGCCCAGCACGGGTGCCAAAGAGGTTCCATTGTAATGGACTTTGAGTTGGGAAATCGAGGAACCTCAGCAATGCTTATGGCACCATTGCAAAGCTGACTTTCTGCAGAAGAGGCACAGTTCAATCTTTTTGCCCTGGCTCTTCGGCTGTGGGAGCAGAGGCCAGCCGTTCGTGCTCTACTCCCTGGGATGCTGGGCAGCCCAGCACGGGTGCCACAGAGGTTCCATTGTAATGGACTTTGAGTTGGGAAATCGAGGAACCTCAGCAAAGCGGATGGCATCGTTGCAAAGCTGACTTTCTGCAGAAGAGGTACAGCTCAAGTTTTTTGCCCTGGCTCTTCGGCTGTGGGAGCAGAGGCCAACCGTTCGTGTTCTTCTCCCAGGGATGCTGGGCAGCCGAGCACGGGTGCCACAGAGGTTCCATTGTAATGGAATTTGAGTTGGGAAATGGAGGAGCGACAGCAATGCGGATGGCACCGTTGCAAAGCTGACTTTCTGCAGAAGAGGCACAACTCAAGTTTTTTGCCCTGGCTCATCGGCTGTGGGAGCACAGGCCAACCGTTCGTGCTCTACTCCCTGGGATGCTGGGCAGCCCAGCACGGATGCCAAAGAGGTTCCATTGTAATGGACTTTGAGTTGTGAAATCGAGCAGCGACAGCAATGCGGATGGCACCGTTGCAAAGCTGACTTTCTGCAGAAGAGGCACAGCTCAAGTTTTTTGCCCTGGCTCTTTGGCTGTGGGAGCAGAGGCCAACCGTTCGTGCTCTACTGCCTGGGATGCTGGGCAGCCGAGGACGGGTGCCAAAGAGGTTCCATTGTAATGGACTTTGAGTTGTTAAATGGAGGAGCGACAGCCATGCGGATGGCACCGTTGCAAAGCTGACTTTCTGCAGAAGAGGCACAGCTCAACCTTTTTGCCCTTGCTCTTCGGCTGTGGGAGCAGAGGCCAGCCGTTCGTGCTCTACTCCCTGGGATGCTGGGCTGCCCAGCACGGGTGCCAGAGAGGTTCCATTGTAATGGACTTTGAGTTGGGAAATCGAGGAACCTCAGCAATGCGGATGGCACCGTTGCAAAGCTGACTTTCTGCAGAAGACACACAGCTCAAGTTTTTTGCCCTGGCTCTTCGGCTGTGGGAGCAGAGGCCAGCCGTTCGTGCTCTACTCCCTGGGATGCTGGGCAGCCCAACACGGGTGCCACAGAGGTTCCATTGTAATAGACTTTGAGTTGGGAAATCGAGGAACCTCAGCAATGCGGATGTCACCGTTGCAAAGCTGACTTTCTGCAGAAGAGGCACAGCTCAAGTTTTTTGCCCTGGCTCTTTGGCTGTGGGAGCAGAGGCCAACCGTTCGTGCTCTACTCCCTGGGATGCTGGGCAGCCCAGCACGGGTGCCAAAGAGGTTCCATTGTAATGGACTTTGAGTTGTGAAATCGAGCAGCGACAGCAAAGCGGATGGCACCATTGCAAAGCTGACTTTCTGCAGAAGAGGCACAGCTCAAGTTTTTTGCCCTGGCTCTTTGGCTGTGGGAGCAGAGGCCAACTGTTCGTGCTCTACTCTCTGGGAGGCTGGGCAGCCGGGCACGGGTGCCAAAGAGGTTCCATTGTAATGGACTTTGAGTTGGGAAATCGAAGAGCGACAGCCATGCGGATGTCACCGTTGCAAAGGTGACTTTCTGCAGAAGAGGTACAGCTCAAGGTTTTTGCCCTGGCTAATCGGCTGTGGGAGCAGAGGCCAACCGTTCGTGTTCTTCTCCCTGGGATTTTGGGCAGCAGAGCACGGGTGCCAGAGAGTTTCCATTGTAATGGACTTTGAGTTGGGAAATCGAAGAGCGACAGCAAAGCGGATGTCACCGTTGCAAAGGTGACTTTCTGCAGAAGAGGCACAGCTCCAGTTTTTTGCCCTGGCTCATCGGCTGTGGGAGCAGAGGCCAACCGTTCGTGCTCTACTCCCTGGGAAGCTGGGCTGCCGAGCACGGGTGCCAGAGATGTTCCATTGTAATGGACTTTGAGTTGGGAAATCGAGGAACCTCAGCAATGCGGATGGCACCGTTGCAAAGCTGACTTTCTGCAGAAGAGGCACAGCTCCAGTTTTTTGCCCTGGCTCATCGGCTGTGGGAGCAGAGGCCAACCGTTCGTGCTCTACTCCCTGAAAGGCTGGGCTGCCCAGCACGTGTGCCAAAGAGGTTCCATTGTAATGGACTTTGAGTTGGGAAATGGAAGAGCGACAGCAATGCGAATGGCACCGTTGCAAAGCTGACTTTCTGCAGAAGAGGCACAGCTCAAGTTTTTTGCCCTGGCTCTTCGGCTGTGGGAGCAGAGGCCAGCCGTTCGTGCTCTACTCCCTGGGATGCTGGGCAGCCCAGCACGGGTGCCAAAGAGGTTCCATTGTAATGGACTTTGAGTTGGGAAATCGAGGAACCTCAGCAATGCGGATGGCACCATCGCAAAGCTGACTTTCTGCAGAAGAGGCACAGTTCAAGCTTTTTGCCCTGGCTCTTCGGCTGTGGGAGCAGAGGCCAGCCGTTCGTGCTCTACTCCCTGGGATGCTGGGCTGCCCAGCACGGGTGCCACAGAGGTTCCATTGTAATGGACTTTGAGTTGGGAAATCGAGGAGCGACAGCAAAGAGGATGGCACCGTTGCAAAGCTGACTTTCTGCAGAAGACACACAGCTCAAGTTTTTTGCCCTGGCTCTTCGGCTGTGGGAGCAGAGGCCAACCGTTCGTGCTCTACTCCCTGGGACGCTGGGCTGCCCAGCACGGGTGCCACAGAGGTTCCATTGTAATGGACTTTGAGTTGGGAAATCGAGGAACCTCAGCAATGCGGATGGCACCGTTGCAAAGCTGACTTTCTGCAGAAGAGGCACAGCTCCAGCTTTTTGCCCTGGCTCTTTGGCTGTGGGAGCAGAGGCCAACCGTTCGTGCTCTACTCCCTGGGATGCTGGGCAGCCCAGCACGGGTGCCAAAGAGGTTCCATTGTAATGGACTTTGAGTTGGGAAATCGAGGAGCTACAGCAAAGCGGATGGCACCGTTGCAAAGCTGACTTTCTGCAGAAGAGGCACAGTTCAAGTTTTTTGCCCTGGCTCATCGGCTGTGGGAGCAGAGGCCAACCGTTCGTGCTCTACTGACTGGGATGCTGGGCAGCCCAGCACGGGTGCCAAAGAGGTTCCATTGTAATGGACTTTGAGTTGGGAAATGGAGGAGCGACAGCCATACGGATGGCACAGTTGCAAAGCTGACTTTCTGCAGAAGACACACAGCTCAAGTTTTTTGCCCTGGCTCTTCGGCTGTGGGAGCAGAGGCCAACCGTTCGTGTTCTTCTCCCAGGGATGCTGGGCAGCCCAGCACGGGTGCCACAGAGGTTCCATTTTAATGGAATTTGAGTTGGGAAATGGAGGAGCGACAGCAATGCGGATGGCACCGTTGCAAAGCTGACTTTCTGCAGAAGAGGCACAACTCAAGTTTTTTGCCCTGGCTCATCGGCTGTGGGAGCAGAGGCCAACCGTTCGTGCTCTACTGACTGGGATGCTGGGCAGCCGAGCACGGGTGCCAAAGAGGTTCCATTGTAATGGACTTTGAGTTGGGAAATGGAGGAGCGACAGCAATGCGGATGGCACCGTTGCAAAGCTGACTTTCTGCAGAAGAGGTACAGCTCAAGTTTTTTGGCCTGGCTTATCGGCTGTGGGAGCAGAGGCCAACCGTTCGTGCTCTACTCCCTGGGATGCTGGGCAGCCCAGCACGGGTGCCACAGAGGTTCCATTGTAATGGACTTTGACTTGGGAAATCGAGGAACCTCAGCAATGCGGATGGCACCGTTGCAAAGCTGACTTTCTGCAGAAGAGGTACAGCTCAAGTTTTTTGCCCTGGCTCTTCGGCTGTGGGAGCAGAGGCCAACCGTTCGTGTTCTTCTCCCAGGGATGCTGGGCAGCCGAGCACGGGTGCCACAGACGTTCCATTTTAATGGAATTTGAGTTGGGAAATGGAGGAGCTACAGCAATGCGGATGGCATCGTTGCAAAGCTGACTTTCTGCAGAAGAGGTACAGCTCAAGTTTTTGGCCTGGCTTATCGGCTGTGGGAGCAGAGACAAACCGTTCGTGCTCTACTCCCTGGGATGCTGGGCAGCCCAGCACGGGTGCCAAAGAGGTTCCATTGTAATGGACTTTGAGTTGGGAAATTGAGGAGCGACAGCAAAGCGGATGGCACCGTTGCAAAGCTGACGTTCTGCAGAAGAGGCACATCTCCAGCTTTTTGCCCTGGCTCTTCGGCTGTGGGAGCAGAGGCCAACAGTTCGTGCTCTACTCCCTGGGATGCTGGGCAGCCCAGCACGGGTGCCAAAGAGGTTCCATTGTAATGGACTTTGAGTTGGGAAATCGAGGAGCTACAGCAAAGCGGATGGCACCGTTGCAAAGCTGACTTTCTGCAGAAGAGGCACAGCTCAAGTTTTTTGCCCTGGCTCTTCGGCTGTGGGAGCAGAGGCCAGCCGTTCGTGCTGTACTCCCTGGGATGCTGGGCAGCCCAGCACGGGTGCCAGAGAGGTTCCATTGTAATGGACTTTGAGTTGGGAAATCGAGGAACCTCAGCAATGCGGATGGCACCGTTGCAAAGCTGACTTTCTGCAGAAGACACACAGCTCAAGTTTTTTGCCCTGGCTCTTCGGCTGTGGGAGCAGAGGCGAGCCGTTCGTGCTCTACTCCCTGGGATGCTGGGCTGCCCAGCACGGGTGCCACAGAGGTTCCATTGTAATAGACTTTGAGTTGGGAAATCGAGGAACCTCAGCAATGCGGATGGCACCGTTGCAAAGCTGACTTTCTGCAGAAGAGGAACAGCTCCAGTTTTTTGCCCTGGCTCTTCGGCTGTGGGAGCAGAGGCCAACCGTTCGTGCTCTACTCCCTGGGATGCTGGGCAGCCGAGCACGGGTGCCAAAGAGGTTCCATTGTAATGGACTTTGAGTTGTTAAATGGAGGAGCGACAGCCAAGCGGATGGCACCGTTGCAAAGCTGACTTTCTGCAGAAGAGGCACAGCTCAACCTTTTTACCCTTGCTCTTCGGCTGTGGGAGCAGAGGCCAGCCGTTCGTGCTCTACTCCCTGGGATGCTGGGCTGCCCAGCACGGGTGCCAGAGATGTTCCATTGTAATGGACTTTGAGTTGGGAAATCGAGGAACCTCAGCAATGCGGATGGCACCGTTGCAAAGCTGACTTTCTGCAGAAGAGGCACAGCTCAAGTTTTTTGCCCTGGCTCTTCGGCTGTGGCAGCAGAGGCCAGCCGTTCGTGCTCTACTCCCTGGGATGCTGGGCAGCCGAGCACGGGTGCCACAGAGGTTCCATTGTAATAGACTTTGAGTTGGGAAATCGAGGAACCTCAGCAATGCGGATGGCACCGTTGCAAAGCTGACTTTCTGCAGAAGAGGCACAGCTCAAGTTTTTTGCCCTGGCTCTTTGGCTGTGGGAGCAGAGGCCAACCGTTCGTGCTCTACTCCCTGGGAGGCTGGGCAGCCCAGCACGGGTGCCAAAGAGGTTCCATTGTAATGGACTTTGAGTTGTGAAATCGAGCAGCGACAGCAAAGCGGATGGCACCATTGCAAAGCTGACTTTCTGCAGAAGAGGCACAGCTCAAGTTTTTTGCCCTGGCTCTTTGGCTGTGGGAGCAGAGGCCAACTGTTCGTGCTCTACTCCCTGGGATGCTGGGCAGCCGGGCACGGGTGCCAAAGAGGTTCCATTGTAATGGACTTTGAGTTGGGAAATGGAAGAGCGACAGCAAAGCGGATGTCACCGTTGCAAAGGTGACTTTCTGCAGAAGAGGCACAGCTCCAGCTTTTTGCCCTGGCTCATCGGCTGTGGGAGCAGAGGCCAACCGTTCGTGTTCTTCTCCCTGGGATTTTGGGCAGCAGAGCACGGGTGCCAGAGAGTTTCCATTGTAATGGACTTTGAGTTGGGAAATCGAAGAGCGACAGCAAAGCGGATGTCACCGTTGCAAAGGTGACTTTCTGCAGAAGAGGCACAGCTCAAGTTTTTTGCCCTGGCTCATCGGCTGTGGGAGCAGAGGCCAACCGTTCGTGCTCTACTCCCTGGGAAGCTGGGCTGCCGAGCACGGGTGCCAGAGAGGTTCCATTGTAATGGACTTTGAGTTGGGAAATCGAGGAACCTCAGCAATGCGGATGGCACCGTTGCAAAGCTGACTTTCTGCAGAAGAAGCACAGCTCCAGTTTTTTGCCCTGGCTCATCGGCTGTGGGAGCAGAGGCCAACCATTCGTGCTCTACTCCCTGAAAGGCTGGGCTGCCCAGCACGGGTGCCAAAGAGGTTCCATTGTAATGGACTTTGAGTTGGGAAATGGAAGAGCGACAGCAATGCGAATGGCACCGTTGCAAAGCTGACTTTCTGCAGAAGAGGCACAGCTCAAGTTTTTTGCCCTGGCTCTTTGGCTGTGGGAGCAGAGGCCAGCCGTTCGTGCTCTACTCCCTGGGATGCTGGGCAGCCCAGCACGGGTGCCAAAGAGGTTCCATTGTAATGGACTTTGAGTTGGGAAATCGAGGAACCTCAGCAATGCGGATGGCACCATCGCAAAGCTGACTTTCTGCAGAAGAGGCACAGTTCAAGCTTTTTGCCCTGGCTCTTCGGCTGTGGGAGCAGAGGCCAGCCGTTCGTGCTCTACTCCCTGGGATGCTGGGCTGCCCAGCACGGGTGCCACAGAGGTTCCATTGTAATGGACTTTGAGTTGGGAAATCGAGGAGCTACAGCAAAGAGGATGGCACCGTTGCAAAGCTGACTTTCTGCAGAAGACACACAGCTCAAGTTTTTTGCCCTGGCTCTTCGGCTGTGGGAGCAGAGGCCAACCGTTCGTGCTCTACTCCCTGGGACGCTGGGCTGCCCAGCACGGGTGCCACAGAGGTTCCATTGTAATGGACTTTGAGTTGGGAAATCGAGGAACCTCAGCAATGCGGATGGCACCGTTGCAAAGCTGACTTTCTGCAGAAGAGGCACAGCTCCAGCTTTTTGCCCTGGCTCTTTGGCTGTGGGAGCAGAGGCCAACCGTTCGTGCTCTACTCCCTGGGATGCTGGGCAGCCCAGCACGGGTGCCAAAGAGGTTCCATTGTAATGGACTTTGAGTTGGGAAATCGAGGAGCTACAGCAAAGCGGATGGCACCGTTGCAAAGCTGACTTTCTGCAGAAGAGGCACAGTTCAAGTTTTTTGCCCTGGCTCATCGGCTGTGGGAGCAGAGGCCAACCGTTCGTGCTCTACTGACTGGGATGCTGGGCAGCCCAGCACGGGTGCCAAAGAGGTTCCATTGTAATGGACTTTGAGTTGGGAAATGGAGGAGCGACAGCCATACGGATGGCACAGTTGCAAAGCTGACTTTCTGCAGAAGACACACAGCTCAAGTTTTTTGCCCTGGCTCTTCGGCTGTGGGAGCAGAGGCCAACCGTTCGTGTTCTTCTCCCAGGGATGCTGGGCAGCCGAGCACGGGTGCCACAGAGGTTCCATTATAATGGAATTTGAGTTGGGAAATGGAGGAGCGACAGCCATGCGGATGGCACCGTTGCAAAGCTGACTTTCTGCAGAAGAGGCACAACTCAAGTTTTTTGCCCTGGCTCATCGGCTGTGGGAGCAGAGGCCAACCGTTCGTGCTCTACTGACTGGGATGCTGGGCAGCCGAGCACGGGTGCCAAAGAGGTTCCATTGTAATGGACTTTGAGTTGGGAAATGGAGGAGCGACAGCAATGCGGATGGCACCGTTGCAAAGCTGACTTTCTGCAGAAGAGGTACAGCTCAAGTTTTTTGGCCTGGCTTATCGGCTGTGGGAGCAGAGGCCAACCGTTCGTGCTCTACTCCCTGGGATGCTGGGCAGCCCAGCACGGGTGCCACAGAGGTTCCATTGTAATGGACTTTGAGTTGGGAAATCGAGGAACCTCAGCAATGCGGATGGCACCGTTGCAAAGCTGACTTTCTGCAGAAGAGGTACAGCTCAAGTTTTTTGCCCTGGCTCTTCGGCTGTGGGAGCAGAGGCCAACCGTTCGTGTTCTTCTCCCAGGGATGCTGGGCAGCCGAGCACGGGTGCCACAGACGTTCCATTTTAATGGAATTTGAGTTGGGAAATGGAGGAGCTACAGCAATGCGGATGGCATCGTTGCAAAGCTGACTTTCTGCAGAAGAGGTACAGCTCAAGTTTTTGGCCTGGCTTATCGGCTGTGGGAGCAGAGACAAACCGTTCGTGCTCTACTCCCTGGGATGCTGGGCAGCCCAGCACGGGTGCCACAGAGGTTCCATTGTAATGGACTTTGAGTTGGGAAATTGAGGAGCGACAGCAAAGCGGATGGCACCGTTGCAAAGCTGACGTTCTGCAGAAGAGGCACATCTCCAGCTTTTTGCCCTGGCTCTTCGGCTGTGGGAGCAGAGGCCAACAGTTCGTGCTCTACTCCCTGGGATGCTGGGCAGCCCAGCACGGGTGCCAAAGAGGTTCCATTGTAATGGACTTTGAGTTGGGAAATCGAGGAGCTACAGCAAAGCGGATGGCACCGTTGCAAAGCTGACTTTCTGCAGAAGAGGCACAGCTCAAGTTTTTTGCCCTGGCTCTTCGGCTGTGGGAGCAGAGGCCAGCCGTTCGTGCTGTACTCCCTGGGATGCTGGGCAGCCCAGCACGGGTGCCAGAGAGGTTCCATTGTAATAGACTTTGAGTTGGGAAATCGAGGAACCTCAGCAACGCGGATGGCACCGTTGCAAAGGTGACTTTCTGCAGAAGACACACAGCTCAAGTTTTTTGCCCTGGCTCTTCGGCTGTGGGAGCAGAGGCGAGCCGTTCGTGCTCTACTCCCTGGGATGCTGGGCTGCCCAGCACGGGTGCCACAGAGGTTCCATTGTAATGGACTTTGAGTTGGGAAATCGAGGAACCTCAGCAATGCGGATGGCACCGTTGCAAAGCTGACTTTCTGCAGAAGAGGAACAGCTCCAGTTTTTTGCCCTGGCTCTTTGGCTGTGGGAGCAGAGGCCAACCGTTCGTGCTCTACTCCCTGGGATGCTGGGCAGCCGAGCACGGGTGCCAAAGAGGTTCCATTGTAATGGACTTTGAGTTGTTAAATGGAGGAGCGACAGCCATGCGGATGGCACCGTTGCAAAGCTGACTTTCTGCAGAAGAGGCACAGCTCAACCTTTTTACCCTTGCTCTTCGGCTGTGGGAGCAGAGGCCAGCCGTTCGTGCTCTACTCCCTGGGATGCTGGGCTGCCCAGCACGGGTGCCAGAGAGGTTCCATTGTAATGGACTTTGAGTTGGGAAATCGAGGAACCTCAGCAATGCGGATGGCACCGTTGCAAAGCTGACTTTCTGCAGAAGAGGCACAACTCAAGTTTTTTGCCCTGGCTCTTCGGCTGTGGCAGCAGAGGCCAGCCGTTCGTGCTCTACTCCCTGGGATGCTGGGCAGCCCAACACGGGTGCCACAGAGGTTCCATTGTAATAGACTTTGAGTTGGGAAATCGAGGAACCTCAGCAATGCGGATGGCACCGTTGCAAAGCTGACTTTCTGCAGAAGAGGCACAGCTCAAGTTTTTTGCCCTGGCTCTTTGGCTGTGGGAGCAGAGGCCAACCGTTCGTGCTCTACTCCCTGGGAGGCTGGGCAGCCCAGCACGGGTGCCAAAGAGGTTCCATTGTAATGGACTTTGAGTTGTGAAATCGAGCAGCGACAGCAAAGCGGATGGCACCATTGCAAAGCTGACTTTCTGCAGAAGAGGCACAGCTCAAGTTTTTTGCCCTGGCTCTTCGGCTGTGGGAGCAGAGGCCAACTGTTCGTGCTCTACTCCCTGGGATGCTGGGCAGCCGGGCACGGGTGCCAAAGAGGTTCCATTGTAATGGACTTTGAGTTGGGAAATGGAAGAGCGACAGCAAAGCGGATGTCACCGTTGCAAAGGTGACTTTCTGCAGAAGAGGCACAGCTCCAGCTTTTTGCCCTGGCTCATCGGCTGTGGGAGCAGAGGCCAACCGTTCGTGTTCTTCTCCCTGGGATTTTGGGCAGCAGAGCACGGGTGCCAGAGAGTTTCCATTGTAATGGACTTTGAGTTGGGAAATCGAAGAGCGACAGCAAAGCGGATGTCACCGTTGCAAAGGTGACTTTCTGCAGAAGAGGCACAGCTCAAGTTTTTTGCCCTGGCTCATCGGCTGTGGGAGCAGAGGCCAACCGTTCGTGCTCTACTCCCTGGGAAGCTGGGCTGCCGAGCACGGGTGCCAGAGAGGTTCCATTGTAATGGACTTTGAGTTGGGAAATCGAGGAACCTCAGCAATGCGGATGGCACCGTTGCAAAGCTGACTTTCTGCAGAAGAGGCACAGCTCAAGTTTTTTGCCCTGGCTCATCGGCTGTGGGAGCAGAGGCCAACCATTCGTGCTCTACTCCCTGAAAGGCTGGGCTGCCCAGCACGGGTGCCAAAGAGGTTCCAATGTAATGGACTTTGAGTTGGGAAATGGAAGAGCGACAGCAATGCGAATGGCACCGTTGCAAAGCTGACTTTCTGCAGAAGAGGCACAGCTCAAGTTTTTTGCCCTGGCTCTTTGGCTGTGGGAGCAGAGGCCAGCCGTTCGTGCTCTACTCCCTGGGATGCTGGGCAGCCCAGCACGGGTGCCAAAGAGGTTCCATTGTAATGGACTTTGAGTTGGGAAATCGAGGAACCTCAGCAATGCGGATGGCACCATCGCAAAGCTGACTTTCTGCAGAAGAGGCACAGTTCAAGCTTTTTGCCCTGGCTCTTCGGCTGTGGGAGCAGAGGCCAGCCGTTCGTGCTCTACTCCCTGGGATGCTGGGCTGCCCAGCACGGGTGCCACAGAGGTTCCATTTTAATGGACTTTGAGTTGGGAAATCGAGGAGCTACAGCAAAGCGGATGGCACCGTTGCAAAGCTGACTTTCTGCAGAAGACACACAGCTCCAGTTTTTTGCCCTGGCTCTTCGGCTGTGGGAGCAGAGGCCAACCGTTCGTGCTCTACTCCCTGGGACGCTGGGCTGCCCAGCACGGGTGCCAGAGAGGTTCCATTGTAATGGACTTTGAGTTGGGAAATCGAGGAACCTCAGCAATGCGGATGGCACCGTTGCAAAGCTGACTTTCTGCAGAAGAGGCACAGCTCCAGTTTTTTGCCCTGGCTCTTTGGCTGTGGGAGCAGAGGCCAACCGTTCGTGCTCTACTCCCTGGGATGCTGGGCAGCCCAGCACGGGTGCCAATAAGGTTCCATTGTAATGGACTTTGAGTTGGGAAATCGAGGAGCTACAGCAAAGCGGATGGCACCGTTGCAAAGCTGACTTTCTGCAGAAGAGGCACAGTTCAAGTTTTTTGCCCTGGCTCATCGGCTGTGGGAGCAGAGGCCAACCGTTCGTGCTCTACTCCCTGGGATGCTGGGCAGCCCAGCACGGGTGCCAAAGAGGTTCCATTGTAATGGACTTTGAGTTGGGAAATTGAGGAGCGACAGCAAAGCGGATGGCACCGTTGCAAAGCTGACTTTCTGCAGAAGAGGCACATCTCCAGCTTTTTGCCCTGGCTCTTCGGCTGTGGGAGCAGAGGCCAGCCGTTCGTGCTCTACTCCCTGGGATGCTGGGCAGCCCAGCACGGGTGCCAAAGAGGTTCCATTGTAATGGACTTTGAGTTGGGAAATCGAGGAACCTCAGCAATGCGGATGGCACCATTGCAAAGCTGACTTTCTGCAGAAGAGGCACAGTTCAAGCTTTTTGCCCTGGCTCTTCGGCTGTGGGAGCAGAGGCCAGCCGTTCGTGCTCTACTCCCTGGGATGCTGGGCAGCCCAACACGGGTGCCACAGAGGTTCCATTGTAATGGACTTTGAGTTGGGAAATCGAGGAACCTCAGCAATGCGGATGGCACCGTTGCAAAGCTGACTTTCTGCAGAAGAGGTACAGCTCAAGTTTTTTGCCCTGGCTCTTCGGCTGTGGGAGCAGAGGCCAACCGTTCGTGTTCTTCTCCCAGGGATGCTGGGCAGCCCAGCACGGGTGCCACAGAGGTTCCATTGTAATGGAATTTGAGTTGGGAAATGGAGGAGCTACAGCAATGCGGATGGCATCGTTGCAAAGCTGACTTTCTGCAGAAGAGGTACAGCTCAAGTTTTTTGCCCTGGCTTATCGGCTGTGGGAGCAGAGGCCAACCGTTTGTGCTCTACTCCCTGGGATGCTGGGCAGCCCAGCACGGGTGCCAAAGAGGTTCCATTGTAATGGACTTTGAGTTGGGAAATTGAGGAGCGACAGCAAAGCGGATGGCACCGTTGCAAAGCTGACGTTCTGCAGAAGAGGCACATCTCCAGCTTTTTGCCCTGGCTCTTCGGCTGTGGGAGCAGAGGCCAGCCGTTCGTGCTCTACTCCCTGGGATGCTGGGCAGCCGAGCACGGGTGCCACAGAGGTTCCATTGTAATAGACTTTGAGTTGGGAAATCGAGGAACCTCAGCAATGCGGATGGCACCGTTGCAAAGCTGACTTTCTGCAGAAGAGGCACAGTTCAAGTTTTTTGCCCTGGCTCTTTGGCTGTGGGAGCAGAGGCCAACTGTTCGTGCTCTACTCTCTGGGATGCTGGGCAACCGGGCACGGGTGCCAAAGAGGTTCCATTGTAATGGACTTTGAGTTGGGAAATGGAGGAGCGACAGCAATGAGGATGGCACCGTTGCAAAGCTGACTTTCTGCAGAAGAGGTACAGCTCAAGTTTTTTGCCCTGGCTCTTCGGCTGTGGGAGCAGAGGCCAACCGTTCGTGTTCTTCTCCCTGGGATTTTGGGCAGCAGAGCACGGGTGCCAGAGAGTTTCCATTGTAATGGACTTTGAGCTGGGAAATCGAAGAGCGACAGCAAAGCGGATGTCACCGTTGCAAAGGTGACTTTCTGCAGAAGAGGCACAGCTCAAGTTTTTTGCCCTGGCTCTTCGGCTGTGGGAGCAGAGGCCAACCGTTCGTGCTCTACTCCCTGGGAAGCTGGGCTGCCGAGCACGGGTGCCACAGAGGTTCCATTGTAATGGACTTTGATTTGGGAAATCGAGGAACCTCAGCAATGCGGATGGCACCGTTGCAAAGCTGGCTTTCTGCAGAAGAGGCACAGCTCCAGTTTTTTGCCCTGGCTCTTTGGCTGTGGGAGCAGAGGCCAACCGTTCGTGCTCTACTCCCTGAAAGGCTGGGCTGCCCAGCACGTGTGCCAAAGAGGTTCCATTGTAATGTACTTTGAGTTGGGAAATGGAAGAGCGACAGCAATGCGAATGGCACCGTTGCAAAGCTGACTTTCTGCAGAAGAGGAACAGCTCAAGTTTTTTGCCCTGGCTCATCGGCTGTGGGAGCAGAGGCCAGCCGTTCGTGCTCTACTGCCTGGGATGCTGGGCAGCCGAGGACGGGTGCCAAAGAGGTTCCATTGTAATGGACTTTGAGTTGGGAAATCGAGGAAACTCAGCAATGCGGATGGCACCATTGCAAAGCTGACTTTCTGCAGAAGAGGCACAGTTCAAGCTTTTTGCCCTGGCTCTTCGGCTGTGGGAGCAGAGGCCAGCCGTTCGTGCTCTACTCCCTGGGATGCTGGGCAGCCCAGCACGGGTGCCGGAGAGGTTCCATTGTAATGGACTTTGAGTTGGGAAATCGAGGAACCTCAGCAATGCGGATGGCACCGTTGCAAAGCTGACTTTCTGCAGAAGAGGCACAGCTCAAGTTTTTTGCCCTGGCTCTTCGGCTGTGGGAGCAGAGGCCAACCGTTCGTGTTCTTCTCCCAGGGATGCTGGGCAGCCGAGCACGGGTGCCACAGAGGTTCCATTGTAATGGAATTTGAGTTGGGAAATGGAGGAGCGACAGCAATGCGGATGGCACCGTTGCAAAGCTGACTTTCTGCAGAAGAGGCACAACTCAAGTTTTTTGCCCTGGCTCATCGGCTGTGGGAGCACAGGCCAACCGTTCGTGCTCTACTCCCTGGGATGCTGGGCAGCCCAGCACGGATGCCAAAGAGGTTCCATTGTAATGGACTTTGAGTTGTGAAATCGAGCAGCGACAGCAATGCGGATGGCACCGTTGCAAAGCTGACTTTCTGCAGAAGAGGCACAGCTCAAGTTTTTTGCCCTGGCTCTTTGGCTGTGGGAGCAGAGGCCAACCGTTCGTGCTCTACTCCCTGGGATGCTGGGCAGCCCAGCACGGGTGTCAAAGAGGTTCCATTGTAATGGACTTTGAGTTGTTAAATGGAGGAGCGACAGCCATGCGGATGGCACCGTTGCAAAGCTGACTTTCTGCAGAAGAGGCACAGCTCAACCTTTTTGCCCTTGCTCTTCGGCTGTGGGAGCAGAGGCCAGCCGTTCGTGCTCTACTCCCTGGGATGCTGGGCTGCCCAGCACGGGTGCCAGAGAGGTTCCATTGTAATGGACTTTGAGTTGGGAAATCGAGGAACCTCAGCAATGCGGATGGCACCGTTGCAAAGCTGACTTTCTGCAGAAGAGGCACAGCTCAAGTTTTTTGCCCTGGCTCTTCGGCTGTGGGAGCAGAGGCCAACCGTTCGTGTTCTTCTCCCAGGGATGCTGGGCAGCCGAGCACGGGTGCCACAGAGGTTCCATTGTAATGGAATTTGAGTTGGGAAATGGAGGAGCGACAGCAATGCGGATGGCACCGTTGCAAAGCTGACTTTCTGCAGAAGAGGCACAACTCAAGTTTTTTGCCCTGGCTCATCGGCTGTGGGAGCAGAGGCCAACCGTTCGTGCTCTACTCCCTGGGATGCTGGGCAGCCCAGCACGGATGCCAAAGAGGTTCCATTGTAATGGACTTTGAGTTGTGAAATCGAGCAGCGACAGCAATGCGGATGGCACCGTTGCAAAGCTGACTTTCTGCAGAAGAGGCACAGCTCAACCTTTTTGCCCTTGCTCTTCGGCTGTGGGAGCAGAGGCCAGCCGTTCGTGCTCTACTCCCTGGGATGCTGGGCTGCCCAGCACGGGTGCCAGAGAGGTTCCATTGTAATGGACTTTGAGTTGGGAAATCGAGGAACCTCAGCAATGCGGATGGCACCGTTGCAAAGCTGACTTTCTGCAGAAGAGGTACAGCTCACGTTTTTTGCCCTGGCTCTTCGGCTGTGGCAGCAGAGGCCAGCCGTTCGTGCTCTACTCCCTGGGATGCTGGGCAGCCCAACACGGGTGCCACAGAGGTTCCATTGTAATAGACTTTGAGTTGGGAAATCGAGGAACCTCAGCAATGCGGATGGCACCGTTGCAAAGCTGACTTTCTGCAGAAGAGGCACAGCTCAAGTTTTTTGCCCTGGCTCTTTGGCTGTGGGAGCAGAGGCCAACCGTTCGTGCTCTACTCCCTGGGATGCTGGGCAGCCCAGCACGGGTGCCAAAGAGGTTCCATTGTAATGGACTTTGAGTTGTGAAATCGAGCAGCGACAGCAAAGCGGATGGCACCATTGCAAAGGTGACTTTCTGCAGAAGAGGCACAGCTCAAGTTTTTTGCCCTGGCTCTTTGGCTGTGGGAGCAGAGGCCAACTGTTCGTGCTCTACTCTCTGGGATGCTGGGCAGCCGGGCACGGGTGCCAAAGAGGTTCCATTGTAATGGACTTTGAGTTGGGAAATCGAAGAGCGACAGCAAAGCGGATGTCAC
The DNA here is from genome assembly GCF_963264785.1 of Psittacula echo. Lineage (NCBI taxonomy): Eukaryota > Metazoa > Chordata > Aves > Psittaciformes > Psittacidae > Psittacula > Psittacula echo. The sequence goes on along the minus strand of NW_027664154.1, from coordinate 114,874 downwards.
CGTTGCAAAGGTGACTTTCTGCAGAAGAGGCACAGCTCAAGGTTTTTGCCCTGGCTCATCGGCTGTGGGAGCAGAGGCCAACCGTTCGTGTTCTTCTCCCTGGGATTTTGGGCAGCAGAGCACGGGTGCCAGAGAGTTTCCATTGTAATGGACTTTGAGTTGGGAAATGGAGGAGCGACAGCAATGCGGATGGCACCGTTGCAAAGCTGACTTTCTGCAGAAGAGGCACAGCTCAAGTTTTTTGCCCTGGCTCTTCGGCTGTGGGAGCAGAGGCCAAACGTTCGTGTTCTTCTCCCAGGGATGCTGGGCAGCCGAGCACGGGTGCCACAGAGGTTCCATTGTAATGGAATTTGAGTTGGGAAATGGAGGAGCGACAGCAATGCGGATGGCACCGTTGCAAAGCTGACTTTCTGCAGAAGAGGCACAACTCAAGTTTTTTGCCCTGGCTCATCGGCTGTGTGAGCCAGGCCAACCGTTCGTGCTCTACTGCCTGGGATGCTGGGCAGCCCAGCACGGATGCCAAAGAGGTTCCATTGTAATGGACTTTGAGTTGTGAAATCGAGCAGCGACAGCAATGCGGATGGCACCGTTGCAAAGCTGACTTTCTGCAGAAGAGGCACAGCTCAAGTTTTTTGCCCTGGCTCTTTGGCTGTGGGAGCAGAGGCCAACCGTTCGTGCTCTACTCCCCGGGATGCTGGGCAGCCGAGCACGGGTGCCAAAGAGGTTCCATTGTAATGGACTTTGAGTTGTTAAATGGAGAAGCGACAGCCATGCGGATGGCACCGTTGCAAAGCTGACTTTCTGCAGAAGAGGCACAGCTCAACCTTTTTGCCCTTGCTCTTCGGCTGTGGGAGCAGAGGCCAGCCGTTCGTGCTGTACTCCCTGGGATGCTGGGCAGCCCAGCACGGGTGCCAGAGAGGTTCCATTGTAATGGACTTTGAGTTGGGAAATCGAGGAACCTCAGCAATGCGGATGGCAGCGTTGCAAAGCTGACTTTCTGCAGAAGACACACAGCTCAAGTTTTTTGCCCTGGCTCTTCGGCTGTGGGAGCAGAGGCGAGCCGTTCGTGCTCTACTCCCTGGGATGCTGGGCTGCCCAGCACGGGTGCCACAGAGGTTCCATTGTAATAGACTTTGAGTTGGGAAATCGAGGAACCTCAGCAATGCGGATGGCACCGTTGCAAAGCTGACTTTCTGCAGAAGAGGAACAGCTCCAGTTTTTTGCCCTGGCTCTTTGGCTGTGGGAGCAGAGGCCAACCGTTCGTGCTCTACTCCCTGGGATGCTGGGCAGCCGAGCACGGGTGCCAAAGAGGTTCCATTGTAATGGACTTTGAGTTGTTAAATGGAGGAGCGACAGCCATGCAGATGGCACCGTTGCAAAGCTGACTTTCTGCAGAAGAGGCACAGCTCAACCTTTTTACCCTTGCTCTTCGGCTGTGGGAGCAGAGGCCAGCCGTTCGTGCTCTACTCCCTGGGATGCTGGGCTGCCCAGCACGGGTGCCAGAGAGGTTCCATTGTAATGGACTTTGAGTTGGGAAATCGAGGAACCTCAGCAATGCGGATGGCACCGTTGCAAAGCTGACTTTCTGCAGAAGAGGCACAGCTCAAGTTTTTTGCCCTGGCTCTTCGGCTGTGGCAGCAGAGGCCAGCCGTTCGTGCTCTACTCCCTGGGATGCTGGGCAGCCCAACACGGGTGCCACAGAGGTTCCATTGTAATAGACTTTGAGTTGGGAAATCGAGGAACCTCAGCAATGCGGATGGCACCGTTGCAAAGCTGACTTTCTGCAGAAGAGGCACAGCTCAAGTTTTTTGCCCTGGCTCTTTGGCTGTGGGAGCAGAGGCCAACCGTTCGTGCTCTACTCCCTGGGAGGCTGGGCAGCCCAGCACGGGTGCCAAAGAGGTTCCATTGTAATGGACTTTGAGTTGTGAAATCGAGCAGCGACAGCAAAGCGGATGGCACCATTGCAAAGCTGACTTTCTGCAGAAGAGGCACAGCTCAAGTTTTTTGCCCTGGCTCTTTGGCTGTGGGAGCAGAGGCCAACTGTTCGTGCTCTACTCTCTGGGATGCTGGGCAGCCGGGCACGGGTGCCAAAGAGGTTCCATTGTAATGGACTTTGAGTTGGGAAATGGAAGAGCGACAGCAAAGCGGATGTCACCGTTGCAAAGGTGACTTTCTGCAGAAGAGGCACAGCTCCAGCTTTTTGCCCTGGCTCATCGGCTGTGGGAGCAGAGGCCAACCGTTCGTGTTCTTCTCCCTGGGATTTTGGGCAGCAGAGCACGGGTGCCAGAGAGTTTCCATTGTAATGGACTTTGAGTTGGGAAATCGAAGAGCGACAGCAAAGCGGATGTCACCGTTGCAAAGGTGACTTTCTGCAGAAGAGGCACAGCTCAAGTTTTTTGCCCTGGCTCTTCGGCTGTGGGAGCAGAGGCCAACCGTTCGTGCTCTACTCCCTGGGAAGCTGGGCTGCCGAGCACGGGTGCCAGAGAGGTTCCATTGTAATGGACTTTGAGTTGGGAAATCGAGGAACCTCAGCAATGCGGATGGCACCGTTGCAAAGCTGACTTTCTGCAGAAGAGGCACAGCTCCAGTTTTTTGCCCTGGCTCATCGGCTGTGGGAGCAGAGGCCAACCATTCGTGCTCTACTCCCTGAAAGGCTGGGCTGCCCAGCACGGGTGCCAAAGAGGTTCCATTGTAATGGACTTTGAGTTGGGAAATGGAAGAGCGACAGCAATGCGAATGGCACCGTTGCAAAGCTGACTTTCTGCAGAAGAGGCACAGCTCAAGTTTTTTGCCCTGGCTCTTTGGCTGTGGGAGCAGAGGCCAGCCGTTCGTGCTCTACTCCCTGGGATGCTGGGCAGCCCAGCACGGGTGCCAAAGAGGTTCCATTGTAATGGACTTTGAGTTGGGAAATCGAGGAACCTCAGCAATGCGGATGGCACCATCGCAAAGCTGACTTTCTGCAGAAGAGGCACAGTTCAAGCTTTTTGCCCTGGCTCTTCGGCTGTGGGAGCAGAGGCCAGCCGTTCGTGCTCTACTCCCTGGGATGCTGGGCTGCCCAGCACGGGTGCCACAGAGGTTCCATTGTAATGGACTTTGAGTTGGGAAATCGAGGAGCTACAGCAAAGCGGATGGCACCGTTGCAAAGCTGACTTTCTGCAGAAGACACACAGCTCAAGTTTTTTGCCCTGGCTCTTCGGCTGTGGGAGCAGAGGCCAACCGTTCGTGCTCTACTCCCTGGGACGCTGGGCTGCCCAGCACGGGTGCCAGAGAGGTTCCATTGTAATGGACTTTGAGTTGGGAAATCGAGGAACCTCAGCAATGCGGATGGCACCGTTGCAAAGCTGACTTTCTGCAGAAGAGGCACAGCTCCAGTTTTTTGCCCTGGCTCTTTGGCTGTGGGAGCAGAGGCCAACCGTTCGTGCTCTACTCCCTGGGATGCTGGGCAGCCCAGCACGGGTGCCAATAAGGTTCCATTGTAATGGACTTTGAGTTGGGAAATGGAGGAGCGACAGCAAAGCGGATGGCACCGTTGCAAAGCTGACTTTCTGCAGAAGAGGCACAGTTCAAGTTTTTTGCCCTGGCTCATCGGCTGTGGGAGCAGAGGCCAACCGTTCGTGCTCTACTCCCTGGGATGCTGGGCAGCCCAGCACGGGTGCCAAAGAGGTTCCATTGTAATGGACTTTGAGTTGGGAAATTGAGGAGCGACAGCAAAGCGGATGGCACCGTTGCAAAGCTGACTTTCTGCAGAAGAGGCACATCTCCAGCTTTTTGCCCTGGCTCTTCGGCTGTGGGAGCAGAGGCCAGCCGTTCGTGCTCTACTCCCTGGGATGCTGGGCAGCCCAGCACGGGTGCCAAAGAGGTTCCATTGTAATGGACTTTGAGTTGGGAAATCGAGGAACCTCAGCAATGCGGATGGCACCATTGCAAAGCTGACTTTCTGCAGAAGAGGCACAGTTCAAGCTTTTTGCCCTGGCTCTTCGGCTGTGGGAGCAGAGGCCAGCCGTTCGTGCTCTACTCCCTGGGATGCTGGGCAGCCCAACACGGGTGCCACAGAGGTTCCATTGTAATGGACTTTGAGTTGGGAAATCGAGGAACCTCAGCAATGCGGATGGCACCGTTGCAAAGCTGACTTTCTGCAGAAGAGGTACAGCTCAAGTTTTTTGCCCTGGCTCTTCGGCTGTGGGAGCAGAGGCCAACCGTTTGTGCTCTACTCCCTGGGATGCTGGGCAGCCCAGCACGGGTGCCAAAGAGGTTCCATTGTAATGGACTTTGAGTTGGGAAATTGAGGAGCGACAGCAAAGCGGATGGCACCGTTGCAAAGTTGACGTTCTGCAGAAGAGGCACATCTCCAGCTTTTTGCCCTGGCTCTTCGGCTGTGGGAGCAGAGGCCAGCCGTTCGTGCTCTACTCCCTGGGATGCTGGGCAGCCGAGCACGGGTGCCACAGAGGTTCCATTGTAATAGACTTTGAGTTGGGAAATCGAGGAACCTCAGCAATGCGGATGGCACCGTTGCAAAGCTGACTTTCTGCAGAAGAGGCACAGCTCAAGTTTTTTGCCCTGGCTCTTTGGCTGTGGGAGCAGAGGCCAACTGTTCGTGCTCTACTCTCTGGGATGCTGGGCAGCCGGGCACGGGTGCCAAAGAGGTTCCATTGTAATGGACTTTGAGTTGGGAAATGGAGGAGCGACAGCAATGAGGATGGCACCGTTGCAAAGCTGACTTTCTGCAGAAGAGGCACAGCTCAAGTTTTTTGCCCTGGCTCTTCGGCTGTGGGAGCAGAGGCCAACCGTTCGTGTTCTTCTCCCTGGGATTTTGGGCAGCAGAGCACGGGTGCCAGAGAGTTTCCATTGTAATGGACTTTGAGTTGGGAAATCGAAGAGCGACAGCAAAGCGGATGTCACCGTTGCAAAGGTGACTTTCTGCAGAAGAGGCACAGCTCAAGTTTTTTGCCCTGGCTCTTCGGCTGTGGGAGCAGAGGCCAACCGTTCGTGCTCTACTCCCTGGGAAGCTGGGCTGCCGAGCACGGGTGCCACAGAGGTTCCATTGTAATGGACTTTGATTTGGGAAATCGAGGAACCTCAGCAATGCGGATGGCACCGTTGCAAAGCTGGCTTTCTGCAGAAGAGGCACAGCTCAAGTTTTTTGCCCTGGCTCATCGGCTGTGGGAGCAGAGGCCAACCGTTCGTGCTCTACTCCCTGAAAGGCTGGGCTGCCCAGCACGTGTGCCAAAGAGGTTCCATTGTAATGTACTTTGAGTTGGGAAATGGAAGAGCGACAGCAATGCGAATGGCACCGTTGCAAAGCTGACTTTCTGCAGAAGAGGAACAGCTCAAGTTTTTTGCCCTGGCTCATCGGCTGTGGGAGCAGAGGCCAGCCGTTCGTGTTCTACTCCCTGGGATGCTGGGCAGCCGAGCACGGGTGCCAAAGAGGTTCCATTGTAATGGACTTTGAGTTGGGAAATCGAGGAAACTCAGCAATGCGGATGGCACCATTGCAAAGCTGACTTTCTGCAGAAGAGGCACAGTTCAAGCTTTTTGCCCTGGCTCTTCGGCTGTGGGAGCAGAGGCCAGCCGTTCGTGCTCTACTCCCTGGGATGCTGGGCAGCCCAGCACGGGTGCCGGAGAGGTTCCATTGTAATGGACTTTGAGTTGGGAAATCGAGGAACCTCAGCAATGCGGATGGCACCGTTGCAAAGCTGACTTTCTGCAGAAGAGGCACAGCTCAAGTTTTTTGCCCTGGCTCTTCGGCTGTGGGAGCAGAGGCCAACCGTTCGTGTTCTCCCAGGGATGCTGGGCAGCCGAGCACGGGTGCCACAGAGGTTCCATTGTAATGGAATTTGAGTTGGGAAATGGAGGAGCGACAGCAATGCGGATGGCACCGTTGCAAAGCTGACTTTCTGCAGAAGAGGCACAACTCAAGTTTTTTGCCCTGGCTCATCGGCTGTGGGAGCACAGGCCAACCGTTCGTGCTCTACTCCCAGGGATGCTGGGCAGCCCAGCACGGATGCCAAAGAGGTTCCATTGTAATGGACTTTGAGTTGTGAAATCGAGCAGCGACAGCAATGCGGATGGCACCGTTGCAAAGCTGACTTTCTGCAGAAGAGGCACAGCTCAAGTTTTTTGCCCTGGCTCTTTGGCTGTGGGAGCAGAGGCCAACCGTTCGTGCTCTACTCCCTGGGATGCTGGGCAGCCGAGCACGGGTGCCAAAGAGGTTCCATTGTAATGGACTTTGAGTTGTTAAATGGAGGAGCGACAGCCATGCGGATGGCACCGTTGCAAAGCTGACGTTCTGCAGAAGAGGCACAGCTCAACCTTTTTGCCCTTGCTCTTCGGCTGTGGGAGCAGAGGCCAACCGTTCGTGCTCTACTCCCTGGGATGCTGGGCTGCCCAGCACGGGTGCCAGAGAGGTTCCATTGTAATGGACTTTGAGTTGGGAAATCGAGGAACCTCAGCAATGCGGATGGCACCGTTGCAAAGCTGACTTTCTGCAGAAGAGGCACAGCTCCAGTTTTTTGCCCTGGCTCATCGGCTGTGGGAGCAGAGGCCAACCATTCGTGCTCTACTCCCTGAAAGGCTGGGCAGCCCAGCACGGGTGCCAAAGAGGTTCCATTGTAATGGACTTTGAGTTGGGAAATCGAAGAGCGACAGCAATGCGAATGGCACCGTTGCAAAGCTGACTTTCTGCAGAAGAGGCACAGCTCAAGTTTTTTGCCCTGGCTCTTTGGCTGTGGGAGCAGAGGCCAGCCGTTCGTGCTCTACTCCCTGGGATGCTGGGCAGCCCAGCACGGGTGCCAAAGAGGTTCCATTGTAATGGACTTTGAGTTGGGAAATCGAGGAACCTCAGCAATGCGGATGGCACCATCGCAAAGCTGACTTTCTGCAGAAGAGGCACAGTTCAAGCTTTTTGCCCTGGCTCTTCGGCTGTGGGAGCAGAGGCCAGCCGTTCGTGCTCTACTCCCTGGGATGCTGGGCTGCCCAGCACGGGTGCCAGAGAGGTTCCATTGTAATGGACTTTGAGTTGGGAAATCGAGGAGCTACAGCAAAGCGGATGGCACCGTTGCAAAGCTGACTTTCTGCAGAAGACACACAGCTCAAGTTTTTTGCCCTGGCTCTTCGGCTGTGGGAGCAGAGGCCAACCGTTCGTGCTCTACTCCCTGGGACGCTGGGCTGCCCAGCACGGGTGCCAGAGAGGTTCCATTGTAATGGACTTTGAGTTGGGAAATCGAGGAACCTCAGCAATGCGGATGGCACCGTTGCAAAGCTGACTTTCTGCAGAAGAGGCACAGCTCCAGTTTTTTGCCCTGGCTCTTTGGCTGTGGGAGCAGAGGCCAACCGTTCGTGCTCTACTCCCTGGGATGCTGGGCAGCCGATCACGGGTGCCAATAAGGTTCCATTGTAATGGACTTTGAGTTGGGAAATCGAGGAGCTACAGCAAAGCGGATGGCACCGTTGCAAAGCTGACTTTCTGCAGAAGAGGCACAGTTCAAGTTTTTTGCCCTGGCTCATCGGCTGTGGGAGCAGAGGCCAACCGTTCGTGCTCTACTCCCTGGGATGCTGGGCAGCCCAGCACGGGTGCCAAAGAGGTTCCATTGTAATGGACTTTGAGTTGGGAAATTGAGGAGCGACAGCAAAGCGGATGGCACCGTTGCAAAGCTGACTTTCTGCAGAAGAGGCACATCTCCAGCTTTTTGCCCTGGCTCTTCGGCTGTGGGAGCAGAGGCCAGCCGTTCGTGCTCTACTCCCTGGGATGCTGGGCAGCCCAGCACGGGTGCCAAAGAGGTTCCATTGTAATGGACTTTGAGTTGGGAAATCGAGGAACCTCAGCAATGCGGATGGCACCATTGCAAAGCTGACTTTCTGCAGAAGAGGCACAGTTCAAGCTTTTTGCCCTGGCTCTTCGGCTGTGGGAGCAGAGGCCAGCCGTTCGTGCTCTACTCCCTGGGATGCTGGGCAGCCCAACACGGGTGCCACAGAGGTTCCATTGTAATGGACTTTGAGTTGGGAAATCGAGGAACCTCAGCAATGCGGATGGCACCGTTGCAAAGCTGACTTTCTGCAGAAGAGGTACAGCTCAAGTTTTTTGCCCTGGCTCTTCGGCTGTGGGAGCAGAGGCCAACCGTTCGTGTTCTTCTCCCAGGGATGCTGGGCAGCCGAGCACGGGTGCCACAGAGGTTCCATTGTAATGGAATTTGAGTTGGGAAATGGAGGAGCTACAGCAATGCGGATGGCATCGTTGCAAAGCTGACTTTCTGCAGAAGAGGTACAGCTCAAGTTTTTTGGCCTGGCTTATCGGCTGTGGGAGCAGAGGCCAACCGTTTGTGCTCTACTCCCTGGGATGCTGGGCAGCCCAGCACGGGTGCCAAAGAGGTTCCATTGTAATGGACTTTGAGTTGGGAAATTGAGGAGCGACAGCAAAGCGGATGGCATCGTTGCAAAGCTGACGTTCTGCAGAAGAGGCACATCTCCAGCTTTTTGCCCTGGCTCTTCGGCTGTGGGAGCAGAGGCCAGCCGTTCGTGCTCTACTCCCTGGGATGCTGGGCAGCCGAGCACGGGTGCCACAGAGGTTCCATTGTAATAGACTTTGAGTTGGGAAATCGAGGAACCTCAGCAATGCGGATGGCACCGTTGCAAAGCTGACTTTCTGCAGAAGAGGCACAGCTCAAGTTTTTTGCCCTGGCTCTTTGGCTGTGGGAGCAGAGGCCAACTGTTCGTGCTCTACTCTCTGGGATGCTGGGCAGCCGGGCACGGGTGCCAAAGAGGTTCCATTGTAATGGACTTTGAGTTGGGAAATGGAGGAGCGACAGCAATGAGGATGGCACCGTTGCAAAGCTGACTTTCTGCAGAAGAGGCACAGCTCAAGTTTTTTGCCCTGGCTCTTCGGCTGTGGGAGCAGAGGCCAACCGTTCGTGTTCTTCTCCCTGGGATTTTGGGCAGCAGAGCACGGGTGCCAGAGAGTTTCCATTGTAATGGACTTTGAGTTGGGAAATCGAAGAGCGACAGCAAAGCGGATGTCACCGTTGCAAAGGTGACTTTCTGCAGAAGAGGCACAGCTCAAGTTTTTTGCCCTGGCTCTTCGGCTGTGGGAGCAGAGGCCAACCGTTCGTGCTCTACTCCCTGGGAAGCTGGGCTGCCGAGCACGGGTGCCACAGAGGTTCCATTGTAATGGACTTTGATTTGGGAAATCGAGGAACCTCAGCAATGCGGATGGCACCGTTGCAAAGCTGGCTTTCTGCAGAAGAGGCACAGCTCCAGTTTTTTGCCCTGGCTCTTTGGCTGTGGGAGCAGAGGCCAACCGTTCGTGCTCTACTCCCTGAAAGGCTGGGCTGCCCAGCACGTGTGCCAAAGAGGTTCCATTGTAATGTACTTTGAGTTGGGAAATGGAAGAGCGACAGCAATGCGAATGGCACCGTTGCAAAGCTGACTTTCTGCAGAAGAGGAACAGCTCAAGTTTTTTGCCCTGGCTCATCGGCTGTGGGAGCAGAGGCCAGCCGTTCGTGCTCTACTGCCTGGGATGCTGGGCAGCCCAGCACGGGTGCCAAAGAGGTTCCATTGTAATGGACTTTGAGTTGGGAAATCGAGGAGCGACAGCAATGCGGATGGCACCATTGCAAAGCTGACTTTCTGCAGAAGAGGCACAGTTCAAGCTTTTTGCCCTGGCTCTTCGGCTGTGGGAGCAGAGGCCAGCCGTTCGTGCTCTACTCCCTGGGATGCTGGGCAGCCCAGCACGGGTGCCGGAGAGGTTCCATTGTAATGGACTTTGAGTTGGGAAATCGAGGAACCTCAGCAATGCGGATGGCACCGTTGCAAAGCTGACTTTCTGCAGAAGAGGCACAGCTCAAGTTTTTTGCCCTGGCTCTTCGGCTGTGGGAGCAGAGGCCAACCGTTCGTGTTCTTCTCCCAGGGATGCTGGGCAGCCGAGCACGGGTGCCACAGAGGTTCCATTGTAATGGAATTTGAGTTGGGAAATGGAGGAGCGACAGCAATGCGGATGGCACCGTTGCAAAGCTGACTTTCTGCAGAAGAGGCACAACTCAAGTTTTTTGCCCTGGCTCATCGGCTGTGGGAGCACAGGCCAACCGTTCGTGCTCTACTCCCTGGGATGCTGGGCAGCCCAGCACGGATGCCAAAGAGGTTCCATTGTAATGGACTTTGAGTTGTGAAATCGAGCAGCGACAGCAATGCGGATGGCACCGTTGCAAAGCTGACTTTCTGCAGAAGAGGCACAGCTCAAGTTTTTTGCCCTGGCTCTTTGGCTGTGGGAGCAGAGGCCAACCGTTCGTGCTCTACTGCCTGGGATGCTGGGCAGCCGAGCACGGGTGCCAAAGAGGTTCCATTGTAATGGACTTTGAGTTGTTAAATGGAGGAGCGACAGCCATGCGGATGGCACCGTTGCAAAGCTGACGTTCTGCAGAAGAGGCACAGCTCAACCTTTTTGCCCTTGCTCTTCGGCTGTGAGAGCAGAGGCCAGCCGTTCGTGCTCTACTCCCTGGGATGCTGGGCTGCCCAGCACGGGTGCCAGAGAGGTTCCATTGTAATGGACTTTGAGTTGGGAAATCGAGGAACCTCAGCAATGCGGATGGCACCGTTGCAAAGCTGACTTTCTGCAGAAGAGGTACAGCTCAAGTTTTTTGCCCTGGCTCTTCGGCTGTGGCAGCAGAGGCCAGCCGTTCGTGCTCTACTCCCTGGGATGCTGGGCAGCCCAACACGGGTGCCACAGAGGTTCCATTGTAATAGACTTTGAGTTGGGAAATCGAGGAACCTCAGCAATGCGGATGGCACCGTTGCAAAGCTGACTTTCTGCAGAAGAGGCACAGCTCAAGTTTTTTGCCCTGGCTCTTTGGCTGTGGGAGCAGAGGCCAACCGTTCGTGCTCTACTCCCAGGGATGCTGGGCAGCCCAGCACGGGTGCCAAAGAGGTTCCATTGTAATGGACTTTGAGTTGGGAAATCGAGCAGCGACAGCAAAGCGGATGGCACCATTGCAAAGCTGACTTTCTGCAGAAGAGGCACAGCTCAAGTTTTTTGCCCTGGCTCTTTGGCTGTGGGAGCAGAGGCCAACTGTTCGTGCTCTACTCTCTGGGATGCTGGGCAGCCGGGCACGGGTGCCAAAGAGGTTCCATTGTAATGGACTTTGAGTTGGGAAATCGAAGAGCGACAGCAAAGCGGATGTCACCGTTGCAAAGGTGACTTTCTGCAGAAGAGGCACAGCTCAAGGTTTTTGCCCTGGCTCATCGGCTGTGGGAGCAGAGGCCAACCGTTCGTGTTCTTCTCCCTGGGATTTTGGGCAGCAGAGCACGGGTGCCAGAGAGTTTCCATTGTAATGGACTTTGAGTTGGGAAATGGAGGAGCGACAGCAATGCGGATGGCACCGTTGCAAAGCTGACTTTCTGCAGAAGAGGCACAGCTCAAGTTTTTTGCCCTGGCTCTTCGGCTGTGGGAGCAGAGGCCAAACGTTCGTGTTCTTCTCCCAGGGATGCTGGGCAACCGAGCACGGGTGCCACAGAGGTTCCATTGTAATGGAATTTGAGTTGGGAAATGGAGGAGCGACAGCAATGCGGATGGCACCGTTGCAAAGCTGACTTTCTGCAGAAGAGGCACAACTCAAGTTTTTTGCCCTGGCTCATCGGCTGTGGGAGCCAGGCCAACCGTTCGTGCTCTTCTGCCTGGGATGCTGGGCAGCCCAGCACGGATGCCAAAGAGGTTCCATTGTAATGGACTTTGAGTTGTGAAATCGAGCAGCGACAGCAATGCGGATGGCACCGTTGCAAAGCTGACTTTCTGCAGAAGAAGCACAGCTCAAGTTTTTTGCCCTGGCTCTTTGGCTGTGGGAGCAGAGGCCAACCGTTCGTGCTCTACTCCCCGGGATGCTGGGCAGCCGAGCACGGGTGCCAAAGAGGTTCCATTGTAATGGACTTTGAGTTGTTAAATGGAGGAGCGACAGCCATGCGGATGGCACCGTTGCAAAGCTGACTTTCTGCAGAAGAGGCACAGCTCAACCTTTTTGCCCTTGCTCTTCGGCTGTGGGAGCAGAGGCCAGCCGTTCGTGCTCTACTCCCTGGGATGCTGGGCTGCCCAGCACGGGTGCCAGAGAGGTTCCATTGTAATGGACTTTGAGTTGGGAAATCGAGGAACCTCAGCAATGCGGATGGCACCGTTGCAAAGCTGACTTTCTGCAGAAGACACACAGCTCAAGTTTTTTGCCCTGGCTCTTTGGCTGTGGGAGCAGAGGCCAACCGTTCGTGCTCTACTGCCTGGGATGCTGGGCAGCCCAGCACGGGTGCCAAAGAGGTTCCATTGTAATGGACTTTGAGTTGTGAAATCGAGCAGCGACAGCAAAGCGGATGGCACCATTGCAAAGCTGACTTTCTGCAGAAGAGGCACAGCTCAAGTTTTTTGCCCTGGCTCTTTGGCTGTGGGAGCAGAGGCCAACTGTTCGTGCTCTACTGACTGGGATGCTGGGCAGCCGGGCACGGGTGCCAAAGAGGTTCCATTGTAATGGACTTTGAGTTGGGAAATCGAAGAGCGACAGCAAAGCGGATGTCACCGTTGCAAAGGTGACTTTCTGCAGAAGAGGCACAGCTCAAGGTTTTTGCCCTGGCTCATCGGCTGTGGGAGCAGAGGCCAACCGTTCGTGTTCTTCTCCCTGGGATTTTGGGCAGCAGAGCACGGGTGCCAGAGAGTTTCCATTGTAATGGACTTTGAGTTGGGAAATCGAAGAGCGACAGCAAAGCGGATGTCACCGTTGCAAAGGTGACTTTCTGCAGAAGAGGCACAGCTCAAGTTTTTTGCCCTGGCTCATCGGCTGTGGGAGCAGAGGCCAACCGTTCGTGCTCTACTCCCTGGGAAGCTGGGCTGCCGAGCACGGGTGCCAGAGAGGTTCCATTGTAATGGACTTTGAGTTGGGAAATCGAGGAACCTCAGCAATGCGGATGGCACCGTTGCAAAGCTGACTTTCTGCAGAAGAGGCACAGCTCCAGTTTTTTGCCCTGGCTCATCGGCTGTGGGAGCAGAGGCCAACCGTTCGTGCTCTACTCCCTGGGATGCTGGGCAGCCCAGCACGGGTGCCAAAGAGGTTCCATTGTAATGGACTTTGAGTTGGGAAATGGAAGAGCGACAGCAATGCGAATGGCACCGTTGCAAAGCTGACTTTCTGCAGAAGAGGCACAGTTCAAGTTTTTTGCCCTGGCTCTTCGGCTGTGGGAGCAGAGGCCAACCGTTCGTGCTCTACTCCCTGGGACGCTGGGCTGCCCAGCACGGGTGCCACAGAGGTTCCATTGTAATGGACTTTGAGTTGGGAAATCGAGGAACCTCAGCAATGCGGATGGCACCGTTGCAAAGCTGACTTTCTGCAGAAGAGGCACAGCTCCAGCTTTTTGCCCTGGCTCTTTGGCTGTGGGAGCAGAGGCCAACCGTTCGTGCTCTACTCCCTGGGATGCTGGGCAGCCCAGCACGGGTGCCAAAGAGGTTCCATTGTAATGGACTTTGAGTTGGGAAATCGAGGAGCTACAGCAAAGCGGATGGCACCGTTGCAAAGCTGACTTTCTGCAGAAGAGGCACAGCTCAAGTTTTTTGCCCTGGCTCTTTGGCTGTGGGAGCAGAGGCCAACCGTTCGTGCTCTACTCCCTGGGATGCTGGGCAGCCGAGCACGGGTGCCAAAGAGGTTCCATTGTAATGGACTTTGAGTTGTTAAATGGAGGAGCGACAGCCATGCGGATGGCACCGTTGCAAAGCTGACTTTCTGCAGAAGAGGCACAGCTCAACCTTTTTGCCCTTGCTCTTCGGCTGTGGGAGCAGAGGCCAGCCGTTCGTGCTCTACTCCCTGGGATGCTGGGCTGCCCAGCACGGGTGCCAGAGAGGTTCCATTGTAATGGACTTTGAGTTGGGAAATCGAGGAACCTCAGCAATGCGGATGGCACCGTTGCAAAGCTGACTTTCTGCAGAAGAGGTACAGCTCAAGTTTTTTGCCCTGGCTCTTCGGCTGTAGCAGCAGAGGCCAGCCGTTCGTGCTCTACTCCCTGGGATGCTGGGCAGCCCAACACGGGTGCCACAGAGGTTCCATTGTAATAGACTTTGAGTTGGGAAATCGAGGAACCTCAGCAATGCGGATGGCACCGTTGCAAAGCTGACTTTCTGCAGAAGAGGCACAGCTCCAGTTTTTTGCCCTGGCTCTTTGGCTGTGGGAGCAGAGGCCAACCGTTCGTGCTCTACTCCCTGGGATGCTGGGCAGCCCAGCACGGGTGCCAAAGAGGTTCCATTGTAATGGACTTTGAGTTGTGAAATCGAGCAGCGACAGCAAAGCGGATGGCACCATTGCAAAGCTGACTTTCTGCAGAAGAGGCACAGCTCAAGTTTTTTGCCCTGGCTCTTTGGCTGTGGGAGCAGAGGCCAACCGTTCGTGCTCTACTCTCTGGGATGCTGGGCAGCCGGGCACGGGTGCCAAAGAGGTTCCATTGTAATGGACTTTGAGTTGGGAAATCGAAGAGCGACAGCAAAGCGGATGTCACCGTTGCAAAGCTGACTTTCTGCAGAAGAGGCACAGCTCAAGGTTTTTGCCCTGGCTCATCGGCTGTGGGAGCAGAGGCCAACCGTTCGTGTTCTTCTCCCTGGGATTTTGGGCAGCAGAGCACGGGTGCCAGAGAGTTTCCATTGTAATGGACTTTGAGTTGGGAAATGGAGGAGCGACAGCAATGCGGATGGCACCGTTGCAAAGCTGACTTTCTGCAGAAGAGGCACAGCTCAAGTTTTTTGCCCTGGCTCTTCGGCTGTGGGAGCAGAGGCCAAACGTTCGTGTTCTTCTCCCTGGCATGCTGGGCAGCCGAGCACGGGTGCCACAGAGGTTCCATTGTAATGGAATTTGAGTTGGGAAATGGAGGAGCGACAGCAATGCGGATGGCACCGTTGCAAAGCTGACTTTCTGCAGAAGAGGCACAACTCAAGTTTTTTGCCCTGGCTCATCGGCTGTGGGAGCCAGGCCAACCGTTCGTGCTCTACTGCCTGGGATGCTGGGCAGCCCAGCACGGATGCCAAAGAGGTTCCATTGTAATGGACTTTGAGTTGTGAAATCGAGCAGCGACAGCAATGCGGATGGCACCGTTGCAAAGCTGACTTTCTGCAGAAGAGGCACAGCTCAAGTTTTTTGCCCTGGCTCTTTGGCTGTGGGAGCAGAGGCCAACCGTTCGTGCTCTACTCCCCGGGATGCTGGGCAGCCGAGCACGGGTGCCAAAGAGGTTCCATTGTAATGGACTTTGAGTTGTTAAATGGAGGAGCGACAGCCATGCGGATGGCACCGTTGCAAAGCTGACTTTCTGCAGAAGAGGCACAGCTCAACCTTTTTGCCCTTGCTCTTCGGCTGTGGGAGCAGAGGCCAGCCGTTCGTGCTCTACTCCCTGGGATGCTGGGCTGCCCAGCACGGGTGCCAGAGAGGTTCCATTGTAATGGACTTTGAGTTGGGAAATCGAGGAACCTCAGCAATGCGGATGGCACCGTTGCAAAGCTGACTTTCTGCAGAAGACACACAGCTCAAGTTTTTTGCCCTGGCTCTTCGGCTGTGGCAGCAGAGGCCAGCCGTTCGTGCTCTACTCCCTGGGATGCTGGGTAGCCCAACACGGGTGCCACAGAGGTTCCATTGTAATAGACTTTGAGTTGGGAAATCGAGGAACCTCAGCAATGCGGATGGCACCGTTGCAAAGCTGACTTTCTGCAGAAGAGGCACAGCTCAAGTTTTTTGCCCTGGCTCTTCGGCTGTGGGAGCAGAGGCCAACCGTTCGTGCTCTACTGCCTGGGATGCTGGGCAGCCCAGCACGGGTGCCAAAGAGGTTCCATTGTAATGGACTTTGAGTTGTGAAATCGAGCAGCGACAGCAAAGCGGATGGCACCATTGCAAAGCTGACTTTCTGCAGAAGAGGCACAGCTCAAGTTTTTTGCCCTGGCTCTTTGGCTGTGGGAGCAGAGGCCAACTGTTCGTGCTCTACTGACTGGGATGCTGGGCAGCCGGGCACGGGTGCCAAAGAGGTTCCATTGTAATGGACTTTGAGTTGGGAAATCGAAGAGCGACAGCAAAGCGGATGTCACCATTGCAAAGGTGACTTTCTGCAGAAGAGGCACAGCTCAAGGTTTTTGCCCTGGCTCATCGGCTGTGGGAGCAGAGGCCAACCGTTCGTGTTCTTCTCCCTGGGATTTTGGGCAGCAGAGCACGGGTGCCAGAGAGTTTCCATTGTAATGGACTTTGAGTTGGGAAATCGAAGAGCGACAGCAAAGCGGATGTCACCGTTGCAAAGGTGACTTTCTGCAGAAGAGGCACAGCTCAAGTTTTTTGCCCTGGCTCATCGGCTGTGGGAGCAGAGGCCAACCGTTCGTGCTCTACTCCCTGGGAAGCTGGGCTGCCGAGCACGGGTGCCACAGAGAGGTTCCATTGTAATGGACTTTGAGTTGGGAAATCGAGGAACCTCAGCAATGCGGATGGCACCGTTGCAAAGCTGACTTTCTGCAGAAGAGGCACAGCTCCAGTTTTTTGCCCTGGCTCATCGGCTGTGGGAGCAGAGGCCAACCGTTCGTGCTCTACTCCCTGGGATGCTGGGCAGCCCAGCACGGGTGCCAAAGAGGTTCCATTGTAATGGACTTTGAGTTGGGAAATGGAAGAGCGACAGCAATGCGAATGGCACCGTTGCAAAGCTGACTTTCTGCAGAAGAGGCACAGCTCAAGTTTTTTGCCCTGGCTCTTCGGCTGTGGGAGCAGAGGCCAACCGTTCGTGCTCTACTCCCTGGGACGCTGGGCTGCCCAGCACGGGTGCCACAGAGGTTCCATTGTAATGGACTTTGAGTTGGGAAATCGAGGAACCTCAGCAATGCGGATGGCACCGTTGCAAAGCTGACTTTCTGCAGAAGAGGCACAGCTCCAGCTTTTTGCCCTGGCTCTTTGGCTGTGGGAGCAGAGGCCAACCGTTCGTGCTCTACTCCCTGGGATGCTGGGCAGCCCAGCACGGGTGCCAAAGAGGTTCCATTGTAATGGACTTTGAGTTGGGAAATCGAGGAGCTACAGCAAAGCGGATGGCACCGTTGCAAAGCTGACTTTCTGCAGAAGAGGCACAGTTCAAGTTTTTTGCCCTGGCTCATCGGCTGTGGGAGCAGAGGCCAACCGTTCGTGCTCTACTGACTGGGATGCTGGGCAGCCGAGCACGGGTGCCAAAGAGGTTCCATTGTAATGGACTTTGAGTTGGGAAATGGAGGAGCGACAGCCATGCGGATGGCACCGTTGCAAAGCTGACTTTCTGCAGAAGACACACAGCTCAAGTTTTTTGCCCTGGCTCTTCGGCTGTGGGAGCAGAGGCCAACCGTTCGTGTTCTTCTCCCTGGGATGCTGGGCAGCCGAGCACGGGTGCCACAGAGGTTCCATTGTAATGGAATTTGAGTTGGGAAATGGAGGAGCGACAGCAATGCGGATGGCACCGTTGCAAAGAAGACTTTCTGCAGAAGAGGCACAACTCAAGTTTTTTGCCCTGGCTCATCGGCTGTGGGAGCACAGGCCAACCGTTCGTGCTCTACTCCCTGGGATGCTGGGCAGCCGAGCACGGGTGCCAAAGAGGTTCCATTGTAATGGACTTTGAGTTGGGAAATGGAGGAGCGACAGCAATGCGGATGGCACCGTTGCAAAGCTGACTTTCTGCAGAAGAGGTACAGCTCAAGTTTTTTGCCCTGGCTTATCGGTTGTGGGAGCAGAGGGCAACCGTTCGTGCTCTACTCCCTGGGATGCTGGGCAGCCCAGCACGGGTGCCAAAGAGGTTCCATTGTAATGGACTTTGAGTTGGGAAATGGAGGAGCGACAGCAAAGCGGATGGCACCGTTGCAAAGCTGACTTTCTGCAGAAGAGGCACATCTCCAGCTTTTTGCCCTGGCTCTTCGGCTGTGGGAGCAGAGGCCAGCCGTTCGTGCTCTACTCCCTGGGATGCTGGGCAGCCCAGCACGGGTGCCAAAGAGGTTCCATTGTAATGGACTTTGAGTTGGGAAATCGAGGAACCTCAGCAATGCGGATGGCACCTTTGCAAAGCTGACTTTCTGCAGAAGAGGCACAGTTCAAGCTTTTTGCCCTGGCTCTTTGGCTGTGGGAGCAGAGGCCAGCCGTTCGTGCTCTACTCCCTGGGATGCTGGGCAGCCGAGCACGGGTGCCACAGAGGTTCCATTGTAATGGACTTTGAGTTGGGAAATCGAGGAACCTCAGCAATGCGGATGGCACCGTTGCAAAGGTGACTTTCTGCAGAAGAGGTACAGCTCAAGTTTTTTGCCCTGGCTCTTCGGCTGTGGGAGCAGAGGCCAACCGTTCGTGTTCTTCTTCCAGGGATGCTGGGCAGCCGAGCACGGGTGCCACAGAGGTTCCATTGTAATGGAATTTGAGTTGGGAAATGGAGGAGCTACAGCAATGCGGATGGCACCGTTGCAAAGCTGACTTTCTGCAGAAGAGGTACAGCTCAAGTTTTTTGGCCTGGCTCTTCGGCTGTGGGAGCAGAGGCCAACCGTTCGTGCTCTACTCCCTGGGATGCTGGGCAGCCCAGCACAGGTGCCAAAGAGGTTCCATTGTAATGGACTTTGAGTTGGGAAATTGAGGAGCGACAGCAAAGCGGATGGCACCGTTGCAAAGCTGACGTTCTGCAGAAGAGGCACATCTCCAGCTTTTTGCCCTGGCTCTTCGGCTGTGGGAGCAGAGGCCAACAGTTCGTGCTCTACTCCCTGGGATGCTGGGCAGCCCAGCACGGGTGCCAAAGAGGTTCCATTGTAATGGACTTTGAGTTGGGAAATCGAGGAGCTACAGCAAAGCGGATGGCACCATTGCAAAGCTGACTTTCTGCAGAAGAGGCACAGCTCAACCTTTTTGCCCTGGCTCTTCGGCTGTGGGAGCAGAGGCCAGCCGTTCGTGCTCTACTCCCTGGGATGCTGGGCTGCCCAGCACGGGTGCCAGAGAGGTTCCATTGTAATGGACTTTGAGTTGGGAAATCGAGGAACCTCAGCAATGCGGATGGCACCGTTGCAAAGCTCACTTTCTGCAGAAGACACACAGCTCAAGTTTTTTGCCCTGGCTCTTCGGCTGTGGCAGCAGAGGCCAGCCGTTCGTGCTCTACTCCCTGGGATGCTGGGCAGCCCAACACGGGTGCCACAGAGGTTCCATTGTAATAGACTTTGAGTTGGGAAATCGAGGAACCTCAGCAATGCGGATGGCACCGTTGCAAAGCTGACTTTCTGCAGAAGAGGCACAGCTCAAGTTTTTTGCCCTGGCTCTTTGGCTGTGGGAGCAGAGGCCAACCGTTCGTGCTCTACTCCCCGGGATGCTGGGCAGCCGAGCACGGGTGCCAAAGAGTTTCCATTGTAATGGACTTTGAGTTGGGAAATCGAAGAGCGACAGCAAAGCGGATGTCACCGTTGCAAAGGTGACTTTCTGCAGAAGAGGCACAGCTCAAGTTTTTTGCCCTGGCTCTTCGGCTGTGGGAGCAGAGGCCAACCGTTCGTGCTCTACTCCCTGGGATGCTGGGCAGCCCAGCACGGGTGCCAAAGAGGTTCCATTGTAATGGACTTTGAGTTGGGAAATCGAGGAGCTACAGCAAAGCGGATGGCACCATTGCAAAGCTGACTTTCTGCAGAAGAGGCACAGCTCAACCTTTTTGCCCTGGCTCTTCGGCTGTGGGAGCAGAGGCCAGCCGTTCGTGCTCTACTCCCTGGGATGCTGGGCTCCCCAGCACGGGTGCCAGAGAGGTTCCATTGTAATGGACTTTGAGTTGGGAAATCGAGGAACCTCAGCAATGCGGATGGCACCGTTGCAAAGCTCACTTTCTGCAGAAGACACACAGCTCAAGTTTTTTGCCCTGGCTCTTCGGCTGTGGCAGCAGAGGCCAGCCGTTCGTGCTCTACTCCCTGGGATGCTGGGCAGCCCAGCACGGGTGCCACAGAGGTTCCATTGTAATAGACTTTGAGTTGGGAAATCGAGGAACCTCAGCAATGCGGATGGCACCGTTGCAAAGCTGACTTTCTGCAGAAGAGGCACAGCTCAAGTTTTTTGCCCTGGCTCTTTGGCTGTGGGAGCAGAGGCCAACCGTTCGTGCTCTACTCCCCGGGATGCTGGGCAGCCGAGCACGGGTGCCAAAGAGTTTCCATTGTAATGGACTTTGAGTTGGGAAATCGAAGAGCGACAGCAAAGCGGATGTCACCGTTGCAAAGGTGACTTTCTGCAGAAGAGGCACAGCTCAAGTTTTTTGCCCTGGCTCTTCGGCTGTGGGAGCAGAGGCCAACCGTTCGTGCTCTACTCCCTGGGACGCTGGGCTGCCCAGCACGGGTGCCAGAGAGTTTCCATTGTAATGGACTTTGAGTTGGGAAATCGAGGAACCTCAGCAATGCAGATGGCACCGTTGCAAAGCTGACTTTCTGCAGAAGAGGCACAGCTCCAGCTTTTTGCCCTGGCTCTTTGGCTGTGGGAGCAGAGGCCAACCGTTCGTGCTCTACTCCCTGGGATGCTGGGCAGCCCAGCACGGGTGCCAAAGAGGTTCCATTGTAATGGACTTTGAGTTGGGAAATCGAGGAGCTACAGCAAAGCGGATGGCACCGTTGCAAAGCTGACTTTCTGCAGAAGAGGCACAGTTCAAGTTTTTTGCCCTGGCTAATCGGCTGTGGGAGCAGAGGCCAACCGTTCGTGCTCTACTGACTGGGATGCTGGGCAGCCGAGCACGGGTGCCAAAGAGGTTCCATTGTAATGGACTTTGAGTTGGGAAATGGAGGAGCGACAGCCATGCGGATGGCACCGTTGCAAAGCTGACTTTCTGCAGAAGACACACAGCTCAAGTTTTTTGCCCTGGCTCTTCGGCTGTGGGAGCAGAGGCCAACCGTTCGTGTTCTTCTCCCAGGGATGCTGGGCAGCCGAGCACGGGTGCCACAGAGGTTCCATTGTAATGGAATTTGAGTTGGGAAATGGAGGAGCGACAGCAATGCGGATGGCACCGTTGCAAAGCTGACTTTCTGCAGAAGAGGTACAGCTCAAGTTTTTTGGCCTTGCTCTTCGGCTGTGGGAGCAGAGGCCAGCCGTTCGTGCTCTACTCCCTGGGATGCTGGGCAGCCCAGCACGGGTGCCAAAGAGGTTCCATTGTAATGGACTTTGAGTTGGGAAATCGAGGAACCTCAGCAATGCGGATGGCACCATTGCAAAGCTGACTTTCTGCAGAAGAGGCACAGTTCAAGCTTTTTGCCCTGGCTCTTTGGCTGTGGGAGCAGAGGCCAGCCGTTCGTGCTCTACTCCCTGGGATGCTGGGCAGCCCAGCAAGGGTGCCACAGAGGTTCCATTGTAATGGACTTTGAGTTGGGAAATCGAGGAACCTCAGCAATGCGGATGGCACCGTTGCAAAGCTGACTTTCTGCAGAAGAGGTACAGCTCAAGTTTTTTGCCCTGGCTCTTCGGCTGTGGGAGCAGAGGCCAACCGTTCGTGTTCTTCTCCCAGGGATGCTGGGCAGCCGAGCACGGGTGCCACAGAGGTTCCATTGTAATGGAATTTGAGTTGGGAAATGGAGGAGCGACAGCAATGCGGATGGCACCGTTGCAAAGCTGACTTTCTGCAGAAGAGGCACAACTCAAGTTTTTTGCCCTGGCTCATCGGCTGTGGGAGCAGAGGCCAACCGTTCGTGCTCTACTCCCTGGGATGCTGGGCAGCCCACCACGGGTGCCACAGAGGTTCCATTGTAATGGACTTTGAGTTGGGAAATTGAGGAGCGACAGCAAAGCGGATGGCACCGTTGCAAAGCTGACTTTCTGCAGAAGAGGCACATCTCCAGCTTTTTGCCCTGGCTCTTCGGCTGTGGGAGCAGAGGCCAACAGTTCGTGCTCTACTCCCTGGGATGCTGGGCAGCCCAGCACGGGTGCCAAAGAGGTTCCATTGTAATGGACTTTGAGTTGTGAAATGGAGGAGCTACAGCAAAGCGGATGGCACCGTTGCAAAGCTGACTTTCTGCAGAAGAGGCACAGTTCAAGTTTTTTGCCCTGGCTCATCGGCTGTGGGAGCACAGGCCAACCGTTCGTGCTCTACTGCCTGGGATGCTGGGCAGCCCAGCACGGGTGCCAAAGAGGTTCCATTGTAATAGACTTTGAGTTGGGAAATCGAGGAACCTCAGCAATGCGGATGGCACCGTTGCAAAGCTGACTTTCTGCAGAAGAGGCACAGCTCAAGTTTTTTGCCCTGGCTCTTTGGCTGTGGGAGCAGAGGCCAACTGTTCGTGCTCTACTCTCTGGGATGCTGGGCAGCCGGGCACGGGTGCCAAAGAGGTTCCATTGTAATGGACTTTGAGTTGGGAAATGGAGGAGCGACAGCAATGAGGATGGCACCGTTGCAAAGCTGACTTTCTGCAGAAGAGGCACAGCTCAAGTTTTTTGCCCTGGCTCTTCGGCTGTGGGAGCAGAGGCCAACCGTTCGTGTTCTTCTCCCTGGGATTTTGGGCAGCAGAGCACGGGTGCCAGAGAGTTTCCATTGTAATGGACTTTGAGTTGGGAAATCGAAGAGCGACAGCAAAGCGGATGTCACCGTTGCAAAGGTGACTTTCTGCAGAAGAGGCACAGCTCAAGTTTTTTGCCCTGGCTCATCGGCTGTGGGAGCAGAGGCCAACCGTTCGTGCTCTACTCCCTGGGAAGCTGGGCTGCCGAGCACGGGTGCCACAGAGGTTCCATTGTAATGGACTTTGATTTGGGAAATCGAGGAACCTCAGCAATGCGGATGGCACCGTTGCAAAGCTGGCTTTCTGCAGAAGAGGCACAGCTCCAGTTTTTTGCCCTGGCTCTTTGGCTGTGGGAGCAGAGGCCAACCGTTCGTGCTCTACTCCCTGAAAGGCTGGGCTGCCCAGCACGTGTGCCAAAGAGGTTCCATTGTAATGTACTTTGAGTTGGGAAATGGAAGAGCGACAGCAATGCGAATGGCACCGTTGCAAAGCTGACTTTCTGCAGAAGAGGAACAGCTCAAGTTTTTTGCCCTGGCTCATCGGCTGTGGGAGCAGAGGCCAGCCGTTCGTGCTCTACTCCCTGGGATGCTGGGCAGCCCAGCACGGGTGCCAAAGAGGATCCATTGTAATGGACTTTGAGTTGGGAAATCGAGGAACCTCAGCAATGCGGATGGCACCATTGCAAAGCTGACTTTCTGCAGAAGAGGCACAGTTCAAGCTTTTTGCCCTGGCTCTTCGGCTGTGGGAGCAGAGGCCAGCCGTTCGTGCTCTACTCCCCGGGATGCTGGGCAGCCCAGCACGGGTGCCGGAGATGTTCCATTGTAATGGACTTTGAGTTGGGAAATCGAGGAACCTCAGCAATGCGGATGGCACCGTTGCAAAGCTGACTTTCTGCAGAAGAGGCACAGCTCAAATTTTTTGCCCTGGCTCTTCGGCTGTGGGAGCAGAGGCCAACCGTTCGTGTTCTTCTCCCAGGGATGCTGGGCAGCCGAGCACGGGTGCCACAGAGGTTCCATTGTAATGGACTTTGAGTTGGGAAATGGAGGAGCGACAGCAATGCGGATGGCACCGTTGCAAAGCTGACTTTCTGCAGAAGAGGCACAACTCAAGTTTTTTGCCCTGGCTCATCGGCTGTGGGAGCACAGGCCAACCGTTCGTGCTCTACTCCCTGGGATGCTGGGCAGCCCAGCACGGATGCCAAAGAGGTTCCATTTTAATGGACTTTGAGTTGTGAAATCGAGCAGCGACAGCAATGCGGATGGCACCGTTGCAAAGCTGACTTTCTGCAGAAGAGGCACAGCTCAAGTTTTTTGCCCTGGCTCTTTGGCTGTGGGAGCAGAGGCCAACCGTTCGTGCTCTACTCCCTGGGATGCTGGGCAGCCCAGCACGGGTGCCAAAGAGGTTCCATTGTAATGGACTTTGAGTTGTTAAATGGAGGAGCGACAGCCATGCGGATGGCACCGTTGCAAAGCTGACTTTCTGCAGAAGAGGCACAGCTCAACCTTTTTACCCTTGCTCTTCGGCTGTGGGAGCAGAGGCCAGCCGTTCGTGCTCTACTCCCTGGGATGCTGGGCTGCCCAGCACGGGTGCCAGAGAGGTTCCATTGTAATGGACTTTGAGTTGGGAAATCGAGGAACCTCAGCAATGCGGATGGCACCGTTGCAAAGCTGACTTTCTGCAGAAGAGGTACAGCTCAAGTTTTTTGCCCTGGCTGTTCGGCTGTGGCAGCAGAGGCCAGCCGTTCGTGCTCTACTCCCTGGGATGCTGGGCAGCCCAACACGGGTGCCACAGAGGTTCCATTGTAATAGACTTTGAGTTGGGAAATCGAGGAACCTCAGCAATGCGGATGGCACCGTTGCAAAGCTGACTTTCTGCAGAAGAGGCACAGCTCAAGTTTTTTGCCCTGGCTCTTTGGCTGTGGGAGCAGAGGCCAACCGTTCGTGCTCTACTCCCTGGGATGCTGGGCAGCCCAGCACGGGTGCCAAAGAGGTTCCATTGTAATGGACTTTGAGTTGTGAAATCGAGCAGCGACAGCAAAGCGGATGGCACCATTGCAAAGCTGACTTTCTGCAGAAGAGGCACAGCTCCAGTTTTTTGCCCTGGCTCTTTGGCTGTGGGAGCAGAGGCCAACTGTTCGTGCTCTACTCTCTGGGATGCTGGGCAGCCGGGCACGGGTGCCAAAGAGGTTCCATTGTAATGGACTTTGAGTTGGGAAATCGAAGAGCGACAGCAAAGCGGATGTCACCGTTGCAAAGGTGACTTTCTGCAGAAGAGGCACAGCTCAAGGTTTTTGCCCTGGCTCATCGGCTGTGGGAGCAGAGGCCAACCGTTCGTGTTCTTCTCCCTGGGATTTTGGGCAGCAGAGCACGGGTGCCAGAGAGTTTCCATTGTAATGGACTTTGAGTTGGGAAATCGAAGAGCGACAGCAAAGCGGATGTCACCGTTGCAAAGGTGACTTTCTGCAGAAGAGGCACAGCTCAAGTTTTTTGCCCTGGCTCTTCGGCTGTGGGAGCAGAGGCCAACCGTTCGTGCTCTACTCCCTGGGACGCTGGGCAGCCCAGCACGGGTGCCAAAGAGGTTCCATTGTAATGGACTTTGAGTTGGGAAATCGAGGAACCTCAGCAATGCAGATGGCACCGTTGCAAAGCTGACTTTCTGCAGAAGAGGCACAGCTCCAGCTTTTTGCCCTGGCTCATCGGCTGTGGGAGCAGAGGCCAACCGTTCGTGCTCTACTCCCTGGGATGCTGGGCAGCCCAGCACGGGTGCCAAAGAGGTTCCATTGTAATGGACTTTGAGTTGGGAAATCGAGGAGCTACAGCAAAGCGGATGGCACCGTTGCAAAGCTGACTTTCTGCAGAAGAGGCACAGTTCAAGTTTTTTGCCCTGGCTCATCGGCTGTGGGAGCAGAGGCCAACCGTTCGTGCTCTACTCCCTGGGATGCTGGGCAGCCGAGCACGGGTGCCAAAGAGGTTCCATTGTAATGGACTTTGAGTTGGGAAATGGAGGAGCGACAGCCATGCGGATGGCACCGTTGCAAAGCTGACTTTCTGCAGAAGACACACAGCTCAAGTTTTTTGGCCTGGCTTATCGGTTGTGGGAGCAGAGGCCAACCGTTCGTGCTCTACTCCCTGGGATGCTGGGCAGCCCAGCACGGGTGCCAAAGAGGTTCCATTGTAATGGACTTTGAGTTGGGAAATCGAGGAGCGACAGCCATGCGGATGGCACCGTTGCAAAGGTGACTTTCTGCAGAAGAGGCACAGCTCAAGTTTTTTGCCCTGGCTCTTCGGCTGTGGGAGCAGAGGCCAACCGTTCGTGCTCTACTGCCTGGGATGCTGGGCAGCCCAGCACGGATGCCAAAGAGGTTCCATTGTAATGGACTTTGAGTTGGGAAATCGAAGAGCGACAGCAAAGCGGATGGAACCGTTGCAAAGCTGACTTTCTGCAGAAGAGGCACAGCTCAAGTTTTTTGCCCTGGCTCTTCGGCTGTGGGAGCAGAGGCCAACCGTTCGTGTTCTTCTCCCTGGGATTTTGGGCAACAGAGCACGGGTGCCAGAGAGTTTCCATTGTAATGGACTTTGAGTTGGGAAATCGAAGAGCGACAGCAAAGCGGATGGCACCGTTGCAAAGCTGACTTTCTGCAGAAGAGGCACAGCTCAAGTTTTTTGCCCTGGCTCATCGGCTGTGGGAGCAGAGGCCAACCGTTCGTGCTCTACTCCCTGGGAAGCTGGGCTGCCGAGCACGGGTGCCACAGAGGTTCCATTGTAATGGACTTTGAGTTGGGAAATCGAGGAACCTCAGCAATGCGGATGGCACCGTTGCAAAGCTGACTTTCTGCAGAAGAGGCACAGCTCCAGTTTTTTGCCCTGGCTCATCGGCTGTGGGAGCAGAGGCCAACCGTTCGTGCTCTACTCCCTGAAAGGCTGGGCTGCCCAGCACGGGTGCCAAAGAGGTTCCATTGTAATGGACTTTGAGTTGGGAAATGGAAGAGCGACAGCAATGCGAATGGCACCGTTGCAAAGCTGACTTTCTGCAGAAGAGGCACAGCTCAAGTTTTTTGCCCTGGCTCTTCGGCTGTGGGAGCAGAGGCCAGCCGTTCGTGCTCTACTCCCTGGGATGCTGGGCAGCCCAGCACGGGTGCCAAAGAGGTTCCATTGTAATGGACTTTGAGTTGGGAAATCGAGGAACCTCAGCAATGCGGATGGCACCGTTGCAAAGCTGACTTTCTGCAGAAGAGGCACAGTTCAAGCTTTTTGCCCTGGCTCTTCGGCTGTGGGAGCAGAGGCCAGCCGTTCGTGCTCTACTCCCTGGGATGCTGGGCAGCCCAGCACGGGTGCCGGAGAGGTTCCATTGTAATGGACTTTGAGTTGGGAAATCGAGGAACCTCAGCAATGCGGATGGCACCGTTGCAAAGCTGACTTTCTGCAGAAGAGGCACAGCTCAAGTTTTTTGCCCTGGCTCTTCGGCTGTGGGAGCAGAGGCCAACCGTTCGTGTTCTTCTCCCAGGGATGCTGGGCAGCCGAGCACGGGTGCCACAGAGGTTCCATTGTAATGGAATTTGAGTTGGGAAATGGAGGAGCGACAGCAATGCGGATGGCACCGTTGCAAAGCTGACTTTCTGCAGAAGAGGCACAACTCAAGTTTTTTGCCCTGGCTCATCGGCTGTGGGAGCAGAGGCCAACCGTTCGTGCTCTACTCCCTGGGATGCTGGGCAGCCCAGCACGGGTGCCAAAGAGGTTCCATTGTAATGGACTTTGAGTTGTGAAATGGAGGAGCTACAGCAAAGCGGATGGCACCGTTGCAAAGCTGACTTTCTGCAGAAGAGGCACAGTTCAAGTTTTTTGGCCTGGCTCATCGGCTGTGGGAGCAGAGGCCAACCGTTCGTGCTCTACTCCCTGGGATGCTGGGCAGCCCAGCACGGGTGCCAAAGAGGTTCCATTGTAATGGACTTTGAGTTGGGAAATGGAGGAGCGACAGCAATGCGGATGGCACCGTTGCAAAGCTGACTTTCTGCAGAAGAGGCACAACTCAAGTTTTTTGCCCTGGCTCATCGGCAGTGGGAGCACAGGCCAACCGTTCGTGCTCTACTCCCTGGGATGCTGGGCAGCCGAGCACGGGTGCCAAAGAGGTTCCATTGTAATGGACTTTGAGTTGGGAAATGGAGGAGCGACAGCAATGCGGATGGCACCGTTGCAAAGCTGACTTTCTGCAGAAGAGGTACAGCTCAAGTTTTTTGGCCTGGCTTATTGGCTGTGGGAGCAGAGGCCAACCGTTCGTGCTCTACTGCCTGGGATGCTGGGCAGCCCAGCACGGGTGCCACAGAGGTTCCATTGTAATGGACTTTGAGTTGGGAAATTGAGGAGCGACAGCAAAGCGGATGGCACCGTTGCAAAGCTGACTTTCTGCAGAAGAGGCACAGCTCCAGCTTTTTGCCCTGGCTCTTCGGCTGTGGGAGCAGAGGCCAACAGTTCGTGCTCTACTCCCTGGGATGCTGGGCAGCCCAGCACGGGTGCCAAAGAGGTTCCATTGTAATGGACTTTGAGTTGGGAAATCGAGGAGCGACAGCCATGCGGATGGCACCGTTGCAAAGCTGACTTTCTGCAGAAGAGGCACAGCTCAAGTTTTTTGGCCTGGCTCTTCGGCTGTGGGAGCAGAGGCCAACCGTTCGTGCTCTACTCCCTGGGACGCTGGGCAGCCCAGCACGGGTGCCAAAGAGGTTCCATTGTAATGGACTTTGAGTTGGGAAATCGAGGAACCTCAGCAATGCGGATGGCACCGTTGCAAAGCTGACTTTCTGCAGAAGAGGTACAGCTCAAGTTTTTTGCCCTGGCTCTTCGGCTGTGGGAGCAGAGGCCAACCGTTCGTGTTCTTCTCCCAGGGATGCTGGGCAGCCGAGCACGGGTGCCACAGAGGTTCCATTGTAATGGAATTTGAGTTGGGAAATGGAGGAGCGACAGCAATGCGGATGGCACCGTTGCAAAGCTGACTTTCTGCAGAAGAGGCACAGCTCAAGTTTTTTGCCCTGGCTCATCGGCTGTGGGAGCAGAGGCCAACCGTTCGTGCTCTACTCCCTGGGATGCTGGGCAGCCCAGCACGGGTGCCAAAGAGGTTCCATTGTAATGGACTTTGAGTTGGGAAATCGAGGAGCTACAGCAAAGCGGATGGCACCGTTGCAAAGCTGACTTTCTGCAGAAGAGGCACAGCTCAAGTTTTTTGCCCTGGCTCATCGGCTGTGGGAGCAGAGGCCAACCGTTCGTGCTCTACTCCCTGGGACGCTGGGCAGCCGAGCACGGGTGCCAAAGAGGTTCCATTGTAATGGACTTTGAGTTGGGAAATCGAGGAACCTCAGCAATGCGGATGGC
Organism: Psittacula echo; assembly: GCF_963264785.1. Taxonomy (NCBI): domain Eukaryota; kingdom Metazoa; phylum Chordata; class Aves; order Psittaciformes; family Psittacidae; genus Psittacula; species Psittacula echo. Next base: position 86,068 of record NW_027664154.1, on the reverse strand, counting down.
ACCGTTGCAAAGCTGACTTTCTGCAGAAGAGGTACAGCTCAAGTTTTTTGCCCTGGCTCATCGGCTGTGGGAGCAGAGGCCAACCGTTCGTGCTCTACTCCCTGGGATGCTGGGCAGCCCAGCACGGGTGCCAAAGAGGTTCCATTGTAATGGACTTTGAGTTGGGAAATGGAGGAGCGACAGCAAAGCGGATGGCACCGTTGCAAAGCTGACTTTCTGCAGAAGAGGCACAGCTCAAGCTTTTTGCCCTGGCTCTTCGGCTGTGGGAGCAGAGGCCAACCGTTCGTGCTCTACTCCCTGGGATGCTGGGCTGCCCAGCACGGGTGCAAATAAGGTTCCATTGTAATGGACTTTGAGTTGGGAAATCGAGGAGCGACAGCAATGCGGATGGCACCGTTGCAAAGCTGACTTTCTGCAGAAGATGCACAGCTCAAGCTTTTTGCCCTGGCTCTTCGGCTGTGGGAGCAGAGGCCAACCGTTCGTGTTCTTCTCCCTGGGATTTTGGGCAGCAGAGCACGGGTGCCAAAGAGTTTCCATTGTAATGGACTTTGAGTTGGGAAATCGAAGAGCGACAGCAAAGCGGATGTCACCGTTGCAAAGGTGACTTTCTGCAGAAGAGGCACAGCTCATGTTTTTTGCCCTGGCTCATCGGCTGTGGGAGCAGAGGCCAACCGTTCGTGCTCTACTCCCTGGGATGCTGGGCTGCCCAGCACGGGTGCCACAGAGGTTCCATTGTAATGGACTTTGAGTTGGGAAATCGAGGAACCTCAGCAATGCGGATGGCACCATTGCAAAGCTGACTTTCTGCAGAAGAGGCACAGCTCCAGTTTTTTGCCCTGGCTCATCGGCTGTGGGAGCAGAGGCCAACCGTTCGTGCTCCACTCCCTGAAAGGCTGGGCTGCCCAGCACGTGTGCCAAAGAGGTTCCATTGTAATGGACTTTGAGTTGGGAAATGGAAGAGCGACAGCAATGCGAATGGCACCGTTGCAAAGCTGACTTTCTGCAGAAGAGGCACAGCTCAAGTTTTTTGCCCTGGCTCTTCGGCTGTGGGAGCAGAGGCCAGCCGTTCGTGCTCTACTCCCTGGGATGCTGGGCAGCCCAGCACGGGTGCCAAAGAGGTTCCATTGTAATGGACTTTGAGTTGGGAAATCGAGGAACCTCAGCAATGCGGATGGCACCATTGCAAAGCTGACTTTCTGCAGAAGAGGTACAGTTCAAGCTTTTTGCCCTGGCTCTTCGGCTGTGGGAGCAGAGGCCAGCCGTTCGTGCTCTACTCCCTGGGATGCTGGGCAGCCCAGCACGGGTGCCGGAGAGGTTCCATTGTAATGGACTTTGAGTTGGGAAATCGAGGAACCTCAGCAATGCGGATGGCACCGTTGCAAAGCTGACTTTCTGCAGAAGAGGTACAGCTCAAGTTTTTTGCCCTGGCTCTTCGGCTGTGGGAGCAGAGGCCAACCGTTCGTGTTCTTCTCCCAGGGATGCTGGGCAGCCGAGCACGGGTGCCACAGATGTTCCATTTTAATGGAATTTGAGTTGGGAAATGGAGGAGCTACAGCAATGCGGATGGCATCGTTGCAAAGCTGACTTTCTGCAGAAGAGGTACAGCTCAAGTTTTTTGGCCTGGCTTATCGGCTGTGGGAGCAGAGGCCAACCGTTCGTGCTCTACTCCCTGGGATGCTGGGCAGCCCAGCACGGGTGCCAAAGAGGTTCCATTGTAATGGACTTTGAGTTGGGAAATTGAGGAGCGACAGCAAAGCGGATGGCACCGTTGCAAAGCTGACGTTCTGCAGAAGAGGCACATCTCCAGCTTTTTGCCCTGGCTCTTCGGCTGTGGGAGCAGAGGCCAACAGTTCGTGCTCTACTCCCTGGGATGCTGGGCAGCCCAGCACGGGTGCCAAAGAGGTTCCATTGTAATGGACTTTGAGTTGGGAAATCGAGGAGCTACAGCAAAGCGGATGGCACCGTTGCAAAGCTGACTTTCTGCAGAAGAGGCACAGCTCAAGTTTTCTGCCCTGGCTCTTCGGCTGTGGGAGCAGAGGCCAACCGTTCGTGCTCTACTGACTGGGATGCTGGGCAGCCCAGCACGGGTGCCAAAGAGGTTCCATTGTAATGGAATTTGAGTTGGGAAATGGAGGAGCGACAGCCATGCGGATGGCACCGTTGCAAAGCTGACTTTCTGCAGAAGAGGCACAGCTCAAGTTTTTTGCCCTGGCTCTTCGGCTGTGGGAGCAGAGGCCAACCGTTCGTGTTCTTCTCCCAGGGATGCTGGGCAGCCGAGCACGGGTGCCACAGAGGTTCCATTGTAATGGACTTTGAGTTGGGAAATGGAGGAGCGACAGCCATGCGGATGGCACCGTTGCAAAGCTGACTTTCTGCAGAAGAGGCACAACTCAAGTTTTTTGCCCTGGCTCATCGGCTGTGGGAGCACAGGCCAACCGTTCGTGCTCTACTCCCTGGGATGCTGGGCAGCCGAGCACGGGTGCCAAAGAGGTTCCATTGTAATGGACTTTGAGTTGGGAAATGGAGGAGCGACAGCAATGCGGATGGCATCATTGCAAAGCTGACTTTCTGCAGAAGAGGTACAGCTCAAGTTTTTTGGCCTGGCTCTTCGGCTGTGGGAGCAGAGGCCAACCGTTCGTGCTCTACTCCCTGGGATGCTGGGCAGCCGAGCACGGGTGCCAAAGAGGTTCCATTGTAATGGACTTTGAGTTGGGAAATTGAGGAGCGACAGCAAAGTGGATGGCACCGTTGCAAAGCTGACTTTCTGCAGAAGAGGCACAGTTCAAGTTTTTTGCCCTGGCTCATCAGCTGTGGGAGCAGAGGCCAACCGTTCGTGCTCTACTGCCTGGGATGCTGGGCAGCCCAGCACGGGTGCCAAAGAGGTTCCATTGTAATGGACTTTGAGTTGGGAAATCGAGGAGCGACAGCCATGCGGATGGCACCGTTGCAAAGCTGACTTTCTGCAGAAGAGGCACAGCTCAAGTTTTTTGCCCTGGCTCTTCGGCTGTGGGAGCAGAGGCCAACCGTTCGTGCTCTACTCCCTGGGATGCTGGGCTGCCCAGCACGGGTGCCAATAAGGTTCCATTGTAATGGACTTTGAGTTGGGAAATCGAGGAGCGACAGCAATGCGGATGGCACCGTTGCAAAGCTGACTTTCTGCAGAAGAGGTACAGCTCAAGTTTTTTGCCCTGGCTCTTCGGCTGTGGGAGCAGAGGCCAACCGTTCGTGCTCTACTGCCTGGGATGCTGGGCAGCCGAGGACGGGTGCCAGAGAGTTTCCATTGTAATGGACTTTGAGTTGGGAAATCGAGGAACCTCAGCAATGCGGATGGCACCGTTGCAAAGCTGACTTTCTGCAGAAGAGGCACAGCTCCAGCTTTTTGCCCTGGCTCTTCGGCTGTGGGAGCAGAGGCCAACCGTTCGTGTTCTTCTCCCAGGGATGCTGGGCAGCCCAGCACGGGTGCCGAAGAGGTTCCATTGTAATGGACTTTGAGTTGGGAAATGGAGGAGCGACAGCAATGCGGATGGCATGGTTGCAAAGCTGACTTTCTGCAGAAGAGGTACAGCTCAAGTTTTTTGGCCTGGCTTATTGGCTGTGGGAGCAGAGGCCAACCGTTCGTGCTCTACTCCCTGGGATGCTGGGCAGCCGAGCACGGGTGCCAAAGAGGTTCCATTGTAATGGACTTTGAGTTGGGAAATCGAAGAGCGACAGCAAAGCGGATGGCACCGTTGCAAAGCTGACTTTCTGCAGAAGAGGCACAGCTCAAGTTTTTTGCCCTGGCTCTTCGGCTGTGGGAGCAGAGGCCAACCGTTCGTGTTCTACTCCCTGGGATTTTGGGCAGCAGAGCACGGGTGCCAGAGAGTTTCCATTGTAATGGACTTTGAGTTGGGAAATCGAAGAGCGACAGCAAAGCGGATGTCACCGTTGCAAAGCTGACTTTCTGCAGAAGAGGCACAGCTCAAGTTTTTTGCCCTGGCTCTTCGGCTGTGGGAGCAGAGGCCAACCGTTCGTCTTCTTCTCCCAGGGATGCTGGGCAGCCGAGCACGGGTGCCACAGAGGTTCCATTGTAATGGAATTTGAGTTGGGAAATGGAGGAGCGACAGCAATGCGGATGGCACCGTTGCAAAGCTGACTTTCTGCAGAAGAGGCACAACTCAAGTTTTTTGCCCTGGCTCATCAGCTGTGGGAGCACAGGCCAACCGTTCGTGCTCTACTCCCTGGGATGCTGGGCAGCCGAGCACGGGTGCCAAAGAGGTTCCATTGTAATGGACTTTGAGTTGGGAAATGGAGGAGCGACAGCAATGCGGATGGCACCGTTGCAAAGCTGACTTTCTGCAGAAGAGGTACAGCTCAAGTTTTTTGGCCTGGCTTATTGGCTGTGGGAGCAGAGGCCAACCGTTCGTGCTCTACTCCCTGGGATGCTGGGCAGCCCAGCACGGGTGCCAAAGAGGTTCCATTGTAATGGACTTTGAGTTGGGAAATTGAGGAGCGACAGCAAAGCGGATGGCACCGTTGCAAAGCTGACTTTCTGCAGAAGAGGCACAGCTCCAGCTTTTTGCCCTGGCTCTTCGGCTGTGGGAGCAGAGGCCAACAGTTCGTGCTCTACTCCCTGGGATGCTGGGCAGCCGAGCACGGGTGCCAAAGAGGTTCCATTGTAATGGACTTTGAGTTGGGAAATCGAGGAGCTACAGCAAAGCGGATGGCACCGTTGCAAAGCTGACTTTCTGCAGAAGAGGCACAGCTCAAGTTTTTTGCCCTGGGTCTTCGGCTGTGGGAGCAGAGGCCAACCGTTCGTGCTCTACTCCCTGGGACGCTGGGCAGCCGAGCACGGGTGCCAAAGAGGTTCCATTGTAATGGACTTTGAGTTGGGAAATCGAGGAACCTCAGCAATGCGGATGGCACCGTTGCAAAGCTGACTTTCTGCAGAAGAGGTACAGCTCAAGTTTTTTGCCCTGGCTCATCGGCTGTGGGAGCAGAGGCCAACCGTTCGTGCTCTACTCCCTGGGATGCTGGGCAGCCCAGCACGGGTGCCAGAGAGGTTCCATTGTAATGGACTTTGAGTTGGGAAATGGAGGAGCGACAGCAAAGCGGATGGCACCGTTGCAAAGCTGACTTTCTGCAGAAGAGGCACAGCTCAAGCTTTTTGCCCTGGCTCTTTGGCTGTGGGAGCAGAGGCCAACCGTTCGTGCTCTACTCCCTGGGATGCTGGGCTGCCCAGCTCGGGTGCCAATAAGGTTCCATTGTAATGGACTTTGAGTTGGGAAATCGAGGAGCGACAGCAATGCGGATGGCACCGTTGCAAAGCTGACTTTCTGCAGAAGAGGCACAGCTCAAGCTTTTTGCCCTGGCTCTTCGGCTGTGGGAGCAGAGACCAACCGTTCGTGTTCTTCTCCCTGGGATTTTGGGCAGCAGAGCACGGGTTCCAGAGAGTTTCCATTGTAATGGACTTTGAGTTGGGAAATCGAAGAGCGACAGCAAAGCGGATGTCACCGTTGCAAAGGTGTCTTTCTGCAGAAGAGGCACAGCTCAAGTTTTTTGCCATGGCTCATCGGCTGTGGGAGCAGAGGCCAACCGTTCGTGCTCTACTCCCTGGGATGCTGGGCTGCCGAGCACGGGTGCCAAAGAGGTTCCATTGTAATGGACTTTGAGTTGGGAAATCGAGGAACCTCAGCAATGCGGATGGCACCGTTGCAAAGCTGACTTTCTGCAGAAGAGGCACAGCTCCAGTTTTTTGCCCTGGCTCATCGGCTGTGGGAGCAGAGGCCAACCGTTCGTGCTCCACTCCCTGAAAGGCTGGGCTGCCCAGCACGGGTGCCAAAGAGGTTCCATTGTAATGGACTTTGAGTTGGGAAATCGAGGAACCTCAGCAATGCGGATGGCACCATTGCAAAGCTGACTTTCTGCAGAAGAGGCACAGTTCAAGCTTTTTGCCCTGGCTCTTCGGCTGTGGGAGCAGAGGCCAACCGTTCGTGCTCTACTGCCTGGGATGCTGGGCAGCCCAGCACGGGTGCCAAAGAGGTTCCATTGTAATGGACTTTGAGTTGGGAAATCGAGGAACCTCAGCAATGCGGATGGCACCGTTGCAAAGGTGACTTTCTGCAGAAGAGGCACAGCTCAAGTTTTTTGCCCTGGCTCTTCGGCTGTGGGAGCAGAGGCCAACCGTTCGTGCTCTACTGACTGGGATGCTGGGCAGCCCAGCACGGGTGCCAAAGAGGTTCCATTGTAATGGAATTTGAGTTGGGAAATGGAGGAGCGACAGCCATGCGGATGGCACCGTTGCAAAGCTGACTTTCTGCAGAAGAGGCACAGCTCAAGTTTTTTGCCCTGGCTCTTCGGCTGTGGGAGCAGAGGCCAACCGTTCGTGCTCTACTCCCTGGGATGCTGGGCAGCCGAGCACGGGTGCCAAAGAGGTTCCATTGTAATGGACTTTGAGTTGGGAAATGGAGGAGCGACAGCAATGCGGATGGCATCGTTGCAAAGCTGACTTTCTGCAGAAGAGGTACAGCTCAAGTTTTTTGCCCTGGCTCTTCGGCTGTGGGAGCAGAGGCCAACCGTTCGTGCTCTACTCCCTGGGATGCTGGGCAGCCGAGCACGGGTGCCAAAGAGGTTCCATTGTAATGGACTTTGAGTTGGGAAATGGAGGAGCGACAGCCATGCGGATGGCACCGTTGCAAAGCTGACTTTCTGCAGAAGAGGCACAGCTCAAGCTTTTTGCCCTGGCTCATCGGCTGTGGGAGCAGAGGCCAACCGTTCGTGCTCTACTTCCTGGGATGCTGGGCTGCCCAGCACGGGTGCCAATAAGGTTCCATTGTAATGGACTTTGAGTTGGGAAATCGAGGAGCGACAGCAATGCGGATGGCATCGTTGCAAAGCTGACTTTCTGCAGAAGAGGTACAGCTCAAGTTTTTTGCCCTGGCTCTTCGGCTGTGGGAGCACAGGCCAACCGTTCGTGCTCTACTGCCTGGGATGCTGGGCAGCCGAGGACGGGTGCCAGAGAGTTTCCATTGTAATGGACTTTGAGTTGGGAAATCGAGGAACCTCAGCAATGCGGATGGCACCGTTGCAAAGCTGACTTTCTGCAGAAGAGGCACAGCTCCAGCTTTTTGCCCTGGCTCTTCGGCTGTGGGAGCAGAGGCCAACCGTTCGTGTTCTTCTCCCTGGGATGCTGGGCAGCCCAGCACGGGTGCCGAAGAGGTTCCATTGTAATGGACTTTGAGTTGGGAAATGGAGGAGCGACAGCAATGCGGATGGCATGGTTGCAAAGCTGACTTTCTGCAGAAGAGGTACAGCTCAAGTTTTTTGGCCTGGCTTATTGGCTGTGGGAGCAGAGGCCAACCGTTCGTGCTCTACTCCCTGGGATGCTGGGCAGCCCAGCACGGGTGCCAAAGAGGTTCCATTGTAATGGACTTTGAGTTGGGAAATCGAAGAGCGACAGCAAAGCGGATGGCACCGTTGCAAAGCTGACTTTCTGCAGAAGAGGCACAGCTCAAGTTTTTTGCCCTGGCTCATCGGCTGTGGGAGCAGAGGCCAACCGTTCGTGCTCTACTCCCTGGGAAGCTGGGCTGCCGAGCACGGGTGCCACAGAGGTTCCATTGTAATGGACTTTGAGTTGGGAAATCGAGGAACCTCAGCAATGCGGATGGCACCGTTGCAAAGCTGACTTTCTGCGGAAGAGGCACAGCTCAAGTTTTTTGCCCTGGCTCATCGGCTGTGGGAGCAGAGGCCAACCGTTCGTGCTCTACTCCCTGAAAGGCTGGGCTGCCCAGCACGTGTGCCAAAGAGGTTCCATTGTAATGGACTTTGAGTTGGGAAATGGAAGAGCGACAGCAATGCGAATGGCACTGTTGCAAAGGTGACTTTCTGCAGAAGAGGCACAGCTCAAGTTTTTTGCCCTGGCTCTTCGGCTGTGGGAGCAGAGGCCAGCCGTTCGTGCTCTACTCCCTGGGATGCTGGGCAGCCCAGCACGGGTGCCAAAGAGGTTCCATTGTAATGGACTTTGAGTTGGGAAATCGAGGAACCTCAGCAATGCGGATGGCACCATTGCAAAGCTGACTTTCTGCAGAAGAGGCGCAGTTCAAGCTTTTTGCCCTGGCTCTTCGGCTGTGGGAGCAGAGGCCAGCCGTTCGTGCTCTACTCCCTGGGATGCTGGGCAGCCGAGCACGGGTGCCAAAGAGGTTCCATTGTAATGGACTTTGAGTTGGGAAATGGAGGAGCGACAGCAATGCGGATGGCACCGTTGCAAAGCTGACTTTCTGCAGAAGAGGCACAGTTCAAGCTTTTTGCCCTGGCTCTTCGGCTGTGGGAGCAGAGGCCAAACGTTCGTCTTCTTCTCCCAGGGATGCTGGGCAGCCGAGCACGGGTGCCACAGAGGTTCCATTGTAATGGAATTTGAGTTGGGAAATGGAGGAGCGACAGCAATGCGGATGGCACCGTTGCAAAGCTGACTTTCTGCAGAAGAGGCACAACTCAAGTTTTTTGCCTTGGCTCATCGGCTGTGGGAGCAGAGGCCAACAGTTCGTGCTCTACTGCCTGGGATGCTGGGCAGCCGAGGACGGGTGCCAAAGAGGTTCCATTGTAATGGACTTTGAGTTGGGAAATGGAGGAGCGACAGCCATGCGGATGGCACCGTTGCAAAGCTGACTTTCTGCAGAAGAGGTACAGCTCAAGTTTTTTGCCCTGGCTCATCGGCTGTGGGAGCAGAGGCCAACCGTTCGTGCTCTACTCCCTGGGATGCTGGGCAGCCCAGCACGGGTGCCAAAGAGGTTCCATTGTAATGGACTTTGAGTTGGGAAATGGAGGAGCGACAGCAATGCGGATGGCATCGTTGCAAAGCTGACTTTCTGCAGAAGAGGTACAGCTCAAGTTTTTTGCCCTGGCTCTTCGGCTGTGGGAGCAGAGGCCAACCGTTCGTGCTCTACTCCCTGGGATGCTGGGCAGCCCAGCACGGGTGCCAAAGAGGTTCCATTGTAATGGACTTTGAGTTGGGAAATTGAGGAGCGACAGCAAAGTGGATGGCACCGTTGCAAAGCTGAATTTCTGCAGAAGAGGCACAGTTCAAGTTTTTTGCCCTGGCTCATCAGCTGTGGGAGCAGAGGCCAACCGTTCGTGCTCTACTGCCTGGGATGCTGGGCAGCCGAGGACGGGTGCCAGAGAGTTTCCATTGTAATGGACTTTGAGTTGGGAAATCGAGGAACCTCAGCAATGCGGATGGCACCGTTGCAAAGCTGACTTTCTGCAGAAGAGGCACAGCTCCAGCTTTTTGCCCTGGCTCTTCGGCTGTGGGAGCAGAGGCCAACCGTTCGTGTTCTTCTCCCAGGGATGCTGGGCAGCCCAGCACGGGTGCCGAAGAGGTTCCATTGTAATGGACTTTGAGTTGGGAAATGGAAGAGCGACAGCAATGCGGATGGCATGGTTGCAAAGCTGACTTTCTGCAGAAGAGGTACAGCTCAAGTTTTTTGGCCTGGCTTATTGGCTGTGGGAGCAGAGGCCAACCGTTCGTGCTCTACTCCCTGGGATGCTGGGCAGCCGAGCACGGGTGCCAAAGAGGTTCCATTGTAATGGACTTTGAGTTGGGAAATCGAAGAGCGACAGCAAAGCGGATGGCACCGTTGCAAAGCTGACTTTCTGCAGAAGAGGCACAGCTCAAGTTTTTTGCCCTGGCTCTTCGGCTGTGGGAGCAGAGGCCAACCGTTCGTGTTCTTCTCCCTGGGATTTTGGGCAGCAGAGCACGGCTGCCAGAGAGTTTCCATTGTAATGGACTTTGAGTTGGGAAATCGAAGAGCGACAGCAATGCGGATGGCACCGTTGCAAAGCTGACTTTCTGCAGAAGAGGCACAGCTCCAGTTTTTTGCCCTGGCTCATCGGCTGTGGGAGCAGAGGCCAACCGTTCGTGCTCTACTCCCTGAAAGGCTGGGCTGCCCAGCACGTGTGCCAAAGAGGTTCCATTGTAATGGACTTTGAGTTGGGAAATGGAAGAGCGACAGCAATGCGAATGGCACCGTTGCAAAGCTGACTTTCTGCAGAAGAGGCACAGCTCAAGTTTTTTGCCCTGGCTCTTCGGCTGTGGGAGTAGAGGCCAGCCGTTCGTGCTCTACTCCCTGGGATGCTGGGCAGCCCAGCACGGGTGCCAAAGAGGTTCCATTGTAATGGACTTTGAGTTGGGAAATCGAGGAACCTCAGCAATGCGCATGGCACCATTGCAAAGCTGACTTTCTGCAGAAGAGGCACAGTTCAAGCTTTTTGCCCTGGCTCTTCGGCTGTGGGATCAGAGGCCAGCCGTTCGTGCTCTACTGCCTGGGATGCTGGGCAGCCCAGCACGGGTGCCGGAGAGGTTCCATTGTAATGGACTTTGAGTTGGGAAATCGAGGAACCTCAGCAATGCGGATGGCACCGTTGCAAAGCTGACTTTCTGCAGAAGAGGCACAGCTCCAGGTTTTTGCCCTGGCTCTTCGGCTGTGGGAGCAGAGGCCAACCGTTCGTGCTCTACTCCCTGGGATGCTGGGCAGCCCAGCACGGGTGCCAAAGAGGTTCCATTGTAATGGACTTTGAGTTGGGAAATCGAGGAGCGACAGCAATGCGGATGGCACCGTTGCAAAGCTGACTTTCTGCAGAAGAGGCACAGTTCAAGTTTTTTGCCCTGGCTCTTCGGCTGTGGGAGCAGAGGCCAACCGTTCGTTTTCTTCTCCCAGGGATGCTGGGCAGCCCAGCACGGGTGCCACAGAGGTTCCATTGTAATGGAATTTGAGTTGGGAAATGGAGGAGCGACAGCAATGCGGATGGCACCATTGCAAAGCTGACTTTCTGCAGAAGAGGCACAACTCAAGTTTTTTGCCCTGGCTCATCGGCTGTGGGAGCACAGGCCAACCGTTCGTGCTCTATTCCCTGGGATGTTGGGCAGCCCAGCACGGGTGCCAAAGAGGTTCCATTGTAATGGACTTTGAGTTGGGAAATGGAGGAGCGACAGCAATGCGGATGGCATCGTTGCAAAGCTGACTTTCTGCAGAAGAGGTACAGCTCAAGTTTTTTGGCCTGGCTCTTCGGCTGTGGGAGCAGAGGCCAACCGTTCGTGCTCTACTCCCTGGGATGCTGGGCAGCCCAGCACGGGTGCCAAAGAGGTTCCATTGTAATGGACTTTGAGTTGGGAAATCGAGGAACCTCAGCAATGCGGATGGCACCGTTGCAAAGCTGACTTTCTGCAGAAGAGGCACAGCTCCAGCTTTTTGCCCTGGCTCTTTGGCTGTGGGAGCAGAGGCCAACCGTTCGTGCTCTACTCCCTGGGATGCTGGGCAGCCGAGGACGGGTGCCGAAGAGGTTCCATTGTAATGGACTTTGAGTTGGGAAATGGAGGAGCGACAGCAATGCGGATGGCACCGTTGCAAAGCTGACTTTCTGCAGAAGAGGCACAGTTCAAGCTTTTTGCCCTGGCTCTTCGGCTGTGGGAGCAGAGGCCAACCGTTCGTGTTCTTCTCCCAGGGATGCTGGGCAGCCGAGCACGGGTGCCACAGAGGTTCCATTGTAATGGACTTTGAGTTGGGAAATTGAGGAGCTACAGCAATGCGGATGGCACCGTTGCAAAGCTGACTTTCTGCAGAAGAGGCACAACTCAAGTTTTTTGCCCTGGCTCATCGGCTGTGGGAGCACAGGCCAACCGTTCGTGCTCTACTCCCTGGGATGCTGGGCAGCCGAGCACGGGTGCCAAAGAGGTTCCATTGTAATGGACTTTGAGTTGGGAAATGGAGGAGCGACAGCAATGCGGATGGCATCGTTGCAAAGCTGACTTTCTGCAGAAGAGGTACAGCTCAAGTTTTTTGCCCTGGCTCATCAGCTGTGGGAGCAGAGGCCAACCGTTCGTGCTCTACTGCCTGGGATGCTGGGCAGCCGAGGACGGGTGCCAAAGAGGTTCCATTGTAATGGACTTTGAGTTGGGAAATCGAGGAGCGACAGCCATGCGGATGGCACCGTTGCAAAGCTGACTTTCTGCAGAAGAGGTACAGCTCAAGTTTTTTGCCCTGGCTCATCAGCTGTGGGAGCAGAGGCCAACCGTTCGTGCTCTACTGCCTGGGATGCTGGGCAGCCGAGGACGGGTGCCAAAGAGGTTCCATTGTAATGGACTTTGAGTTGGGAAATCGAGGAGCGACAGCCATGCGGATGGCACCGTTGCAAAGCTGACTTTCTGCAGAAGATGCACAGCTCAAGCTTTTTGCCCTGGCTCTTCGGCTGTGGGAGCAGAGGCCAACCGTTCGTGTTCTTCTCCCTGGGATTTTGGGCAGCAGAGCACGGTGCCAGAGAGTTTCCATTGTAATGGACTTTGAGTTGGGAAATCGAAGAGCGACAGCAAAGCGGATGTCACCGTTGCAAAGGTGACTTTCTGCAGAAGAGGCACAACTCAAGTTTTTTGCCCTGGCTCATCGGCTGTGGGAGCAGAGGCCAACCGTTCGTGCTCTACTCCCTGGGAAGCTGGGCTGCCGAGCACGGGTGCCAAAGAGGTTCCATTGTAATGGACTTTGAGTTGGGAAATGGAGGAGCGACAGCAATGCGGATGGCACCGTTGCAAAGCTGACTTTCTGCAGAAGAGGTACAGCTCAAGTTTTTTGGCCTGGCTTATTGGCTGTGGGAGCAGAGGCCAACCGTTCGTGCTCTACTCCCTGGGATGCTGGGCAGCCCAGCACGGGTGCCAAAGAGGTTCCATTGTAATGGACTTTGAGTTGGGAAATCGAGGAACCTCAGCAATGCGGATGGCACCATTGCAAAGCTGACTTTCTGCAGAAGAGGCACAGTTCAAGCTTTTTGCCCTGGCTCTTCGGCTGTGGGATCAGAGGCCAGCCGTTCGTGCTCTACTGCCTGGGATGCTGGGCAGCCCAGCACGGGTGCCGGAGAGGTTCCATTGTAATGGACTTTGAGTTGGGAAATCGAGGAACCTCAGCAATGCGGATGGCACCGTTGCAAAGCTGACTTTCTGCAGAAGAGGCACAGCTCAAGTTTTTTGCCCTGGCTCTTCGGCTGTGGGAGCAGAGGCCAACCGTTCGTGCTCTACTCCCTGGGATGCTGGGCAGCCCAGCACGGGTGCCAAAGAGGTTCCATTGTAATGGACTTTGAGTTGGGAAATCGAGCAGCGACAGCAATGCGGATGGCACCGTTGCAAAGCTGACTTTCTGCAGAAGAGGCACAGCTCAAGTTTTTTGCCCTGGCTCATTGGCTGTGGGAGCAGAGGCCAACCGTTCGTGCTCTACTCCCTGAAAGGCTGGCCTGCCCAGCACGTGTGCCAAAGAGGTTCCATTGTAATGGACTTTGAGTTGGGAAATGGAAGAGCGACAGCAATGCGAATGGCACCGTTGCAAAGGTGACTTTCTGCAGAAGAGGCACAGCTCAAGTTTTTTGCCCTGGCTCTTCGTCTGTGGGAGCAGAGGCCAGCCGTTCGTGCTCTACTCCCTGGGATGCTGGGCAGCCCAGCACGGGTGCCAAAGAGGTTCCATTGTAATGGACTTTGAGTTGGGAAATCGAGGAACCTCAGCAATGCGGATGGCACCATTGCAAAGCTGACTTTCTGCAGAAGAGGCACAGTTCAAGCTTTTTGCCCTGGCTCTTCGGCTGTGGGAGCAGAGGCCAGCCGTTCGTGCTCTACTCCCTGGGATGCTGGGCAGCCCAGCACGGGTGCCAAAGAGGTTCCATTGTAATGGACTTTGAGTTGGGAAATTGAGGAGCGACAGCAATGCGGATGGCACCGTTGCAAAGCTGACTTTCTGCAGAAGAGGCACTGTTCAAGCTTTTTGCCCTGGCTCTTCGGCTGTGGGAGCAGAGGCCAACCGTTCGTCTTCTTCTCCCAGGGATGCTGGGCAGCCGAGCACGGGTGCCACAGAGGTTCCATTGTAATGGAATTTGAGTTAGGAAATGGAGGAGCGACAGCAATGCGGATGGCACCGTTGCAAAGCTGACTTTCTGCAGAAGAGGCACAACTCAAGTTTTTTGCCTTGGCTCATCGGCTGTGGGAGCACAGGCCAACCGTTCGTGCTCTACTCCCTGGGATGCTGGGCAGCCGAGCACGGGTGCCAAAGAGGTTCCATTGTAATGGACTTTGAGTTGGGAAATGGAGGAGCGACAGCAATGCGGATGGCATCGTTGCAAAGCTGACTTTCTGCAGAAGAGGTACAGCTCAAGTTTTTTGGCCTGGCTCATCAGCTGTGGGAGCAGAGGCCAACCGTTCGTGCTCTACTGCCTGGGATGCTGGGCAGCCGAGCACGGGTGCCAAAGAGGTTCCATTGTAATGGACTTTGAGTTGGGAAATCGAAGAGCGACAGCCATGCGGATGGCACCGTTGCAAAGCTGACTTTCTGCAGAAGAGGTACAGCTCAAGTTTTTTGCCCTGGCTCATCGGCTGTGGGAGCAGAGGCCAACCGTTCGTGCTCTACTCCCTGGGATGCTGGGCAGCCCACCACGGGTGCCAAAGAGGTTCCATTGTAATGGACTTTGAGTTGGGAAATGGAGGAGCGACAGCAATGCGGATGGCATCGTTGCAAAGCTGACTTTCTGCAGAAGAGGTACAGCTCAAGTTTTTTGCCCTGGCTCTTCGGCTGTGGGAGCAGAGGCCAACCGTTCGTGCTCTACTCCCTGGGATGCTGGGCAGCCCAGCACGGGTGCCAAAGAGGTTCCATTGTAATGGACTTTGAGTTGGGAAATTGAGGAGCGACAGCAAAGTGGATGGCACCGTTGCAAAGCTGACTTTCTGCAGAAGAGGCACAGTTCAAGTTTTTTGCCCTGGCTCATCAGCTGTGGGAGCAGAGGCCAACCGTTCGTGCTCTACTGCCTGGGATGCTGGGCAGCCGAGCACGGGTGCCAAAGAGGTTCCATTGTAATGGACTTTGAGTTGGGAAATCGAGGAGCGACAGCAATGCGGATGGCACCGTTGCAAAGCTGACTTTCTGCAGAAGAGGTACAGCTCAAGTTTTTTGCACTGGCTCATCGGCTGTGGGAGCAGAGGCCAACCGTTCGTGCTCTACTGCCTGGGATGCTGGGCAGCCGAGGACGGGTGCCAAAGAGGTTCCATTGTAATGGACTTTGAGTTGGGAAATGGAGGAGCGACAGCCATGCGGATGGCACCGTTGCAAAGCTGACTTTCTGCAGAAGAGGCACAGCTCAAGCTTTTTGCCCTGGCTCTTCGGCTGTGGGAGCAGAGGCCAACCGTTCGTGCTCTACTCCCTGGGATGCTGGGCTGCCCAGCACGGGTGCCAATAAGGTTCCATTGTAATGGACTTTGAGTTGGGAAATCGAGGAGCGACAGCAATGCGGATGGCACCGTTGGAAAGCTGATTTTCTGCAGAAGAGGCACAGCTCAAGTTTTTTGCCCTGGCTCTTCGGCTGTGGGAGCAGAGGCCAACCGTTCGTGCTCTACTGCCTGGGATGCTGGGCAACCGAGGACGGGTGCCAGAGAGTTTCCATTGTAATGGACTTTGAGTTGGGAAATCGAGGAACCTCAGCAATGCGGATGGCACCGTTGCAAAGCTGACTTTCTGCAGAAGAGGCACAGCTCCAGCTTTTTGCCCTGGCTCTTCGGCTGTGGGAGCAGAGGCCAACCGTTCGTGTTCTTCTCCCAGGGATGCTGGGCAGCCCAGCACGGGTGCCGAAGAGGTTCCATTGTAATGGACTTTGAGTTGGGAAATGGAAGAGCGACAGCAATGCGGATGGCATGGTTGCAAAGCTGACTTTCTGCAAAAGAGGTACAGCTCAAGTTTTTTGGCCTGGCTTATTGGCTGTGGGAGCAGAGGCCAACCGTTTGTGCTCTACTCCCTGGGATGCTGGGCAGCCGAGCACGGGTGCCAAAGAGGTTCCATTGTAATGGACTTTGAGTTGGGAAATCGAGCAGCGACAGCAATGCGGATGGCACCGTTGCAAAGCTGACTTTCTGCAGAAGAGGCACAGCTCAAGTTTTTTGCCCTGGCTCATCGGCTGTGGGAGCAGAGGCCAACCGTTCGTGCTCTACTCCCTGAAAGGCTGGGCTGCCCAGCACGTGTGCCAAAGAGGTTCCATTGTAATGGACTTTGAGTTGGGAAATGGAAGAGCGACAGCAATGCGAATGGCACCGTTGCAAAGGTGACTTTCTGCAGAAGAGGCACAGCTCAAGTTTTTTGCCCTGGCTCTTCGGCTGTGGGAGCAGAGGCCAGCCGTTCGTGCTCTACTCCCTGGCATGCTGGGCAGCCCAGCACGGGTGCCAAAGAGGTTCCATTGTAATGGACTTTGAGTTGGGAAATCGAGGAACCTCAGCAATGCGGATGGCACCATTGCAAAGCTGACTTTCTGCAGAAGAGGCACAGTTCAAGCTTTTTGCCCTGGCTCTTCGGCTGTGGGAGCAGAGGCCAGCCGTTCGTGCTCTACTCCCTGGGATGCTGGGCAGCCCAGCACGGGTGCCAAAGAGGTTCCATTGTAATGGACTTTGAGTTGGGAAATTGAGGAGCGACAGCAATGCGGATGGCACCGTTGCAAAGCTGACTTTCTGCAGAAGAGGCACAGTTCAAGCTTTTTGCCCTGGCTCTTCGGCTGTGGGAGCAGAGGCCAACCGTTCGTCTTCTTCTCCCAGGGATGCTGGGCAGCCGAGCACGGGTGCCACAGAGGTTCCATTGTAATGGAATTTGAGTTAGGAAATGGAGGAGCGACAGCAATGCGGATGGCACCGTTGCAAAGCTGACTTTCTGCAGAAGAGGCACAACTCAAGTTTTTTGCCTTGGCTCATCGGCTGTGGGAGCACAGGCCAACCGTTCGTGCTCTACTCCCTGGGATGCTGGGCAGCCGAGCACGGGTGCCAAAGAGGTTCCATTGTAATGGACTTTGAGTTGGGAAATGGAGGAGCGACAGCAATGCGGATGGCATCGTTGCAAAGCTGACTTTCTGCAGAAGAGGTACAGCTCAAGTTTTTTGCCCTGGCTCATCAGCTGTGGGAGCAGAGGCCAACCGTTCGTGCTCTACTGCCTGGGATGCTGGGCAGCCGAGGACGGGTGCCAAAGAGGTTCCATTGTAATGGACTTTGAGTTGGGAAATCGAAGAGCGACAGCCATGCGGATGGCACCGTTGCAAAGCTGACTTTCTGCAGAAGAGGTACAGCTCAAGTTTTTTGGCCTGGCTCTTCGGCTGTGGGAGCAGAGGCCAACCGTTCGTGCTCTACTCCCTGGGATGCTGGGCAGCCCAGCACGGGTGCCAAAGAGGTTCCATTGTAATGGACTTTGAGTTGGGAAATTGAGGAGCGACAGCAAAGTGGATGGCACCGTTGCAAAGCTGACTTTCTGCAGAAGAGGCACAGTTCAAGTTTTTTGCCCTGGCTCATCAGCTGTGGGAGCAGAGGCCAACCGTTCGTGCTCTACTGCCTGGGATGCTGGGCAGCCGAGCACGGGTGCCACAGAGGTTCCATTGTAATGGACTTTGAGTTGGGAAATCGAGGAGCGACAGCCATGCGGATGGCACCGTTGCAAAGCTGACTTTCTGCAGAAGAGGTACAGCTCAAGTTTTTTGCCCTGGCTCATCGGCTGTGGGAGCAGAGGCCAACCGTTCGTGCTCTACTGCCTGGGATGCTGGGCAGCCGAGGACGGGTGCCAAAGAGGTTCCATTGTAATGGACTTTGAGTTGGGAAATGGAGGAGCGACAGCCATGCGGATGGCACCGTTGCAAAGCTGACTTTCTGCAGAAGAGGCACAGCTCAAGCTTTTTGCCCTGGCTCTTCGGCTGTGGGAGCAGAGGCCAACCGTTCGTGCTCTACTCCCTGGGATGCTGGGCTGCCCAGCACGGGTGCCAATAAGGTTCCATTGTAATGGACTTTGAGTTGGGAAATCGAGGAGCGACAGCAATGCGGATGGCACCGTTGGAAAGCTGATTTTCTGCAGAAGAGGCACAGCTCAAGTTTTTTGCCCTGGCTCTTCGGCTGTGGGAGCAGAGGCCAACCGTTCGTGCTCTACTGCCTGGGATGCTGGGCAGCCGAGGACGGGTGCCAGAGAGTTTCCATTGTAATGGACTTTGAGTTGGGAAATCGAGGAACCTCAGCAATGCGGATGGCACCGTTGCAAAGCTGACTTTCTGCAGAAGAGGCACAGCTCCAGCTTTTTGCCCTGGCTCTTCGGCTGTGGGAGCAGAGGCCAACCGTTCGTGTTCTTCTCCCAGGGATGCTGGGCAGCCCAGCACGGGTGCCGAAGAGGTTCCATTGTAATGGACTTTGAGTTGGGAAATGGAAGAGCGACAGCAATGCGGATGGCATGGTTGCAAAGCTGACTTTCTGCAGAAGAGGTACAGCTCAAGTTTTTTGGCCTGGCTTATTGGCTGTGGGAGCAGAGGCCAACCGTTTGTGCTCTACTCCCTGGGATGCTGGGCAGCCGAGCACGGGTGCCAAAGAGGTTCCATTGTAATGGACTTTGAGTTGGGAAATGGAGGAGCGACAGCAATGCGGATGGCATCGTTGCAAAGCTGACTTTCTGCAGAAGAGGTACAGCTCAAGTTTTTTGCCCTGGCTCTTCGGCTGTGGGAGCAGAGGCCAACCGTTCGTGCTCTACTCCCTGGGATGCTGGGCAGACCAGCACGGGTGCCAAAGAGGTTCCATTGTAATGGACTTTGAGTTGGGAAATTGAGGAGCGACAGCAAAGCGGATGGCACCGTTGCAAAGCTGACTTTCTGCAGAAGAGGCACAGTTCAAGTTTTTTGCCCTGGCTCATCAGCTGTGGGAGCAGAGGCCAACCGTTCGTGCTCTACTGCCTGGGATGCTGGGCAGCCGAGGACGGGTGCCAAAGAGGTTCCATTGTAATGGACTTTGAGTTGGGAAATCGAGGAGCGACAGCCATGCGGATGGCACCGTTGCAAAGCTGACTTTCTGCAGAAGAGGTACAGCTCAAGTTTTTTGCCCTGGCTCATCAGCTGTGGGAGCAGAGGCCAACCGTTCGTGCTCTACTCCCTGGGATGCTGGGCAGCCCAGCACGGGTGCCAAAGAGTTTCCATTGTAATGGACTTTGAGTTGGGAAATTGAGGAGCGACAGCAAAGTGGATGGCACCGTTGCAAAGCTGACTTTCTGCAGAAGAGGCACAGTTCAAGTTTTTTGCCCTGGCTCATCAGCTGTGGGAGCAGAGGCCAACCGTTCGTGCTCTACTGCCTGGGATGCTGGGCAGCCGAGCACGGGTGCCACAGAGGTTCCATTGTAATGGACTTTGAGTTGGGAAATCGAGGAGCGACAGCCATGCGGATGGCACCGTTGCAAAGCTGACTTTCTGCAGAAGAGGTACAGCTCAAGTTTTTTGCCCTGGCTCATCGGCTGTGGGAGCAGAGGCCAACCGTTCGTGCTCTACTGCCTGGGATGCTGGGCAGCCGAGGACGGGTGCCAAAGAGGTTCCATTGTAATGGACTTTGAGTTGGGAAATGGAGGAGCGACAGCCATGCGGATGGCACCGTTGCAAAGCTGACTTTCTGCAGAAGAGGCACAGCTCAAGCTTTTTGCCCTGGCTCTTCGGCTGTGGGAGCAGAGGCCAACCGTTCGTGCTCTACTCCCTGGGATGCTGGGCTGCCCAGCACGGGTGCCAATAAGGTTCCATTGTAATGGACTTTGAGTTGGGAAATCGAGGAGCGACAGCAATGCGGATGGCACCGTTGGAAAGCTGATTTTCTGCAGAAGAGGCACAGCTCAAGTTTTTTGCCCTGGCTCTTCGGCTGTGGGAGCAGAGGCCAACCGTTCGTGCTCTACTGCCTGGGATGCTGGGCTGCCGAGGACGGGTGCCAGAGAGGTTCCATTGTAATGGACTTTGAGTTGGGAAATCGAGGAACCTCAGCAATGCGGATGGCACCGTTGCAAAGCTGACTTTCTGCAGAAGAGGCACAGCTCCAGCTTTTTGCCCTGGCTCTTCGGCTGTGGGAGCAGAGGCCAACCGTTCGTGTTCTTCTCCCAGGGATGCTGGGCAGCCCAGCACGGGTGCCGAAGAGGTTCCATTGTAATGGACTTTGAGTTGGGAAATGGAAGAGCGACAGCAATGCGGATGGCATGGTTGCAAAGCTGACTTTCTGCAGAAGAGGTACAGCTCAAGTTTTTTGGCCTGGCTTATTGGCTGTGGGAGCAGAGGCCAACCGTTTGTGCTCTACTCCCTGGGATGCTGGGCAGCCGAGCACGGGTGCCAAAGAGGTTCCATTGTAATGGACTTTGAGTTGGGAAATGGAGGAGCGACAGCAATGCGGATGGCATCGTTGCAAAGCTGACTTTCTGCAGAAGAGGTACAGCTCAAGTTTTTTGCCCTGGCTCTTCGGCTGTGGGAGCAGAGGCCAACCGTTCGTGCTCTACTCCCTGGGATGCTGGGCAGCCCAGCACGGGTGCCAAAGAGGTTCCATTGTAATGGACTTTGAGTTGGGAAATTGAGGAGCGACAGCAAAGCGGATGGCACCGTTGCAAAGCTGACTTTCTGCAGAAGAGGCACAGTTCAAGTTTTTTGCCCTGGCTCATCAGCTGTGGGAGCAGAGGCCAACCGTTCGTGCTCTACTGCCTGGGATGCTGGGCAGCCGACGACGGGTGCCAAAGAGGTTCCATTGTAATGGACTTTGAGTTGGGAAATGGAGGAGCGACAGCCATGCGGATGGCACCGTTGCAAAGCTGACTTTCTGCAGAAGAGGTACAGCTCAAGTTTTTTGCCCTGGCTCATCAGCTGTGGGAGCAGAGGCCAACCGTTCGTGCTCTACTCCCTGGGATGCTGGGCAGCCCAGCACGGGTGCCAAAGAGGTTCCATTGTAATGGACTTTGAGTTGGGAAATCGAGGAACCTCAGCAATGCGGATGGCACCGTTGCAAAGCTGACCTTCTGCAGAAGAGGCACAGCTCCAGCTTTTTGCCCTGGCTCTTCGGCTGTGGGAGCAGAGGCCAACCGTTCGTGTTCTTCTCCCAGGGATGCTGGGCAGCCCAGCACGGGTGCCGAAGTGGTTCCATTGTAATGGACTTTGAGTTGGGAAATGGAAGAGCGACAGCAATGCGGATGGCATGGTTGCAAAGCTGACTTTCTGCAGAAGAGGTACAGCTCAAGTTTTTTGGCCTGGCTTATTGGCTGTGGGAGCAGAGGCCAACCGTTTGTGCTCTACTCCCTGGGATGCTGGGCAGCCCAGCATGGGTGCCAAAGAGGTTCCATTGTAATGGACTTTGAGTTGGGAAATGGAGGAGCGACAGCAATGCGGATGGCATCGTTGCAAAGCTGACTTTCTGCAGAAGAGGTACAGCTCAAGTTTTTTGCCCTGGCTCTTCGGCTGTGGGAGCAGAGGCCAACCGTTCGTGCTCTACTCCCTGGGATGCTGGGCAGCCCAGCACGGGTGCCAAAGAGGTTCCATTGTAATGGACTTTGAGTTGGGAAATTGAGGAGCGACAGCAAAGCGGATGGCACCGTTGCAAAGCTGACTTTCTGCAGAAGAGGCACAGTTCAAGTTTTTTGCCCTGGCTCATCAGCTGTGGGAGCAGAGGCCAACCGTTCGTGCTCTACTGCCTGGGATGCTGGGCAGCCGAGGACGGGTGCCAAAGAGGTTCCATTGTAATGGACTTTGAGTTGGGAAATCGAGGAGCGACAGCCATGCGGATGGCACCGTTGCAAAGCTGACTTTCTGCAGAAGAGGTACAGCTCAAGTTTTTTGCCCTGGCTCATCGGCTGTGGGAGCAGAGGCCAACCGTTCGTGCTCTACTCCCTGGGATGCTGGGCAGCCCAGCACGGGTGCCAAAGAGGTTCCATTGTAATGGACTTTGAGTTGGGAAATGGAGGAGCGACAGCCATGCGGATGGCACCGTTGCAAAGCTGACTTTCTGCAGAAGAGGCACAGCTCAAGCTTTTTGCCCTGGCTCTTCGGCTGTGGGAGCAGAGGCCAACCGTTCGTGCTCTACTCCCTGGGATGCTGGGCTGCCCAGCACGGGTGCCAATAAGGTTCCATTGTAATGGACTTTGAGTTTGGAAATCGAGGAGCGACAGCAATGCGGATGGCACCGTTGGAAAGCTGATTTTCTGCAGAAGAGGCACAGCTCAAGTTTTTTGCCCTGGCTCTTCGGCTGTGGGAGCAGAGGCCAACCGTTCGTGCTCTACTGCCTGGGATGCTGGGCAGCCGAGGACGGGTGCCAGAGAGTTTCCATTGTAATGGACTTTGAGTTGGGAAATCGAGGAACCTCAGCAATGCGGATGGCACCGTTGCAAAGCTGACTTTCTGCAGAAGAGGCACAGCTCCAGCTTTTTGCCCTGGCTCTTCGGCTGTGGGAGCAGAGGCCAACCGTTCGTCTTCTTCTCCCAGGGATGCTGGGCAGCCCAGCACGGGTGCCGAAGAGGTTCCATTGTAATGGACTTTGAGTTGGGAAATGGAGGAGCGACAGCAATGCGGATGGCACCGTTGCAAAGCTGACTTTCTGCAGAAGAGGCACAGTTCAAGTTTTTTGCCCTGGCTCTTCGGCTGTGGGAGCAGAGGCCAACCGTTCGTTTTCTTCTCCCAGGGATGCTGGGCAGCCCAGCACGGGTGCCACAGAGGTTCCATTGTAATGGAATTTGAGTTGGGAAATGGAGGAGCGACAGCAATGCGGATGGCACCGTTGCAAAGCTGACTTTCTGCAGAAGAGGCACAACTCAAGTTTTTTGCCCTGGCTCATCGGCTGTGGGAGCACAGGCCAACCGTTCGTGCTCTATTCCCTGGGATGTTGGGCAGCCGAGCACGGGTGCCAAAGAGGTTCCATTGTAATGGACTTTGAGTTGGGAAATGGAGGAGCGACAGCAATGCGGATGGCATCGTTGCAAAGCTGACTTTCTGCAGAAGAGGTACAGCTCAAGTTTTTTGCCCTGGCTCTTCGGCTGTGGGAGCAGAGGCCAACCGTTCGTGCTCTACTCCCTGGGATGCTGGGCAGCCCAGCACGGGTGCCAAAGAGGTTCCATTGTAATGGACTTTGAGTTGGGAAATCGAGGAACCTCAGCAATGCGGATGGCACCGTTGCAAAGCTGACTTTCTGCAGAAGAGGCACAGCTCCAGCTTTTTGCCCTGGCTCTTTGGCTGTGGGAGCAGAGGCCAACCGTTCGTGCTCTACTCCCTGGTATGCTGGGCAGCCCAGCACGGGTGCCGAAGAGGTTCCATTGTAATGGACTTTGAGTTGGGAAATGGAGGAGCGACAGCAATGCGGATGGCACCGTTGCAAAGCTGACTTTCTGCAGAAGAGGCACAGTTCAAGCTTTTTGCCCTGGCTCTTCGGCTGTGGGAGCAGAGGCCAACCGTTCGTCTTCTTCTCCCAGGGATGCTGGGCAGCCGAGCACGGGTGCCAGAGAGTTTCCATTGTAATGGACTTTGAGTTGGGAAATGGAGGAGCGACAGCAATGCGGATGGCACCGTTGCAAAGCTGACTTTCTGCAGAAGAGGCACAACTCAAGTTTTTTGCCCTGGCTCATCGGCTGTGGGAGCAGAGGCCAACCGTTCGTGCTCTACTGCCTGGGATGCTGGGCAGCCGAGGACGGGTGCCAAAGAGGTTCCATTGTAATGGACTTTGAGTTGGGAAATCGAGGAGCGACAGCCATGCGGATGGCACCGTTGCAAAGCTGAGTTTCTGCAGAAGATGCACAGCTCCAGCTTTTTGCCCTGGCTCTTCGGCTGTGGGAGCAGAGGCCAACCGTTCGTGTTCTTCTCCCTGGGATTTTGGGCAGCAGAGCACGGGTGCCAGAGAGTTTCCATTGTAATGGACTTTGAGTTGGGAAATCGAAGAGCGACAGCAAAGCGGATGTCACCGTTGCAAAGGTGACTTTCTGCAGAAGAGTCACAGCTCAAGTTTTTTGCCCTGGCTCATCGGCTGTGGGAGCAGAGGCCAACCGTTCGTGCTCTACTCCCTGGGAAGCTGGGCTGCCGAGCACGGGTGCCACAGAGGTTCCATTGTAATGGACTTTGAGTTGGGAAATCGAGGAACCTCAGCAATGCGGATGGCACCGTTGCAAAGCTGACTTTCTGCAGAAGAGGCACAGCTCCAGTTTTTTGCCCTGGCTCTTCGGCTGTGGGAGTAGAGGCCAGCCGTTCGTGCTCTACTCCCTGGGATGCTGGGCAGCCCAGCACGGGTGCCGGAGAGGTTCCATTGTAATGGACTTTGAGTTGGGAAATCGAGGAACCTCAGCAATGCGGATGGCACCATTGCAAAGCTGACTTTCTGCAGAAGAGGCACAGTTCAAGCTTTTTGCCCTGGCTCTTCGGCTGTGGGATCAGAGGCCAGCCGTTCGTGCTCTACTGCCTGGGATGCTGGGCAGCCCAGCACGGGTGCCGGAGAGGTTCCATTGTAATGGACTTTGAGTTGGGAAATCGAGGAACCTCAGCAATGCGGATGGCACCGTTGCAAAGCTGACTTTCTGCAGAAGAGGCACAGCTCAAGTTTTTTGGCCTGGCTCTTCGGCTGTGGGAGCAGAGGCCAACCGTTCGTGCTCTACTGACTGGGATGCTGGGCAGCCCAGCACGGGTGCCAAAGAGGTTCCATTGTAATGGAATTTGAGTTGGGAAATGGAGGAGCGACAGCCATGCGGATGGCACCGTTGCAAAGCTGACTTTCTGCAGAAGAGGCACAACTCAAGTTTTTTGCCCTGGCTCTTCGGCTGTGGGAGCAGAGGCCAACCGTTCGTGTTCTTCTCCCAGGGATGCTGGGCAGCCGAGCACGGGTGCCACAGAGGTTCCATTGTAATGGAATTTGAGTTGGGAAATGGAGGAGCGACAGCCATGCGGATGGCACCGTTGCAAAGCTGACTTTCTGCAGAAGAGGCACAACTCAAGTTTTTTGCCCTGGCTCATCGGCTGTGGGAGCAGAGGCCAACCGTTCGTGCTCTACTCCCTGGGATGCTGGGCAGCCGAGGACGGGTGCCAAAGAGGTTCCATTGTAATGGACTTTGAGTTGGGAAATCGAGGAGCGACAGCCATGCGGATGGCACCGTTGCAAAGCTGACTTTCTGCAGAAGAGGCACAGCTCAAGTTTTTTGCCCTGGCTCTTCGGCTGTGGGAGCAGAGGCCAACCGTTCGTGCTCTACTCCCTGGTACGCTGGGCAGCCGAGCACGGGTGCCAAAGAGGTTCCATTGTAATGGACTTTGAGTTGGGAAATCGAGGAACCTCAGCAATGCGGATGGCACCGTTGCAAAGCTGACTTTCTGCAGAAGAGGTACAGCTCAAGTTTTTTGGCCTGGCTCTTCGGCTGTGGGAGCAGAGGCCAACCGTTCGTCTTCTTCTCCCAGGGATGCTGGGCAGCCCAGCACGGGTGCCACAGAGGTTCCATTGTAATGGAATTTGAGTTGGGAAATTGAGGAGCGACAGCAATGCGGATGGCACCGTTGCAAAGCTGACTTTCTGCAGAAGAGGCACAACTCAAGTTTTTTGCCCTGGCTCATCGGCTGTGGGAGCACAGGCCAACCGTTCGTGCTCTACTCCCTGGGATGCTGGGCAGCCCAGCACGGGTGCCAAAGAGGTTCCATTGTAATGGACTTGGAGTTGGGAAATGGAGGAGCGACAGCAATGCGGATGGCATCGTTGCAAAGCTGACTTTCTGCAGAAGAGGTACAGCTCAAGTTTTTTGCCCTGGCTCATCAGCTGTGGGAGCAGAGGCCAACCGTTCGTGCTCTACTGCCTGAGATGCTGGGCAGCCGAGGACGGGTGCCAAAGAGGTTCCATTGTAATGGACTTTGAGTTGGGAAATCGAGGAGCGACAGCCATGCGGATGGCACCGTTGCAAAGCTGACTTTCTGCAGAAGAGGTACAGCTCAAGTTTTTTGCCCTGGCTCATCAGCTGTGGGAGCAGAGGCCAACCGTTCGTGCTCTACTGCCTGGGATGCTGGGCAGCCGAGGACGGGTGCCAAAGAGGTTCCATTGTAATGGACTTTGAGTTGGGAAATGGAGGAGCGACAGCCATGCGGATGGCACCGTTGCAAAGCTGACTTTCTGCAGAAGATGCACAGCTCAAGCTTTTTGCCCTGGCTCTTCAGCTGTGGGAGCAGAGGCCAACCGTTCGTGTTCTTCTCCCTGGGATTTTGGGCAGCAGAGCACGGTGCCAGAGAGTTTCCATTGTAATGGACTTTGAGTTGGGAAATCGAAGAGCGACAGCAAAGCGGATGTCACCGTTGCAAAGGTGACTTTCTGCAGAAGAGGCACAGCTCAAGTTTTTTGCCCTGGCTCATCGGCTGTGGGAGCAGAGGCCAACCGTTCGTGCTCTACTCCCTGGGAAGCTGGGCTGCCGAGCACGGGTGCCACAGAGGTTCCATTGTAATGGACTTTGAGTTGGGAAATCGAGGAACCTCAGCAATGCGGATGGCACCGTTGCAAAGCTGACTTTCTGCAGAAGAGGCACAGCTCCAGTTTTTTGCCCTGGCTCTTCGGCTGTGGGAGTAGAGGCCAGCCGTTCGTGCTCTACTCCCTGGGATGCTGGGCTGCCCAGCACGGGTGCCAAAGAGGTTCCATTGTAATGGACTTTGAGTTGGGAAATCGAGGAACCTCAGCAATGCGGATGGCACTGTTGCAAAGCTGACTTTCTGCAGAAGAGGCACAGTTCAAGCTTTTTGCCCTGGCTCTTCGGCTGTGGGAGCAGAGGCCAGCCGTTCGTGCTCTACTGCCTGGGATGCTGGGCAGCCCAGCACGGGTGCCGGAGAGGTTCCATTGTAATGGACTTTGAGTTGGGAAATCGAGGAACCTCAGCAATGCGGATGGCACCGTTGCAAAGCTGACTTTCTGCAGAAGAGGCACAGCTCAAGTTTTTTGCCCTGGCTCTTCGGCTGTGGGAGCAGAGGCCAACCGTTCGTGCTCTACTCCCTGGGATGCTGGGCAGCCGAGCACGGGTGCCAAAGAGGTTCCATTGTAATGGACTTTGAGTTGGGAAATGGAGGAGCGACAGCAATGCGGATGGCACCGTTGCAAAGCTGACTTTCTGCAGAAGAGGCACAGTTCAAGTTTTTTGCCCTGGCTCTTCGGCTGTGGGAGCAGAGGCCAACCGTTCGTTTTCTTCTCCCAGGGATGCTGGG
The DNA here is from genome assembly GCF_963264785.1 of Psittacula echo. Taxonomy (NCBI): domain Eukaryota; kingdom Metazoa; phylum Chordata; class Aves; order Psittaciformes; family Psittacidae; genus Psittacula; species Psittacula echo. The sequence goes on along the minus strand of NW_027664154.1, from coordinate 59,104 downwards.
CAGCCCAGCACGGGTGCCACAGAGGTTCCATTGTAATGGAATTTGAGTTGGGAAATGGAGGAGTGACAGCAATGCGGATGGCACCGTTGCAAAGCTGACTTTCTGCAGAAGAGGCACAACTCAAGTTTTTTGCCCTGGCTCATCGGCTGTGGGAGCACAGGCCAACCGTTCGTGCTCTATTCCCTGGGATGTTGGGCAGCCGAGCACGGGTGCCAAAGAGGTTCCATTGTAATGGACTTTGAGTTGGGAAATGGAGGAGCGACAGCAATGCGGATGGCATCGTTGCAAAGCTGACTTTCTGCAGAAGAGGTACAGCTCAAGTTTTTTGCCCTGGCTCTTCGGCTGTGGGAGCAGAGGCCAACCGTTCGTGCTCTACTCCCTGGTATGCTGGGCAGCCCAGCACGGGTGCCAAAGAGGTTCCATTGTAATGGACTTTGAGTTGGGAAATCGAGGAACCTCAGCAATGCGGATGGCACCGTTGCAAAGCTGACTTTCTGCAGAAGAGGCACAGCTCCAGCTTTTTGCCCTGGCTCTTTGGCTGTGGGAGCAGAGGCCAACCGTTCGTGCTCTACTCCCTGGTATGCTGGGCAGCCCAGCACGGGTGCCGAAGAGGTTCCATTGTAATGGACTTTGAGTTGGGAAATGGAGGAGCGACAGCAATGCGGATGGCACCGTTGCAAAGCTGACTTTCTGCAGAAGAGGCACAGTTCAAGCTTTTTGCCCTGGCTCTTCGGCTGTGGGAGCAGAGGCCAACCGTTCGTCTTCTTCTCCCAGGGATGCTGGGCAGCCGAGCACGGGTGCCACAGAGGTTCCATTGTAATGGAATTTGAGTTGGGAAATTGAGGAGCGACAGCAATGCGGATGGCACCGTTGCAAAGCTGACTTTCTGCAGAAGAGGCACAACTCAAGTTTTTTGCCCTGGCTCATCGGCTGTGGGAGCAGAGGCCAACCGTTCGTGCTCTACTCCCTGGGATGCTGGGCAGCCCAGCACGGGTGCCAAAGAGGTTCCATTGTAATGGACTTTGAGTTGGGAAATGGAGGAGCGACAGCAATGCGGATGGCATCGTTGCAAAGCTGACTTTCTGCAGAAGAGGTACAGCTCAAGTTTTTTGCCCTGGCTCATCAGCTGTGGGAGCAGAGGCCAACCGTTCGTGCTCTACTGCCTGGGATGCTGGGCAGCCGAGGACGGGTGCCAAAGAGGTTCCATTGTAATGGACTTTGAGTTGGGAAATCGAGGAGCGACAGCCATGCGGATGGCACCGTTGCAAAGCTGACTTTCTGCAGAAGAGGTACAGCTCAAGTTTTTTGCCCTGGCTCATCAGCTGTGGGAGCAGAGGCCAACCGTTCGTGCTCTACTGCCTGGGATGCTGGGCAGCCGAGGACGGGTGCCAAAGAGGTTCCATTGTAATGGACTTTGAGTTGGGAAATCGAGGAGCGACAGCCATGCGGATGGCACCGTTGCAAAGCTGAGTTTCTGCAGAAGATGCACAGCTCCAGCTTTTTGCCCTGGCTCTTCGGCTGTGGGAGCAGAGGCCAACCGTTCGTGTTCTTCTCCCTGGGATTTTGGGCAGCAGAGCACGGGTGCCAGAGAGTTTCCATTGTAATGGACTTTGAGTTGGGAAATCGAAGAGCGACAGCAAAGCGGATGTCACCGTTGCAAAGGTGACTTTCTGCAGAAGAGGCACAGCTCAAGTTTTTTGCCCTGGCTCATCGGCTGTGGGAGCAGAGGCCAACCGATCGTGCTCTACTGCCTGGGATGCTGGGCTGCCGAGCACGGGTGCCACAGAGGTTCCATTGTAATGGACTTTGAGTTGGGAAATGGAAGAGCGACAGCAATGCGAATGGCACCGTTGCAAAGCTGACTTTCTGCAGAAGAGGCACAGCTCAAGTTTTTTGCCCTGGCTCTTCGGCTGTGGGAGCAGAGGCCAGCCGTTCGTGCTCTACTCCCTGGCATGCTGGGCAGCCCAGCACGGGTGCCAAAGAGGTTCCATTGTAATGGACTTTGAGTTGGGAAATCGAGGAACCTCAGCAATGCGGATGGCACCATTGCAAAGCTGACTTTCTGCAGAAGAGGCACAGTTCAAGCTTTTTGCCCTGGCTCTTCGGCTGTGGGAGCAGAGGCCAGCCGTTCGTGCTCTACTCCCTGGGATGCTGGGCAGCCCAGCACGGGTGCCGGAGAGGTTCCATTGTAATGGACTTTGAGTTGGGAAATCGAGGAGCTACAGCAAAGCGGATGGCACCGTTGCAAAGCTGACTTTCTGCAGAAGAGGCACAGTTCAAGCTTTTTGCCCTGGCTCTTCGGCTGTGGGAGCAGAGGCCAGCCGTTCGTGCTCTACTCCCTGGGATGCTGGGCAGCCCAGCACGGGTGCCGGAGAGGTTCCATTGTAATGGACTTTGAGTTGGGAAATCGAGGAACCTCAGCAATGCGGATGGCACCGTTGCAAAGCTGACTTTCTGCAGAAGAGGCACAGCTCAAGTTTTTTGCCCTGGCTCTTCGGCTGTGGGAGCAGAGGCCAACCGTTCGTGCTCTACTCCCTGGGATGCTGGGCAGCCCAGCACGGGTGCCAAAGAGGTTCCATTGTAATGGACTTTGAGTTGGGAAATGGAGGAGCGACAGCAATGCGGATGGCACCGTTGCAAAGCTGACTTTCTGCAGAAGAGGCACAGTTCAAGTTTTTTGCCCTGGCTCTTCGGCTGTGGGAGCAGAGGCCAACCGTTCGTTTTCTTCTCCCAGGGATGCTGGGCAGCCCAGCACGGGTGCCACAGAGGTTCCATTGTAATGGAATTTGAGTTGGGAAATGGAGGAGCGACAGCAATTGGGATGGCACCGTTGCAAAGCTGACTTTCTGCAGAAGAGGCACAACTCAAGTTTTTTGCCCTGGCTCATCGGCTGTGGGAGCACAGGCCAACCGTTCGTGCTCTATTCCCTGGGATGTTGGGCAGCCGAGCACGGGTGCCAAAGAGGTTCCATTGTAATGGACTTTGAGTTGGGAAATGGAGGAGCGACAGCAATGCGGATGGCATCGTTGCAAAGCTGACTTTCTGCAGAAGAGGCACAGCTCAAGTTTTTTGTCCTGGCTCTTCGGCTGTGGGAGCAGTGGCCAACCGTTCGTGCTCTACTCCCTGGTATGCTGGGCAGCCGAGGACGGGTGCCAAAGAGGTTCCATTGTAATGGACTTTGAGTTGGGAAATCGAGGAACCTCAGCAATGCGGATGGCACCGTTGCAAAGCTGACTTTCTGCAGAAGAGGCACAGCTCCAGCTTTTTGCCCTGGCTCTTTGGCTGTGGGAGCAGAGGCCAAGCGTTCGTGCTCTACTGCCTGGGATGCTGGGCTGCCCAGCACGGGTGCCAAAGAGGTTCCATTGTAATGGACTTTGAGTTGGGAAATCGAGGAACCTCAGCAATGCGGATGGCACCGTTGCAAAGGTGACTTTCTGCAGAAGAGGCACAGCTCAAGTTTTTTGCCCTGGCTCTTCGGCTGTGGGAGCAGAGGCCAACCGTTCGTGCTCTACTCCCTGGGAAGGTGGGCTGCCGAGCACGGGTGCCACAGAGGTTCCATTGTAATGGACTTTGAGTTGGGAAATCGAGGAACCTCAGCAATGCGGATGGCACCGTTGCAAAGCTGACTTTCTGCAGAAGAGGCACAGCTCCAGTTTTTTGCCCTGGCTCATCGGCTGTGGGAGCAGAGGCCAACCGTTCGTGCTCCACTCCCTGAAAGGATGGGCTGCCCAGCACGTGTGCCAAAGAGGTTCCATTGTAATGGACTTTGAGTTGGGAAATGGAAGAGCGACAGCAATGCGAATGGCACCGTTGCAAAGGTGACTTTCTGCAGAAGAGGCACAGCTCCAGTTTTTTGCCCTGGCTCTTCGGCTGTGGGAGCAGAGGGCAGCCGTTCGTGCTCTACTCCCTGGGATTTTGGGCAGCCCAGCACGGGTGCCAAAGAGGTTCCATTGTAATGGACTTTGAGTTGGGAAATCGAGGAACCTCAGCAATGCGGATGGCACCATTGCAAAGCTGACTTTCTGCAGAAGAGGCACAGTTCAAACTTTTTGCCCTGGCTCTTCGGCTGTGGGAGCAGAGGCCAACCGTTCGTGCTCTACTCCCTGGGATGCTGGGCAGCCCAGCACGGGTGCCGGAGAGGTTCCATTGTAATGGACTTTGAGTTGGGAAATCGAGGAACCTCAGCAATGCGGATGGCACCGTTGCAAAGCTGACTTTCTGCAGAAGAGGCACAGCTCAAGTTTTTTGCCCTGGCTCTTCGGCTGTGGGAGCAGAGGCCAACCGTTCGTGCTCTACTGACTGGGATGCTGGGCAGCCCAGCACGGGTGCCAATAAGGTTCCATTGTAATGGAATTTGAGTTGGGAAATGGAGGAGCGACAGCCATGCGGATGGCACCGTTGCAAAGCTGACTTTCTGCAGAAGAGGCACAGCTCAAGTTTTTTGCCCTGGCTCTTCGGCTGTGGGAGCAGAGGCCAACCGTTCGTGTTCTTCTCCCAGGGATGCTGGGCAGCCGAGCACGGGTGCCACAGAGGTTCCATTGTAATGGAATTTGAGTTGGGAAATGGAGGAGCGACAGCAATGCGGATGGCACCGTTGCAAAGCTGACTTTCTGCAGAAGAGGCACAACTCAAGTTTTTTGCCCTGGCTCATCGGCTGTGGGAGCACAGGCCAACCGTTCGTGCTCTACTCCCTGGGATGCTGGGCAGCCGAGCACGGGTGCCAAAGAGGTTCCATTGTAATGGACTTTGAGTTGGGAAATCGAGGAGCGACAGCCATGCGGATGGCACCGTTGCAAAGCTGACTTTCTGCAGAAGAGGTACAGCTCCAGCTTTTTTGCCCTGGCTCTTCGGCTGTGGGAGCAGAGGCCAACCGTTCGTGCTCTACTCCCTGGGACGCTGGGCAGCCGAGCACGGGTGCCAAAGAGGTTCCATTGTAATGGACTTTGAGTTGGGAAATCGAGGAACCTCAGCAATGCGGATGGCACCGTTGCAAAGCTGACTTTCTGCAGAAGAGGTACAGCTCAAGTTTTTTGCCCTGGCTCATCAGCTGTGGGAGCAGAGGCCAACCGTTCGTGCTCTACTGCCTGGGATGCTGGGCAGCCGAGGACGGGTGCCAGAGAGTTTCCATTGTAATGGACTTTGAGTTGGGAAATCGAGGAACCTCAGCAATGCGGATGGCACCGTTGCAAAGCTGACTTTCTGCAGAAGAGGCACAGCTCCAGCTTTTTGCCCTGGCTCTTCGGCTGTGGGAGTAGAGGCCAACCGTTCGTGTTCTTCTCCCAGGGATGCTGGGCAGCCCAGCACGGGTGCCGAAGAGGTTCCATTGTAATGGACTTTGAGTTGGGAAATGGAGGAGCGACAGCAATGCGGATGGCACCGTTGCAAAGCTGACTTTCTGCAGAAGAGGTACAGCTCAAGTTTTTTGGCCTGGCTTATTGGCTGTGGGAGCAGAGGCCAACCGTTCGTGCTCTACTCCCTGGGATGCTGGGCAGCCGAGCACGGGTGCCAAAGAGGTTCCATTGTAATGGACTTTGAGTTGGGAAATCGAAGAGCGACAGCAAAGCGGATGGCACCGTTGCAAAGCTGACTTTCTGCAGAAGAGGCACAGCTCAAGTTTTTTGCCCTGGCTCTTCGGCTGTGGGAGCAGAGGCCAACCGTTCGTGTTCTTCTCCCTGGGATTTTGGGCAGCAGAGCACGGGTGCCAGAGAGTTTCCATTGTAATGGACTTTGAGTTGGGAAATCGAAGAGCGACAGCAAAGCGGATGTCACCGTTGCAAAGGTGACTTTCTGCAGAAGAGGCACAGCTCAAGTTTTTTGCCCTGGCTCATCGGCTGTGGGAGCAGAGGCCAACCGTTCGTGCTCTACTCCCTGGGAAGCTGGGCTGCCGAGCACGGGTGCCACAGAGGTTCCATTGTAATGGACTTTGAGTTGGGAAATCGAGGAACCTCAGCAATGCGGATGGCACCGTTGCAAAGCTGACTTTCTGCAGAAGAGGCACAGCTCAAGTTTTTTGCCCTGGCTCATCGGCTGTGGGAGCAGAGGCCAGCCGTTCGTGCTCTACTCCCTGGGATGCTGGGCAGCCCAGCACGGGTGCCAAAGAGGTTCCATTGTAATGGACTTTGAGTTGGGAAATCGAGGAACCTCAGCAATGCGGATGGCACCATTGCAAAGCTGACTTTCTGCAGAAGAGGCACAGTTCAAGCTTTTTGCCCTGGCTCTTCGGCTGTGGGAGCAGAGGCCAGCCGTTCGTGCTCTACTCCCTGGGATGCTGGGCAGCCCAGCACGGGTGCCAAAGAGGTTCCATTGTAATGGACTTTGAGTTGGGAAATTGAGGAGCGACAGCAATGCGGATGGCACCGTTGCAAAGCTGACTTTCTGCAGAAGAGGCACAGTTCAAGCTTTTTGCCCTGGCTCTTCGGCTGTGGGAGCAGAGGCCAACCGTTCGTCTTCTTCTCCCAGGGATGCTGGGCAGCCGAGCACGGGTGCCACAGAGTTTCCATTGTAATGGACTTTGAGTTGGGAAATCGAGGAGCGACAGCAATGCGGATGGCACCGTTGCAAAGCTTACTTTCTGCAGAAGAGGCACAACTCAAGTTTTTTGCCCTGGCTCTTCGGCTGTGGGAGCACAGGCCAACCGTTCGTGCTCTACTCCCTGGGATGCTGGGCAGCCGAGCACGGGTGCCAAAGAGGTTCCATTGTAATGGACTTTGAGTTGGGAAATGGAGGAGCGACAGCAATGCGGATGGCATCGTTGCAAAGCTGACTTTCTGCAGAAGAGGTACAGCTCAAGTTTTTTGCCCTGGCTCATCAGCTGTGGGAGCAGAGGCCAACCGTTCGTGCTCTACTGCCTGGGATGCTGGGCAGCCGAGGACGGGTGCCAAAGAGGTTCCATTGTAATGGACTTTGAGTTGGGAAATCGAGGAGCGACAGCCATGCGGATGGCACCGTTGCAAAGCTGACTTTCTGCAGAAGAGGTACAGCTCAAGTTTTTTGCCCTGGCTCATCGGCTGTGGGAGCAGAGGCCAACCGTTCGTGCTCTACTCCCTGGGATGCTGGGCAGCCCAGCACGGGTGCCAAAGAGGTTCCATTGTAGTGGACTTTGAGTTGGGAAATGGAGGAGCGACAGCAATGCGGATGGCATCGTTGCAAAGCTGACTTTCTGCAGAAGAGGTACAGCTCAAGTTTTTTGCCCTGGCTCTTCGGCTGTGGGAGCAGAGGCCAACCGTTCGTGCTCTACTCCCTGGGATGCTGGGCAGCCCAGCACGGGTGCCAAAGAGGTTCCATTGTAATGGACTTTGAGTTGGGAAATTGAGGAGCGACAGCAAAGTGGATGGCACCGTTGCAAAGCTGACTTTCTGCAGAAGAGGCACAGTTCAAGTTTTTTGCCCTGGCTCATCAGCTGTGGGAGCAGAGGCCAACCGTTCGTGCTCTACTGCCTGGGATGCTGGGCAGCCGAGGACGGGTGCCACAGAGGTTCCATTGTAATGGACTTTGAGTTGGGAAATCGAGGAGCGACAGCCATGCGGATGGCACCGTTGCAAAGCTGACTTTCTGCAGAAGAGGTACAGCTCAAGTTTTTTGCCCTGGCTCATCGGCTGTGGGAGCAGAGGCCAACCGTTCGTGCTCTACTCCCTGGGATGCTGGGCAGCCCAGCACGGGTGCCAAAGAGGTTCCATTGTAATGGACTTTGAGTTGGGAAATGGAGGAGCGACAGCCATGCGGATGGCACCGTTGCAAAGCTGACTTTCTGCAGAAGAGGCACAGCTCAAGCTTTTTGCCCTGGCTCTTCGGCTGTGGGAGCAGAGGCCAACCGTTCGTGCTCTACTCCCTGGGATGCTGGGCTGCCCAGCACGGGTGCCAATAAGGTTCCATTGTAATGGACTTTGAGTTGGGAAATCGAGGAGCGACAGCAATGCGGATGGCACCGTTGGAAAGCTGATTTTCTGCAGAAGAGGCACAGCTCAAGTTTTTTGCCCTGGCTCTTCGGCTGTGGGAGCAGAGGCCAACCGTTCGTGCTCTACTGCCTGGGATGCTGGGCAGCCGAGGACGGGTGCCAGAGAGTTTCCATTGTAATGGACTTTGAGTTGGGAAATCGAGGAACCTCAGCAATGCGGATGGCACCGTTGCAAAGCTGACTTTCTGCAGAAGAGGCACAGCTCCAGCTTTTTGCCCTGGCTCTTCGGCTGTGGGAGCAGAGGCCAACCGTTCGTGTTCTTCTCCCAGGGATGCTGGGCAGCCCAGCACGGGTGCCGAAGAGGTTCCATTGTAATGGACTTTGAGTTGGGAAATGGAAGAGCGACAGCAATGCGGATGGCATGGTTGCAAAGCTGACTTTCTGCAGAAGAGGTACAGCTCAAGTTTTTTGGCCTGGCTTATTGGCTGTGGGAGCAGAGGCCAACCGTTCGTGCTCTACTCCCTGGGATGCTGGGCAGCCGAGCACGGGTGCCAAAGAGGTTCCATTGTAATGGACTTTGAGTTGGGAAATCGAAGAGCGACAGCAAAGCGGATGGCACCGTTGCAAAGCTGACTTTCTGCAGAAGAGGCACAGCTCAAGTTTTTTGCCCTGGCTCTTCGGCTGTGGGAGCAGAGGCCAACCGTTCGTGTTCTTCTCCCTGGGATTTTGGGCAGCAGAGCACGGGTGCCGAAGAGTTTCCATTGTAATGGACTTTGAGTTGGGAAATCGAAGAGCGACAGCAAAGCGGATGTCACCGTTGCAAAGGTGACTTTCTGCAGAAGAGGTACAGCTCAAGTTTTTTGCCCTGGCTCATCGGCTGTGGGAGCAGAGGCCAACCGTTCGTGCTCTACTCCCTGGGAAGCTGGGCTGCCGAGCACGGGTGCCAGAGAGTTTCCATTGTAATGGACTTTGAGTTGGGAAATCGAGGAACCTCAGCAATGCGGATGGCACCGTTGCAAAGCTGACTTTCTGCAGAAGAGGCACAGCTCCAGCTTTTTGCCCTGGCTCTTCGGCTGTGGGAGCAGAGGCCAACCGTTCGTGTTCTTCTCCCAGGGATGCTGGGCAGCCCAGCACGGGTGCCGAAGAGGTTCCATTGTAATGGACTTTGAGTTGGGAAATGGAAGAGCGACAGCAATGCGGATGGCATGGTTGCAAAGCTGACTTTCTGCAGAAGAGGTACAGCTCAAGTTTTTTGGCCTGGCTTATTGGCTGTGGGAGCAGAGGCCAACCGTTCGTGCTCTACTCCCTGGGATGCTGGGCAGCCGAGCACGGGTGCCAAAGAGGTTCCATTGTAATGGACTTTGAGTTGGGAAATCGAAGAGCGACAGCAAAGCGGATGGCACCGTTGCAAAGCTGACTTTCTGCAGAAGAGGCACAGCTCAAGTTTTTTGCCCTGGCTCTTCGGCTGTGGGAGCAGAGGCCAACCGTTCGTGTTCTTCTCCCTGGGATTTTGGGCAGCAGAGCACGGGTGCCGAAGAGTTTCCATTGTAATGGACTTTGAGTTGGGAAATCGAAGAGCGACAGCAAAGCGGATGTCACCGTTGCAAAGGTGACTTTCTGCAGAAGAGGTACAGCTCAAGTTTTTTGCCCTGGCTCATCGGCTGTGGGAGCAGAGGCCAACCGTTCGTGCTCTACTCCCTGGGAAGCTGGGCTGCCGAGCACGGGTGCCAGAGAGTTTCCATTGTAATGGACTTTGAGTTGGGAAATCGAGGAACCTCAGCAATGCGGATGGCACCGTTGCAAAGCTGACTTTCTGCAGAAGAGGCACAGCTCCAGTTTTTTGCCCTGGCTCATCGGCTGTGGGAGCAGAGGCCAACCGTTCGTGCTCTACTCCCTGAAAGGCTGGGCTGCCCAGCACGTGTGCCAAAGAGGTTCCATTGTAATGGACTTTGAGTTGGGAAATGGAAGAGCGACAGCAATGCGAATGGCACCGTTGCAAAGCTGACTTTCTGCAGAAGAGGCACAGCTCAAGTTTTTTGCCCTGGCTCTTCGGCTGTGGGAGTAGAGGCCAGCCGTTCGTGCTCTACTCCCTGGGATGCTGGGCAGCCCAGCACGGGTGCCAAAGAGGTTCCATTTTAGTGGACTTTGAGTTGGGAAATGGAGGAGCGACAGCAATGCGGATGGCATCGTTGCAAAGCTGACTTTCTGCAGAAGAGGTACAGCTCAAGTTTTTTGCCCTGGCTCTTCGGCTGTGGGAGCAGAGGCCAACCGTTCGTGCTCTACTCCCTGGGATGCTGGGCAGCCCAGCACGGGTGCCAAAGAGGTTCCATTGTAATGGACTTTGAGTTGGGAAATTGAGGAGCGACAGCAAAGTGGATGGCACCGTTGCAAAGCTGACTTTCTGCAGAAGAGGCACAGTTCAAGTTTTTTGCCCTGGCTCATCAGCTGTGGGAGCAGAGGCCAACCGTTCGTGCTCTACTGCCTGGGATGCTGGGCAGCCGAGGACGGGTGCCACAGAGGTTCCATTGTAATGGACTTTGAGTTGGGAAATCGAGGAGCGACAGCCATGCGGATGGCACCGTTGCAAAGCTGACTTTCTGCAGAAGAGGTACAGCTCAAGTTTTTTGCCTTGGCTCATCGGCTGTGGGAGCAGAGGCCAACCGTTCGTGCTCTACTCCCTGGGATGCTGGGCAGCCGAGCACGGGTGCCAAAGAGGTTCCATTGTAATGGACTTTGAGTTGGGAAATGGAGGAGCGACAGCCATGCGGATGGCACCGTTGCAAAGCTGACTTTCTGCAGAAGAGGCACAGCTCAAGCTTTTTGCCCTGGCTCTTCGGCTGTGGGAGCAGAGGCCAACCGTTCGTGCTCTACTCCCTGGGATGCTGGGCTGCCCAGCACGGGTGCCAATAAGGTTCCATTGTAATTGACTTTGAGTTGGGAAATCGAGGAGCGACAGCAATGCGGATGGCACCGTTGGAAAGCTGATTTTCTGCAGAAGAGGCACAGCTCAAGTTTTTTGCCCTGGCTCTTCGGCTGTGGGAGCAGAGGCCAACCGTTCGTGCTCTACTGCCTGGGATGCTGGGCAGCCGGGCACGGGTGCCAAAGAGTTTCCATTGTAATGGACTTTGAGTTGGGAAATCGAGGAACCTCAGCAATGCGGATGGCACCGTTGCAAAGCTGACTTTCTGCAGAAGAGGCACAGCTCCAGCTTTTTGCCCTGGCTCTTCGGCTGTGGGAGCAGAGGCCAACCGTTCGTGTTCTTCTCCCAGGGATGCTGGGCAGCCCAGCACGGGTGCCAAAGAGGTTCCATTGTAATGGACTTTGAGTTGGGAAATGGAAGAGCGACAGCAATGCGGATGGCATGGTTGCAAAGCTGACTTTCTGCAGAAGAGGTACAGCTCCAGTTTTTTGGCCTGGCTTATTGGCTGTGGGAGCAGAGGCCAACCGTTCGTGCTCTACTGCCTGGGATGCTGGGCAGCCGAGCACGGGTGCCAAAGAGGTTCCATTGTAATGGACTTTGAGTTGGGAAATCGAAGAGCGACAGCAAAGCGGATGGCACCGTTGCAAAGCTGACTTTCTGCAGAAGAGGCACAGCTCAAGTTTTTTGCCCTGGCTCATCGGCTGTGGGAGCAGAGGCCAACCGTTCGTGTTCTTCTCCCTGGGATTTTGGGCAGCAGAGCACGGGTGCCAGAGAGTTTCCATTGTAATGGACTTTGAGTTGGGAAATCGAAGAGCGACAGCAAAGCGGATGTCACCGTTGCAAAGGTGACTTTCTGCAGAAGAGGTACAGCTCAAGTTTTTTGCCCTGGCTCATCGGCTGTGGGAGCAGAGGCCAACCGTTCGTGCTCTACTCCCTGGGAAGCTGGGCTGCCGAGCACGGGTGCCAGAGAGTTTCCATTGTAATGGACTTTGAGTTGGGAAATCGAGGAACCTCAGCAATGCGGATGGCACCGTTGCAAAGCTGACTTTCTGCAGAAGAGGCACAGCTCCAGTTTTTTGCCCTGGCTCATCGGCTGTGGGAGCAGAGGCCAACCGTTCGTGCTCTACTCCCTGAAAGGCTGGGCTGCCCAGCACGTGTGCCAAAGAGGTTCCATTGTAATGGACTTTGAGTTGGGAAATGGAAGAGCGACAGCAATGCGAATGGCACCGTTGCAAAGCTGACTTTCTGCAGAAGAGGCACAGCTCAAGTTTTTTGCCCTGGCTCTTCGGCTGTGGGAGTAGAGGCCAGCCGTTCGTGCTCTACTCCCTGGGATGCTGGGCAGCCCAGCACGGGTGCCAAAGAGGTTCCATTGTAATGGACTTTGAGTTGGGAAAACGAGGAACCTCAGCAATGCGGATGGCACCATTGCAAAGCTGACTTTCTGCAGAAGAGGCACAGTTCAAGCTTTTTGCCCTGGCTCTTCGGCTGTGGGATCAGAGGCCAGCCGTTCGTGCTCTACTGCCTGGGATGCTGGGCAGCCCAGCACGGGTGCCGGAGAGGTTCCATTGTAATGGACTTTGAGTTGGGAAATCGAGGAACCTCAGCAATGCGGATGGCACCGTTGCAAAGCTGACTTTCTGCAGAAGAGGCACAGCTCCAGTTTTTTGCCCTGGCTCTTCGGCTGTGGGAGCAGAGGCCAACCGTTCGTGCTCTACTCCCTGGGATGCTGGGCAGCCCAGCACGGGTGCCAAAGAGGTTCCATTGTAATGGACTTTGAGTTGGGAAATTGAGGAGCGACAGCAAAGTGGATGGCACTGTTGCAAAGCTGACTTTCTGCAGAAGAGGCACAGCTCAAGTTTTTTGCCCTGGCTCATCAGCTGTGGGAGCAGAGGCCAACCGTTCGTGCTCTACTGCCTGGGATGCTGGGCAGCCGAGGACGGGTGCCACAGAGGTTCCATTGTAATGGACTTTGAGTTGGGAAATCGAGGAGCGACAGCCATGCGGATGGCACCGTTGCAAAGCTGACTTTCTGCAGAAGAGGTACAGCTCAAGTTTTTTGCCCTGGCTCATCGGCTGTGGGAGCAGAGGCCAACCGTTCGTGCTCTACTCCCTGGCATGCTGGGCAGCCCAGCACGGGTGCCAAAGAGGTTCCATTGTAATGGACTTTGAGTTGGGAAATGGAGGAGCGACAGCCATGCGGATGGCACCGTTGCAAAGCTGACTTTCTGCAGAAGAGGCACAGCTCAAGCTTTTTGCCCTGGCTCTTCGGCTGTGGGAGCAGAGGCCAACCGTTCGTGCTCTACTCCCTGGGATGCTGGGCTGCCCAGCACGGGTGCCAATAAGGTTCCATTGTAATGGACTTTGAGTTGGGAAATCGAGGAGCGACAGCAATGCGGATGGCACCGTTGGAAAGCTGATTTTCTGCAGAAGAGGCACAGCTCAAGTTTTTTGGCCTGGCTCTTCGGCTGTGGGAGCAGAGGCCAACCGTTCGTGCTCTACTCCCTGGGATGCTGGGCAGCCGAGGACGGGTGCCAGAGAGTTTCCATTGTAATGGACTTTGAGTTGGGAAATCGAGGAACCTCAGCAATGCGGATGGCACCGTTGCAAAGCTGACTTTCTGCAGAAGAGGCACAGCTCCAGCTTTTTGCCCTGGCTCTTCGGCTGTGGGAGCAGAGGCCAACCGTTCGTGTTCTTCTCCCAGGGATGCTGGGCAGCCCAGCACGGGTGCCGAAGAGGTTCCATTGTAATGGACTTTGAGTTGGGAAATGGAAGAGCGACAGCAATGCGGATGGCATGGTTGCAAAGCTGACTTTCTGCAGAAGAGGTACAGCTCAAGTTTTTTGGCCTGGCTTATTGGCTGTGGGAGCAGAGGCCAACCGTTCGAGCTCTACTGCCTGGGATGCTGGGCAGCCGAGCACGGGTGCCAAAGAGGTTCCATTGTAATGGACTTTGAGTTGGGAAATCGAAGAGCGACAGCAAAGCGGATGGCACCGTTGCAAAGCTGACTTTCTGCAGAAGAGGCACAGCTCAAGTTTTTTGCCCTGGCTCTTCGGCTGTGGGAGCAGAGGCCAACCGTTCGTGTTCTTCTCCCTGGGATTTTGGGCAGCAGAGCACGGGTGCCAGAGAGTTTCCATTGTAATGGACTTTGAGTTGGGAAATCGAAGAGCGACAGCAAAGCGGATGTCACCGTTGCAAAGGTGACTTTCTGCAGAAGAGGTACAGCTCAAGTTTTTTGCCCTGGCTCATCGGCTGTGGGAGCAGAGGCCAACCGTTCGTGCTCTACTCCCTGGGAAGCTGGGCTGCCGAGCACGGGTGCCAGAGAGTTTCCATTGTAATGGACTTTGAGTTGGGAAATCGAGGAACCTCAGCAATGCGGATGGCACCGTTGCAAAGCTGACTTTCTGCAGAAGAGGCACAGCTCCAGTTTTTTGCCCTGGCTCATCGGCTGTGGGAGCAGAGGCCAACCGTTCGTGCTCTACTCCCTGAAAGGCTGGGCTGCCCAGCACGTGTGCCAAAGAGGTTCCATTGTAATGGACTTTGAGTTGGGAAATGGAAGAGCGACAGCAATGCGAATGGCACCGTTGCAAAGCTGACTTTCTGCAGAAGAGGCACAGCTCAAGTTTTTTGCCCTGGCTCTTCGGCTGTGGGAGTAGAGGCCAGCCGTTCGTGCTCTACTCCCTGGGATGCTGGGCAGCCCAGCACGGGTGCCAAAGAGGTTCCATTGTAATGGACTTTGAGTTGGGAAATCGAGGAACCTCAGCAATGCGGATGGCACGATTGCAAAGCTGACTTTCTGCAGAAGAGGCACAGTTCAAGCTTTTTGCCCTGGCTCTTCGGCTGTGGGATCAGAGGCCAGCCGTTCGTGCTCTACTGCCTGGGATGCTGGGCAGCCCAGCACGGGTGCCGGAGAGGTTCCATTGTAATGGACTTTGAGTTGGGAAATCGAGGAACCTCAGCAATGCGGATGGCACCGTTGCAAAGCTGACTTTCTGCAGAAGAGGCACAGCTCAAGTTTTTTGCCCTGGCTCTTCGGCTGTGGGAGCAGAGGCCAACCGTTCGTGCTCTACTCCCTGGGATGCTGGGCAGCCCAGCACGGGTGCCAAAGAGGTTCCATTGTAATGGACTTTGAGTTGGGAAATCGAGGAGCGACAGCAATGCGGATGGCACCGTTGCAAAGCTGACTTTCTGCAGAAGAGGCACAGTTCAAGTTTTTTGCCCTGGCTCTTCGGCTGTGGGAGCACAGGCCAACCGTTCGTGCTCTATTCCCTGGGATGTTGGGCAGCCGAGCACGGGTGCCAAAGAGGTTCCATTGTAATGGACTTTGAGTTGGGAAATGGAGGAGCGACAGCAATGCGGATGGCATCGTTGCAAAGCTGACTTTCTGCAGAAGAGGTACAGCTCAAGTTTTTTGGCCTGGCTCTTCGGCTGTGGGAGCAGAGGCCAACCGTTCGTGCTCTACTCCCTGGGATGCTGGGCAGCCGAGGACGGGTGCCAAAGAGGTTCCATTGTAATGGACTTTGAGTTGGGAAATCGAGGAACCTCAGCAATGCGGATGGCACCGTTGCAAAGCTGACTTTCTGCAGAAGAGGCACAGCTCCAGCTTTTTGCCCTGGCTCTTTGGCTGTGGGAGCAGAGGCCAACCGTTCGTGCTCTACTCCCTGGTATGCTGGGCAGCCCAGCACGGGTGCCGAAGAGGTTCCATTGTAATGGACTTTGAGTTGGGAAATGGAGGAGCGACAGCAATGCGGATGGCACCGTTGCAAAGCTGACTTTCTGCAGAAGAGTCACAGTTCAAGCTTTTTGCCCTGGCTCTTCGGCTGTGGGAGCAGAGGCCAACCGTTCGTCTTCTTCTCCCAGAGATGCTGGGCAGCCGAGCACGGGTGCCACAGAGGTTCCATTGTAATGGAATTTGAGTTGGGAAATGGAGGAGCGACAGCAATGCGGATGGCACCGTTGCAAAGCTGACTTTCTGCAGAAGAGGCACAACTCAAGTTTTTTGCCCTGGCTCATCGGCTGTGGGAGCACAGGCCAACCGTTCGTGCTCTATTCCCTGGGATGTTGGGCAGCCCAGCACGGGTGCCAAAGAGGTTCCATTGTAATGGACTTTGAGTTGGGAAATGGAGGAGCGACAGCAATGCGGATGGCATCGTTGCAAAGCTGACTTTCTGCAGAAGAGGTACAGCTCAAGTTTTTTGGCCTGGCTCTTCGGCTGTGGCAGCAGAGGCCAACCGTTCGTGCTCTACTCCCTGGGATGCTGGGCAGCCGAGGACGGGTGCCAAAGAGGTTCCATTGTAATGGACTTTGAGTTGGGAAATCGAGGAACCTCAGCAATGCGGATGGCACCGTTGCAAAGCTGACTTTCTGCAGAAGAGGCACAGCTCCAGCTTTTTGCCCTGGCTCTTTGGCTGTGGGAGCAGAGGCCAACCGTTCGTGCTCTACTCCCTGGTATGCTGGGCAGCCCAGCACGGGTGCCGAAGAGGTTCCATTGTAATGGACTTTGAGTTGGGAAATGGAGGAGCGACAGCAATGCGGATGGCACCGTTGCAAAGCTGACTTTCTGCAGAAGAGTCACAGTTCAAGCTTTTTGCCCTGGCTCTTCGGCTGTGGGAGCAGAGGCCAACCGTTCGTCTTCTTCTCCCAGAGATGCTGGGCAGCCGAGCACGGGTGCCACAGAGGTTCCATTGTAATGGAATTTGAGTTGGGAAATTGAGGAGCGACAGCAATGCGGATGGCACCTTTGCAAAGCTGACTTTCTGCAGAAGAGGCACAACTCAAGTTTTTTGGCCTGGCTCATCGGCTGTGGGAGCACAGGCCAACCGTTCGTGCTCTACTCCCTGGGATGCTGGGCAGCCGAGCACGGGTGCCAAAGAGGTTCCATTGTAATGGACTTTGAGTTGGGAAATGGAGGAGCGACAGCAATGCGGATGGCATCGTTGCAAAGCTGACTTTCTGCAGAAGAGGTACAGCTCAAGTTTTTTGCCCTGGCTCATCAGCTGTGGGAGCAGAGGCCAACCGTTCGTGCTCTACTGCCTGGGATGCTGGGCAGCCGAGGACGGGTGCCAAAGAGGTTCCATTGTAATGGACTTTGAGTTGGGAAATCGAGGAGCGACAGCCATGCGGATGGCACCGTTGCAAAGCTGACTTTCTGCAGAAGAGGTACAGCTCAAGTTTTTTGCCCTGGCTCATCGGCTGTGGGAGCAGAGGCCAACCGTTCGTGCTCTACTCCCTGGGATGCTGGGCAGCCCAGCACGGGTGCCAAAGAGGTTCCATTGTAATGGACTTTGAGTTGGGAAATGGAGGAGCGACAGCAATGCGGATGGCATCGTTGCAAAGCTGACTTTCTGCAGAAGAGGTACAGCTCAAGTTTTTTGCCCTGGCTCTTCGGCTGTGGGAGCAGAGGCCAACCGTTAGTGCTCTACTCCCTGGGATGCTGGGCAGCCCAGCACGGGTGCCAAAGAGGTTCCATTGTAATGGACTTTGAGTTGGGAAATGGAGGAGCGACAGCCATGCGGATGGCACCGTTGCAAAGCTGACTTTCTGCAGAAGAGGCACAGCTCAAGCTTTTTGCCCTGGCTCTTCGGCTGTGGGAGCAGAGGCCAACCGTTCGTGCTCTACTCCCTGGGATGCTGGGCTGCCCAGCACGGGTGCCAATAAGGTTCCATTGTAATGGACTTTGAGTTGGGAAATCGAGGAGCGACAGCAATGCGGATGGCACCGTTGCAAAGCTGACTTTCTGCAGAAGAGGCACAGCTCAAGTTTTTTGCCCTGGCTCTTCGGCTGTGGGAGCAGAGGCCAACCGTTCGTGCTCTACTGCCTGGGATGCTGGGCAGCCGAGGACGGGTGCCAGAGAGTTTCCATTGTAATGGACTTTGAGTTGGGAAATCGAGGAACCTCAGCAATGCGGATGGCACCGTTGCAAAGCTGACTTTCTGCAGAAGAGGCACAGCTCCAGCTTTTTGCCCTGGCTCTTCGGCTGTGGGAGCAGAGGCCAACCGTTCGTGTTCTTCTCCCAGGGATGCTGGGCAGCCCAGCACGGGTGCCGAAGAGGTTCCATTGTAATGGACTTTGAGTTGGGAAATGGAGGAGCGACAGCAATGCGGATGGCATGGTTGCAAAGCTGACTTTCTGCAGAAGAGGTACAGCTCAAGTTTTTTGGCCTGGCTTATTGGCTGTGGGAGCAGAGGCCAACCGTTCGTGCTCTACTCCCTGGGATGCTGGGCAGCCGAGCACGGGTGCCAAAGAGGTTCCATTGTAATGGACTTTGAGTTGGGAAATCGAAGAGCGACAGCAAAGCGGATGGCACCGTTGCAAAGCTGACTTTCTGCAGAAGAGGCACAGCTCAAGTTTTTTGCCCTGGCTCTTCGGCTGTGGGAGCAGAGGCCAACCGTTCGTGCTCTACTGCCTGGGATGCTGGGCAGCCGAGGACGGGTGCCAGAGAGTTTCCATTGTAATGGACTTTGAGTTGGGAAATCGAGGAACCTCAGCAATGCGGATGGCACCGTTGCAAAGCTGACTTTCTGCAGAAGAGGCACAGCTCCAGCTTTTTGCCCTGGCTCTTCGGCTGTGGGAGCAGAGGCCAACCGTTCGTGTTCTTCTCCCAGGGATGCTGGGCAGCCCAGCACGGGTGCCGAAGAGGTTCCATTGTAATGGACTTTGAGTTGGGAAATTGAGGAGCGACAGCAATGCGGATGGCATGGTTGCAAAGCTGACTTTCTGCAGAAGAGGTACAGCTCAAGTTTTTTGGCCTGGCTTATTGGCTGTGGGAGCAGAGGCCAACCGTTCGTGCTCTACTCCCTGGGATGCTGGGCAGCCGAGCACGGGTGCCAAAGAGGTTCCATTGTAATGGACTTTGAGTTGGGAAATCGAAGAGCGACAGCAAAGCGGATGGCACCGTTGCAAAGCTGACTTTCTGCAGAAGAGGCACAGCTCAAGTTTTTTGCCCTGGCTCTTCGGCTGTGGGAGCAGAGGCCAACCGTTCGTGCTCTACTCCCTGAAAGGCTGGGCTGCCCAGCACGTGTGCCAAAGAGGTTCCATTGTAATGGACTTTGAGTTGGGAAATGGAAGAGCGACAGCAATGCGAATGGCACCGTTGCAAAGCTGACTTTCTGCAGAAGAGGCACAGCTCAAGTTTTTTGCCCTGGCTCTTCGGCTGTGGGAGTAGAGGCCAGCCGTTCGTGCTCTACTCCCGGGGATGCTGGGCAGCCCAGCACGGGTGCCAAAGAGGTTCCATTGTAATGGACTTTGAGTTGGGAAATCGAGGAACCTCAGCAATGCAGATGGCACCATTGCAAAGCTGACTTTCTGCAGAAGAGGCACAGTTCAAGCTTTTTGCCCTGGCTCTTCGGCTGTGGGAGCAGAGGCCAGCCGTTCGTGCTCTACTCCCTGGGATGCTGGGCAGCCCAGCACGGGTGCCGGAGAGGTTCCATTGTAATGGACTTTGAGTTGGGAAATCGAGGAACCTCAGCAATGCGGATGGCACCGTTGCAAAGCTGACTTTCTGCAGAAGAGGCACAGTTCAAGCTTTTTGCCCTGGCTCTTCGGCTGTGGGAGCAGAGGCCAACCGTTCGTGCTCTACTCCCTGGGATGCTGGGCTGCCCAGCACGGGTGCCAATAAGGTTCCATTGTAATGGACTTTGAGTTGGGAAATCGAGGAGCGACAGCAATGCGGATGGCACCGTTGCAAAGCTGACTTTCTGCAGAAGAGGTACAGCTCCAGTTTTTTGCCCTGGCTCTTCGGCTGTGGGAGCAGAGGCCAACCGTTCGTGCTCTACTGCCTGGGATGCTGGGCAGCCGAGGACGGGTGCCAGAGAGTTTCCATTGTAATGGACTTTGAGTTGGGAAATCGAGGAACCTCAGCAATGCGGATGGCACCGTTGCAAAGCTGACTTTCTGCAGAAGAGGCACAGCTCCAGCTTTTTGCCCTGGCTCTTCGGCTGTGGGAGCAGAGGCCAACCGTTCGTGTTCTTCTCCCAGGGATGCTGGGCAGCCGAGCACGGGTGCCAAAGATGTTCCATTGTAATGGACTTTGAGTTGGGAAATGGAGGAGCGACAGCAATGCGGATGGCATGGTTGCAAAGCTGACTTTCTGCAGAAGAGGTACAGCTCAAGTTTTTTGGCCTGGCTTATTGGCTGTGGGAGCAGAGGCCAACCGTTCGTGCTCTACTCCCTGGGATGCTGGGCAGCCGAGCACGGGTGCCAAAGAGGTTCCATTGTAATGGACTTTGAGTTGGGAAATGGAGGAGCGACAGCAATGCGGATGGCATGGTTGCAAAGCTGACTTTCTGCAGAAGAGGTACAGCTCAAGTTTTTTGGCCTGGCTTATTGGCTGTGGGAGCAGAGGCCAACCGTTCGTGCTCTACTCCCTGGGATGCTGGGCAGCCGAGCACGGGTGCCAAAGAGGTTCCATTGTAATGGACTTTGAGTTGGGAAATCGAAGAGCGACAGCAAAGCGGATGGCACCGTTGCAAAGCTGACTTTCTGCAGAAGAGGCACAGCTCAAGTTTTTTGCCCTGGCTCTTCGGCTGTGGGAGCAGAGGCCAACCGTTCGTGCTCTACTGCCTGGGATGCTGGGCAGCCGAGGACGGGTGCCAGAGAGTTTCCATTGTAATGGACTTTGAGTTGGGAAATCGAGGAACCTCAGCAATGCGGATGGCACCGTTGCAAAGCTGACTTTCTGCAGAAGAGGCACAGCTCCAGCTTTTTGCCCTGGCTCTTCGGCTGTGGGAGCAGAGGCCAACCGTTCGTGTTCTTCTCCCAGGGATGCTGGGCAGCCCAGCACGGGTGCCGAAGAGGTTCCATTGTAATGGACTTTGAGTTGGGAAATGGAGGAGCGACAGCAATATGGATGGCATGGTTGCAAAGCTGACTTTCTGCAGAAGAGGTACAGCTCAAGTTTTTTGGCCTGGCTTATTGGCTGTGGGAGCAGAGGCCAACCGTTCGTGCTCTACTCCCTGGGATGCTGGGCAGCCGAGCACGGGTGCCAAAGAGGTTCCATTGTAATGGACTTTGAGTTGGGAAATCGAAGAGCGACAGCAAAGCGGATGGCACCGTTGCAAAGCTGACTTTCTGCAGAAGAGGCACAGCTCAAGTTTTTTGCCCTGGCTCTTCGGCTGTGGGAGCAGAGGCCAACCGTTCGTGCTCTACTCCCTGAAAGGCTGGGCTGCCCAGCACGTGTGCCACAGAGGTTCCATTGTAATGGACTTTGAGTTGGGAAATCGAGGAACCTCAGCAATGCAGATGGCACCATTGCAAAGCTGACTTTCTGCAGAAGAGGCACAGTTCAAGCTTTTTGCCCTGGCTCTTCGGCTGTGGGAGCAGAGGCCAGCCGTTCGTGCTCTACTCCCTGGGATGCTGGGCAGCCCAGCACGGGTGCCGGAGAGGTTCCATTGTAATGGACTTTGAGTTGGGAAATCGAGGAACCTCAGCAATGCGGATGGCACCGTTGCAAAGCTGACTTTCTGCAGAAGAGGCACAGCTCAAGCTTTTTGCCCTGGCTCTTCGGCTGTGGGAGCAGAGGCCAACCGTTCGTGCTCTACTCCCTGGGATGCTGGGCTGCCCAGCACGGGTGCCAAAGAGGTTCCATTGTAATGGACTTTGAGTTGGGAAATGGAGGAGCGACACCAATGCGGATGGCACCGTTGCAAAGCTGACTTTCTGCAGAAGAGGTACAGCTCAAGTTTTTTGCCCTGGCTCTTCGGCTGTGGGAGCAGAGGCCAACCGTTCGTGCTCTACTGCCTGGGATGCTGGGCAGCCGAGGACGGGTGCCAGAGAGTTTCCATTGTAATGGACTTTGAGTTGGGAAATCGAGGAACCTCAGCAATGCGGATGGCACCGTTGCAAAGCTGACTTTCTGCAGAAGAGGCACAGCTCCAGCTTTTTGCCCTGGCTCTTCGGCTGTGGGAGCAGAGGCCAACCGTTCGTGTTCTTCTCCCAGGGATGCTGGGCAGCCCAGCACGGGTGCCGAAGAGGTTCCATTGTAATGGAATTTGAGTTGGGAAATGGAGGAGCGACAGCAATGCGGATGGCACCGTTGCAAAGCTGACTTTCTGCAGAAGAGGCACAACTCAAGTTTTTTGCCCTGGCTCATCGGCTCTGGGAGCACAGGCCAACCGTTCGTGCTCTACTCCCTGGGATGCTGGGCAGCCCAGCACGGGTGCCAAAGAGGTTCCATTGTAATGGACTTTGAGTTGGGAAATGGAGGAGCGACAGCCATGCGGATGGCACCGTTGCAAAGCTGACTTTCTGCAGAAGAGGCACAGCTCCAGCTTTTTGCCCTGGCTCATCGGCTGTGGGAGCAGAGGCCAACCGTTCGTGCTCTACTGCCTGGGATGCTGGGCAGCCGAGCACGGGTGCCAAAGAGGTTCCATTGTAATGGACTTTGAGTTGGGAAATCGAAGAGCGACAGCAAAGCGGATGGCACCGTTGCAAAGCTGACTTTCTGCAGAAGAGGCACAGCTCAAGTTTTTTGCCCTGGCTCTTCGACTGTGGGAGCAGAGGCCAACCGTTCGTGTTCTTCTCCCTGGGATTTTGGGCAGCAGAGCACGGGTGCCAGAGAGTTTCCATTGTAATGGACTTTGAGTTGGGAAATCGAAGAGCGACAGCAAAGCGGATGTCACCGTTGCAAAGGTGACTTTCTGCAGAAGAGGTACAGCTCAAGTTTTTTGCCCTGGCTCATCGGCTGTGGGAGCAGAGGCCAACCGTTCGTGCTCTACTCCCTGGGAAGCTGGGCTGCCGAGCATGGGTGCCGGAGAGGTTCCATTGTAATGGACTTTGAGTTGGGAAATCGAGGAACCTCAGCAGTGCGGATGGCACCGTTGCAAAGCTGACTTTCTGCAGAAGAGGCACAGCTCAAGTTTTTTGCCCTGGCTCATCGGCTGTGGGAGCAGAGGCCAACCGTTCGTGCTCTACTCCCTGAAAGGCTGGGCTGCCCAGCACGTGTGCTAAAGAGGTTCCATTGTAATGGACTTTGAGTTGGGAAATGGAAGAGCGACAGCAATGCGAATGGCACCGTTGCAAAGCTGACTTTCTGCAGAAGAGGCACAGCTCTAGTTTTTTGCCCTGGCTCTTCGGCTGAGGGAGTAGAGGCCAGCCGTTCGTGCTCTACTCCCTGGGATGCTGGGCAGCCCAGCACGGGTGCCAAAGAGGTTCCATTGTAATGGACTTTGAGTTGGGAAATCGAGGAACCTCAGCAATGCGGATGGCACCATTGCAAAGCTGACTTTCTGCAGAAGAGTCACAGTTCAAGCTTTTTGCCCTGGGTCTTCGGCTGTGGGATCAGAGGCCAGCCGTTCGTACTCTACTGCCTGGGATGCTGGGCAGCCCAGCACGGGTGCCGGAGAGGTTCCATTGTAATGGACTTTGAGTTGGGAAATCGAGGAACCACAGCAATGCGGATGGCACCGTTGCAAAGCTGACTTTCTGCAGAAGAGGCACAGCTCAAGCTTTTTGCCCTGGCTCTTCGGCTGTGGGAGCAGAGGCCAACCGTTCGTGCTCTACTCCCTGGGATGCTGGGCAGCCCAGCACGGGTGCCAAAGAGGTTCCATTGTAATGGACTTTGAGTTGGGAAATGGAGGAGCGACAGCAATGCGGATGGCACCGTTGCAAAGCTGACTTTCTGCAGAAGAGGCACAGTTCAAGTTTTTTGCCCTGGCTCTTCGGCTGTGGGAGCAGAGGCCAACCGTTCGTTTTCTTCTCCCAGGGATGCTGGGCAGCCCAGCACGGGTGCCACAGAGGTTCCATTGTAATGGAATTTGAGTTGGGAAATGGAGGAGCGACAGCAATGCGGATGGCACCGTTGCAAAGCTGACTTTCTGCAGAAGAGGCACAACTCAAGTTTTTTGCCCTGGCTCATCGGCTGTGGGAGCACAGGCCAACCGTTCGTGCTCTATTACCTGGGATGTTGGGCAGCCGAGCACGGGTGCCAAAGAGGTTCCATTGTAATGGACTTTGAGTTGGGAAATGGAGGAGCGACAGCAATGCGGATGGCATCGTTGCAAAGCTGACTTTCTGCAGAAGAGGTACAGCTCAAGTTTTTTGGCCTGGCTCTTCGGCTGTGGGAGCAGAGGCCAACCGTTCGTGCTCTACTCCCTGGGACGCTGGGCAGCCGAGGACGGGTGCCACAGAGGTTCCATTGTAATGGACTTTGAGTTGGGAAATCGAGGAACCTCAGCAATGCGGATGGCACCGTTGCAAAGCTGACTTTCTGCAGAAGAGGCACAGCTCCAGCTTTTTGCCCTGGCTCTTTGGCTGTGGGAGCAGAGGCCAACCGTTCGTGCTCTACTCCCTGGTATGCTGGGCAGCCCAGCACGGGTGCCGAAGAGGTTCCATTGTAATGGACTTTGAGTTGGGAAATGGAGGAGCTACAGCAATGCGGATGGCACCGTTGCAAAGCTGACTTTCTGCAGAAGAGTCACAGTTCAAGCTTTTTGCCCTGGCTCTTCGGCTGTGGGAGCAGAGGCCAACCGTTCGTCTTCTTCTCCCAGAGATGCTGGGCAGCCGAGCACGGGTGCCACAGAGGTTCCATTGTAATGGAATTTGAGTTGGGAAATTGAGGAGCGACAGCAATGCGGATGGCACCGTTGCAAAGCTGACTTTCTGCAGAAGAGGCACAACTCAAGTTTTTTGCCCTGGCTCATCGGCTGTGGGAGCACAGGCCAACCGTTCGTGCTCTACTCCCTGGGATGTTGGGCAGCCGAGGACGGGTGCCAAAGAGGTTCCATTGTAATGGACTTTGAGTTGGGAAATGGAGGAGCGACAGAAAGGCGGATGGCATCGTTGCAAAGCTGACTTTCTGCAGAAGAGGTACAGCTCAAGTTTTTTGCCCTGGCTCATCAGCTGTGGGAGCAGAGGCCAACCGTTCGTGCTCTACTGCCTGGGATGCTGGGCAGCCGAGGACGGGTGCCAAAGAGGTTCCATTGTAATGGACTTTGAGTTGGGAAATCGAGGAGCGACAGCCATGCGGATGGCACCGTTGCAAAGCTGACTTTCTGCAGAAGAGGTACAGCTCAAGTTTTTTGCCCTGGCTCATCGGCTGTGGGAGCAGAGGCCAACCGTTCGTGCTCTACTCCCTGGGATGCTGGGCAGCCGAGCACGGGTGCCAAAGAGGTTCCATTGTAATGGACTTTGAGTTGGGAAATGGAGGAGCGACAGCAATGCGGATGGCATCGTTGCAAAGCTGACTTTCTGCAGAAGAGGTACAGCTCAAGTTTTTTGCCCTGGCTCTTCGGCTGTGGGAGCAGAGGCCAACCGTTCGTGCTCTACTGCCTGGGATGCTGGGCAGCCGAGGACGGGTGCCAGAGAGTTTCCATTGTAATGGACTTTGAGTTGGGAAATCGAGGAACCTCAGCAATGCGGATGGCACCGTTGCAAAGCTGACTTTCTGCAGAAGAGGCACAGCTCCAGCTTTTTGCCCTGGCTCTTCGGCTGTGGGAGCAGAGGCCAACCGTTCGTGTTCTTCTCCCAGGGATGCTGGGCAGCCCAGCACGGGTGCCGAAGAGGTTCCATTGTAATGGACTTTGAGTTGGGAAATGGAGGAGCGACAGCAATGCGGATGGCATGGTTGCAAAGCTGACTTTCTGCAGAAGAGGTACAGCTCAAGTTTTTTGCCCTGGCTCATCGGCTGTGGGAGCACAGGCCAACCGTTCGTGCTCTACTCCCTGGGATGCTGGGCAGCCCAGCACGGGTGCCAAAGAGGTTCCATTGTAATGGACTTTGAGTTGGGAAATCGAAGAGCGACAGCAAAGCGGATGGCACCGTTGCAAAGCTGACTTTCTGCAGAAGAGGCACAGCTCAAGTTTTTTGCCCTGGCTCTTCGGCTGTGGGAGCAGAGGCCAACCGTTCGTGCTCTACTCCCTGAAAGGCTGGGCTGCCCAGCACGGGTGCCAAAGAGGTTCCATTGTAATGGACTTTGAGTTGGGAAATGGAAGAGCGACAGCAATGCGAATGGCACCGTTGCAAAGCTGACTTTCTGCAGAAGAGGCACAGCTCAAGTTTTTTGCCCTGGCTCTTCGGCTGTGGGAGCAGAGGCCAGCCGTTCGTGCTCTACTCCCTGGGATGCTGGGCAGCCCAGCACGGGTGCCGGAGAGGTTCCATTGTAATGGACTTTGAGTTGGGAAATCGAGGAACCTCAGCAATGCGGATGGCACCGTTGCAAAGCTGACTTTCTGCAGAAGAGGCACAGCTCAAGTTTTTTGCCCTGGCTCTTCGGCTGTGGAAGCAGAGGCCAACCGTTCGTGCTCTACTCCCTGGGATGCTGGGCAGCCCAACACGGGTGCCAAAGAGGTTCCATTGTAATGGACTTTGAGTTGGGAAATGGAGGAGCGACAGCAATGCGGATGGCACCGTTGCAAAGCTGACTTTCTGCAGAAGAGGCACAGCTCCAGTTTTTTGCCCTGGCTCTTCGGCTGTGGGAGCAGAGGCCAACCGTTCGTTTTCTTCTCCCAGGGATGCTGGGCAGCCCAGCACGGGTGCCACAGAGGTTCCATTGTAATGGAATTTGAGTTGGGAAATGGAGGAGCGACAGCAATGCGGATGGCACCGTTGCAAAGCTGACTTTCTGCAGAAGAGGCACAACTCAAGGTTTTGCCCTGGCTCATCGGCTGTGGGAGCACAGGCCAACCGTTCGTGCTCTACTCCCTGGGATGTTGGGCAGCCGAGCACGGGTGCCAAAGAGGTTCCATTGTAATGGACTTTGAGTTGGGAAATGGAGGAGCGACAGCAATGCGGATGGCATCGTTGCAAAGCTGACTTTCTGCAGAAGAGGTACAGCACAAGTTTTTTGGCCTGGCTTATTGGCTGTGGGAGCAGAGGCCAACCGTTCGTGCTCTACTCCCTGGTATGCTGGGCAGCCCAGCACGGGTGCCAAAGAGGTTCCATTGTAATGGACTTTGAGTTGGGAAATCGAGGAACCTCAGCAATGCGGATGGCACCGTTGCAAAGCTGACTTTCTGCAGAAGAGGCACAGCTCAAGTTTTTTGCCCTGGCTCATCGGCTGTGGGAGCACAGGCCAACCGTTCGTGCTCTACTCCCTGGGATGCTGGGCAGCCGAGCACGGGTGCCAAAGAGGTTCCATTGTAATGGACTTTGAGTTGGGAAATGGAGGAGCGACAGCAATGCGGATGGCATCGTTGCAAAGCTGACTTTCTGCAGAAGAGGTACAGCTCAAGTTTTTTGCCCTGGCTCATCAGCTGTGGGAGCAGAGGCCAACCGTTCGTGCTCTACTGCCTGGGATGCTGGGCAGCCGAGGACGGGTGCCAAAGAGGTTCCATTGTAATGGACTTTGAGTTGGGAAATCGAGGAGCGACAGCAAAGTGGATGGCACCGTTGCAAAGCTGACTTTCTGCAGAAGAGGCACAGTTCAAGTTTTTTGCCCTGGCTCATCAGCTGTGGGAGCAGAGGCCAACCGTTCGTGCTCTACTCCCTGGGATGCTGGGCAGCCGAGGACGGGTGCCAAAGAGGTTCCATTGTAATGGACTTTGAGTTGGGAAATGGAGGAGCGACAGCCATGCGGATGGCACCGTTGCAAAGCTGACTTTCTGCAGAAGAGGTACAGCTCAAGTTTTTTGCCCTGGCTCATCGGCTGTGGGAGCAGAGGCCAACCGTTCGTGCTCTACTCCCTGGGATGCTGGGCTGCCCAGCACGGGTGCCAAAGAGGTTCCATTGTAATGGACTTTGAGTTGGGAAATCGAGGAGCGACAGCAAAGTGGATGGCACCGTTGCAAAGCTAACTTTCTGCAGAAGAGGTACAGCTCAAGTTTTTTGCCCTGGCTCATCGGCTGTGGGAGCAGAGGCCAACCGTTCGTGCTCTACTCCCTGGGATGCTGGGCAGCCCAGCACGGGTGCCAAAGAGGTTCCATTGTAATGGACTTTGAGTTGGGAAATGGAGGAGCGACAGCCATGCGGATGGCACCGTTGCAAAGCTGACTTTCTGCAGAAGAGGCACAGCTCAAGCTTTTTGCCCTGGCTCTTCGGCTGTGGGAGCAGAGGCCAGCCGTTCGTGCTCTTCTCCCTGGGATGCTGGGCTGCCCAGCACGGGTGCCAATAAGGTTCCATTGTAATGGACTTTGAGTTGGGAAATGGAGGAGCGACAGCAATGCAGATGGCACCGTTGGAAAGCTGATTTTCTGCAGAAGAGGCACAGCTCAAGTTTTTTGCCCTGGCTCTTCGGCTGTGGGAGCAGAAGCCAACCGTTCGTGCTCTACTGCCTGGGATGCTGGGCAGCCGAGGACGGGTGCCAGAGAGTTTCCATTGTAATGGACTTTGAGTTGGGAAATCGAGGAACCTCAGCAATGCGGATGGCACCGTTGCAAAGCTGACTTTCTGCAGAAGAGGCACAGCTCCAGCTTTTTGCCCTGGCTCTTCGGCTGTGGGAGCAGAGGCCAACCGTTCGTGTTCTTCTCCCAGGGATGCTGGGCAGCCCAGCACGGGTGCCGAAGAGGTTCCATTGTAATGGACTTTGAGTTGGGAAATGGAGGAGCGACAGCAATGCGGATGGCATCGTTGCAAAGCTGACTTTCTGCAGAAGAGGTACAGCTCAAGTTTTTTGGCCTGGCTTATTGGCTGTGGGAGCAGAGGCCAACCGTTCGTGCTCTACTCCCTGGGATGCTGGGCAGCCGAGCACGGGTGCCAAAGAGGTTCCATTGTAATGGACTTTGAGTTGGGAAATCGAAGAGCGACAGCAAAGCGGATGGCACCGTTGCAAAGCTGACTTTCTGCAGAAGAGGCACAGCTCAAGTTTTTTGCCCTGGCTCTTCGGCTGTGGGAGCAGAGGCCAACCGTTCGTGTTCTTCTCCCTGGGATTTTGGGCAGCAGAGCACGGGTGCCAGAGAGTTTCCATTGTAATGGACTTTGAGTTGGGAAATCGAAGAGCGACAGCAAAGCGGATGTCACCGTTGCAAAGGTGACTTTCTGCAGAAGAGGTACAGCTCAAGTTTTTTGCCCTGGCTCATCGGCTGTGGGAGCAGAGGCCAACCGTTCGTGCTCTACTCCCTGGGAAGCTGGGCTGCCGAGCACGGGTGCCAGAGAGTTTCCATTGTAATGGACTTTGAGTTGGGAAATCGAGGAACCTCAGCAATGCGGATGGCACCGTTGCAAAGCTGACTTTCTGCAGAAGAGGCACAGCTCCAGTTTTTTGCCCTGGCTCATCGGCTGTGGGAGCAGAGGCCAACCGTTCGTGCTCTACTCCCTGAAAGGCTGGGCTGCCCAGCACGTGTGCCAAAGAGGTTCCATTGTAATGGACTTTGAGTTGGGAAATGGAAGAGCGACAGCAATGCAAATGGCACCGTTGCAAAGCTGACTTTCTGCAGAAGAGGCACAGCTCAAGTTTTTTGCCCTGGCTCTTCGGCTGTGGGAGTAGAGGCCAGCCGTTCGTGCTCTACTCCCTGGGATGCTGGGCAGCCCAGCACGGGTGCCGGAGAGGTTCCATTGTAATGGACTTTGAGTTGGGAAATCGAGGAACCTCAGCAATGCGGATGGCACCGTTGCAAAGCTGACTTTCTGCAGAAGAGGCACAGCTCAAGTTTTTTGCCCTGGCTCTTCGGCTGTGGGAGCAGAGGCCAACCGTTCGTGCTCTACTCCCTGGGATGCTGGGCAGCCCAGCACGGGTGCCAAAGAGGTTCCATTGTAATGGACTTTGAGTTGGGAAATCGAGCAGCGACAGCAATGCGGATGGCACCGTTGCAAAGCTGACTTTCTGCAGAAGAGGCACAGCTCAAGTTTTTTGCCCTGGCTCTTCGGCTGTGGGAGCAGAGGCCAACCGTTCGTTTTCTTCTCCCAGGGATGCTGGGCAGCCCAGCACGGGTGCCACAGAGGTTCCATTGTAATGGAATTTGAGTTGGGAAATGGAGGAGCGACAGCAATGCGGATGGCACCGTTGCAAAGCTGACTTTCTGCAGAAGAGGCACAACTCAAGTTTTTTGCCCTGGCTCATCGGCTGTGGGAGCAGAGGCCAACCGTTCGTGCTCTACTCCCTGGGATGTTGGGCAGCCCAGCACGGGTGCCAAAGAGGTTCCATTGTAATGGACTTTGAGTTGGGAAATGGAGGAGCGACAGCAATGCGGATGGCATCGTTGCAAAGCTGACTTTCTGCAGAAGAGGTACAGCTCAAGTTTTTTGCCCTGGCTCATCAGCTGTGGGAGCAGAGGCCAACCGTTCGTGCTCTACTCCCTGGGATGCTGGGCAGCCCAGCACGGGTGCCAAAGAGGTTCCATTGTAATGGACTTTGAGTTGGGAAATCGAGGAACCTCAGCAATGCGGATGGCACCGTTGCAAAGCTGACTTTCTGCAGAAGAGGCACAGCTCCAGCTTTTTGCCCTGGCTCTTTGGCTGTGGGAGCAGAGGCCAACCGTTCGTGTTCTTCTCCCAGGGATGCTGGGCAGCCGAGCACGGGTGCCACAGAGGTTCCATTGTAATGGAATTTGAGTTGGGAAATTGAGGAGCGACAGCAATGCGGATGGCACCGTTGCAAAGCTGACTTTCTGCAGAAGAGGCACAGCTCAAGTTTTTTGCCCTGGCTCATCGGCTGTGGGAGCACAGGCCAACCGTTCGTGCTCTACTCCCTGGGATGCTGGGCAGCCGAGCACGGGTGCCAAAGAGGTTCCATTGTAATGGACTTTGAGTTGGGAAATGGAGGAGCGACAGCAATGCGGATGGCATCGTTGCAAAGCTGACTTTCTGCAGAAGAGGTACAGCTCAAGTTTTTTGCCCTGGCTCATCAGCTGTGGGAGCAGAGGCCAACCGTTCGTGCTCTACTGCCTGGGATGCTGGGCAGCCGAGGACGGGTGCCAAAGAGGTTCCATTGTAATGGACTTTGAGTTGGGAAATGGAGGAGCGACAGCCATGCGGATGGCACCGTTGCAAAGCTGACTTTCTGCAGAAGAGGTACAGCTCAAGTTTTTTGCCCTGGCTCATCGGCTGTGGGAGCAGAGGCCAACCGTTCGTGCTCTACTCCCTGGGATGCTGGGCAGCCCAGCACGGGTGCCAAAGAGGTTCCATTGTAATGGACTTTGAGTTGGGAAATGGAGGAGCAACAGCAATGCGGATGGCATCGTTGCAAAGCTGACTTTCTGCAGAAGAGGTACAGCTCAAGTTTTTTGCCCTGGCTCTTCGGCTGTGGGAGCAGAGGCCAACCGTTCGTGCTCTACTCCCTGGGATGCTGGGCAGCCCAGCACGGGTGCCAAAGAGGTTCCATTGTAATGGACTTTGAGTTGGGAAATTGAGGAGCGACAGCAAAGTGGATGGCACCGTTGCAAAGCTGACTTTCTGCAGAAGAGGCACAGTTCAAGTTTTTTGCCCTGGCTCATCAGCTGTGGGAGCAGAGGCCAACCGTTCGTGCTCTACTGCCTGGGATGCTGGGCAGCCGAGGACGGGTGCCAAAGAGGTTCCATTGTAATGGACTTTGAGTTGGGAAATCGAGGAGCGACAGCCATGCGGATGGCACCGTTGCAAAGCTGACTTTCTGCAGAAGAGGTACAGCTCAAGTTTTTTGCCCTGGCTCATCGGCTGTGGGAGCAGAGGCCAACCGTTCGTGCTCTACTCCCTGGGATGCTGGGCAGCCCAGCACGGGTGCCAAAGAGGTTCCATTGTAATGGACTTTGAGTTGGGAAATCGAGGAACCTCAGCAATGCGGATGGCACCGTTGCAAAGCTGACTTTCTGCAGAAGAGGCACAGCTCAAGCTTTTTGCCCTGGCTCTTTGGCTGTGGGAGCAGAGGCCAACCGTTCGTGTTCTTCTCCCAGGGATGCTGGGCAGCCGAGCACGGGTGCCACAGAGGTTCCATTGTAATGGAATTTGAGTTGGGAAATTGAGGAGCGACAGCAATGCAGATGGCACCGTTGCAAAGGTGACTTTCTGCAGAAGAGGCACAGCTCAAGTTTTTTGCCCTGGCTCATCGGCTGTGGGAGCACAGGCCAACCGTTCGTGCTCTACTCCCTGGGATGCTGGGCAGCCGAGCACGGGTGCCAAAGAGGTTCCATTGTAATGGACTTTGAGTTGGGAAATGGAGGAGCGACAGCAATGCGGATGGTATCGTTGCAAAGCTGACTTTCTGCAGAAGAGGTACAGCTCAAGTTTTTTGCCCTGCCTCTTCGGCTGTGGGAGCAGAGGCCAACCGTTCGTGCTCTACTGCCTGGGATGCTGGGCAGCCGAGGACGGGTGCCAAAGAGGTTCCATTGTAATGGACTTTGAGTTGGGAAATGGAGGAGCGACAGCCATGCGGATGGCACCGTTGCAAAGCTGACTTTCTGCAGAAGAGGTACAGCTCAAGTTTTTTGCCCTGGCTCTTCGGCTGTGGGAGCAGAGGCCAACCGTTCGTGCTCTACTCCCTGGGATGCTGGGCAGCCCAGCACGGGTGCCAAAGAGGTTCCATTGTAATGGACTTTGAGTTGGGAAATTGAGGAGCGACAGCAAAGTGGATGGCACCGTTGCAAAGCTGACTTTCTGCAGAAGAGGCACAGTTCAAGTTTTTTGCCCTGGCTCATCAGCTGTGGGAGCAGAGGCCAACCGTTCGTGCTCTACTGCCTGGGATGCTGGGCAGCCGAGGACGGGTGCCAAAGAGGTTCCATTGTAATGGACTTTGAGTTGGGAAATCGAGGAGCGACAGCCATGCGGATGGCACCGTTGCAAAGCTGACTTTCTGCAGAAGAGGTACAGCTCAAGTTTTTTGCCCTGGCTCATCGGCTGTGGGAGCAGAGGCCAACCGTTCGTGCTCTACTCCCTGGGATGCTGGGCAGCCCAGCACGGGTGCCAAAGAGGTTCCATTGTAATGGACTTTGAGTTGGGAAATGGAGGAGCGACAGCAATGCGGATGGCACCGTTGCAAAGCTGACTTTCTGCAGAAGAGGCACAGTTCAAGTTTTTTGCCCTGGCTCATCAGCTGTGGGAGCAGAGGCCAACCGTTCGTGCTCTACTCCCTGGGATGCTGGGCTGCCCAGCACGGGTGCCAGAGAGTTTACATTGTAATGGACTTTGAGTTGGGAAATCGAGGAACCTCAGCAAAGCGGATGGCACCGTTGCAAAGCTGACTTTCTGCAGAAGAGGCACAGCTCCAGTTTTTTGCCCTGGCTCATCGGCTGTGGGAGCAGAGGCCAACCGTTCGTGCTCTACTCCCTGAACGGCTGGGCTGCCCAGCACGTGTGCCAAAGAGGTTCCATTGTAATGGACTTTGAGTTGGGAAATGGAAGAGCGACAGCAATGCGAATGGCACCGTTGCAAAGCTGACTTTCTGCAGAAGAGGCACAGCTCAAGTTTTTTGCCCTGGCTCATCAGCTGTGGGAGCAGAGGCCAACCGTTCGTGCTCTACTGCCTGGGATGCTGGGCAGACGAGGACGGGTGCCAAAGAGGTTCCATTGTAATGGACTTTGAGTTGGGAAATCGAGGAGCGACAGCCATGCGGATGGCACCGTTGCAAAGCTGACTTTCTGCAGAAGAGGTACAGCTCAAGTTTTTTGCCCTGGCTCATCGGCTGTGGGAGCAGAGGCCAACCGTTCGTGCTCTACTCCCTGGGATGCTGGGCAGCCCAGCACGGGTGCCAAAGAGGTTCCATTGTAATGGACTTTGAGTTGGGAAATGGAGGAGCGACAGCCATGCGGATGGCACCGTTGCAAAGCTGACTTTCTGCAGAAGAGGCACAGCTCAAGCTTTTTGCCCTGGCTCTTCGGCTGTGGGAGCAGAGGCCAACCGTTCGTGCTCTACTGCCTGGGATGCTGGGCAGCCCAGCACGGGTGCCAGAGAGTTTCCATTGTAATGGACTTTGAGTTGGGAAATCGAGGAACCTCAGCAATGCGGATGGCACCGTTGCTAAGCTGACTTTCTGCAGAAGAGGCACAGCTCCAGCTTTTTGCCCTGGCTCTTCGGCTGTGGGAGCAGAGGCCAACCGTTCGTGTTCTTCTCCCAGGGATGCTGGGCAGCCCAGCACGGGTGCCAAAGAGGTTCCATTGTAATGGACTTTGAGTTGGGAAATGGAGGAGCGACAGCAATGCGGATGGCATCGTTGCAAAGCTGACTTTCTGCAGAAGAGGTACAGCTCAAGTTTTTTGGCCTGGCTTATTGGCTGTGGGAGCAGAGGCCAACCGTTCGTGCTCTACTCCCTGAGATGCTGGGCAGCCGAGCACGGGTGCCAGAGAGTTTCCATTGTAATGGACTTTGAGTTGGGAAATCGAAGAGCGACAGCAAAGCGGATGTCACCGTTGCAAAGGTGACTTTCTGCAGAAGAGGTACAGCTCAAGTTTTTTGCCCTGGCTCATCGGCTGTGGGAGCAGAGGCCAACCGTTCGTGCTCTACTCCCTGGGAAGCTGGGCTGCCGAGCACGGGTGCCAGAGAGTTTCCATTGTAATGGACTTTGAGTTGGGAAATCGAGGAACCTCAGCAATGCGGATGGCACCGTTGCAAAGCTGACTTTCTGCAGAAGAGGCACAGCTCTAGTTTTTTGCCCTGGCTCATCGGCTGTGGGAGCAGAGGCCAACCGTTCGTGCTCTACTCCCTGAAAGGCTGGGCTGCCCAGCACGGGTGCCAAAGAGGTTCCATTGTAATGGACTTTGAGTTGGGAAATGGAAGAGCGACAGCAATGCGAATGGCACCGTTGCAAAGCTGACTTTCTGCAGAAGAGGCACAGCTCAAGTTTTTTGCCCTGGCTCTTCGGCTGTGGGAGCAGAGGCCAGCCGTTCGTGCTCTACTCCCTGGGATGCTGGGCAGCCCAGCACGGGTGCCGGAGAGGTTCCATTGTAATGGACTTTGAGTTGGGAAATCGAGGAACCTCAGCAATGCGGATGGCACCGTTGCAAAGCTGACTTTCTGCAGAAGAGGCACAGTTCAAGTTTTTTGCCCTGGCTCATCAGCTGTGGGAGCAGAGGCCAACCGTTCGTGCTCTACTGCCTGGGATGCTGGGCAGCCGAGGACGGGTGCCACAGAAGTTCCATTGTAATGGACTTTGAGTTGGGAAATCGAGGAGCGACAGCCATGCGGATGGCACCGTTGCAAAGCTGACTTTCTGCAGAAGAGACACAGCTCAAGCTTTTTGCCCTGGCTCTTCGGCTGTGGGAGCAGAGGCCAACCGTTCGTGCTCTACTCCCTGGGATGCTGGGCAGCCCAGCACGGGTGCCAAAGAGGTTCCATTTTAATGGACTTTGAGTTGGGAAATGGAGGAGCGACAGCCATGCGGATGGCACCGTTGCAAAGCTGACTTTCTGCAGAAGAGACACAGCTCAAGCTTTTTGCCCTGGCTCTTCGGCTGTGGGAGCAGAGGCCAACCGTTCGTGCTCTACTCCCTGGGATGCTGGGCTGCCCAGCACGGGTGCCAATAAGGTTCCATTGTAATGGACTTTGAGTTGGGAAATGGAGGAGCGACAGCAATGCGGATGGCACCGTTGGAAAGCTGATTTTCTGCAGAAGAGGCACAGCTCAA
The DNA here is from genome assembly GCF_963264785.1 of Psittacula echo. Classification (NCBI taxonomy): domain Eukaryota; kingdom Metazoa; phylum Chordata; class Aves; order Psittaciformes; family Psittacidae; genus Psittacula; species Psittacula echo. The sequence continues at coordinate 23,896 of NW_027664154.1, read as the reverse complement.
GTTTTTTGCCCTGGCTCTTCGGCTGTGGGAGCAGAGGCCAACCGTTCGTGTTCTTCTCCCAGGGATGCTGGGCAGCCCAGCACGGGTGCCGAAGAGGTTCCATTGTAATGGACTTTGAGTTGGGAAATGGAGGAGCGACAGCAATGCGGATGGCACCGTTGCAAAGGTGACTTTCTGCAGAAGAGGTACAGCTCAAGTTTTTTGGCCTGGCTTATTGGCTGTGGGAGCAGAGGCCAACCGTTCGTGCTCTACTGCCTGGGATGCTGGGCAGCCGAGCACGGGTGCCAAAGAGGTTCCATTGTAATGGACTTTGAGTTGGGAAATCGAAGAGCGACAGCAAAGCGGATGGCACCGTTGCAAAGCTGACTTTCTGCAGAAGAGGCACAGCTCAAGTTTTATGCCCCGGCTCTTCAGCTGTGGGAGCAGAGGCCAACCGTTCGTGTTCTTCTCCCTGGGATTTTGGGCAGCAGAGCACGGGTGCCAGAGAGTTTCCATTGTAATGGACTTTGAGTTGGGAAATCGAAGAGCGACAGCAAAGCGGATGTCACCGTTGCAAAGGTGACTTTCTGCAGAAGAGGTACAGCTCAAGTTTTTTGCCCTGGCTCATCGGCTGTGGGAGCAGAGGCCAACCGTTCGTGCTCTACTCCCTGGGAAGCTGGACTGCCGAGCACGGGTGCCAGAGAGTTTCCATTGTAATGGACTTTGAGTTGGGAAATCGAGGAACCTCAGCAATGCGGATGGCACCGTTGCAAAGCTGACTTTCTGCAGAAGAGGCACAGCTCCAGTTTTTTGCCCTGGCTCATCGGCTGTGGGAGCAGAGGCCAACCGTTCGTGCTCTACTCCCTGAAAGTCTGGGCTGCCCAGCACGTGTGCCAAAGAGGTTCCATTGTAATGGACTTTGAGTTGGGAAATGGAAGAGCGACAGCAATGCGAATGGCACCGTTGCAAAGCTGACTTTCTGCAGAAGAGGCACAGCTCAAGTTTTTTGGCCTGGCTCTTCGGCTGTGGGAGTAGAGGCCAGCCGTTCGTGCTCTACTCCCTGGGATGCTGGGCAGCCCAGCACGGGTGCCAAAGAGGTTCCATTGTAATGGACTTTGAGTTGGGAAATGGAGGAGCGACAGCCATGCGGATGGCACCGTTGCAAAGCTGACTTTCTGCAGAAGAGGCACAGCTCAAGCTTTTTGCCCTGGCTCTTCGGCTGTGGGAGCAGAGGCCAACCGTTCGTGCTCTACTGCCTGGGATGCTGGGCAGCCCAGCACGGGTGCCAGAGAGTTTCCATTGTAATGGACTTTGAGTTGGGAAATCGAGGAACCTCAGCAATGCGGATGGCACCGTTGCTAAGCTGACTTTCTGCAGAAGAGGCACAGCTCCAGCTTTTTGCCCTGGCTCTTCGGCTGTGGGAGCAGAGGCCAACCGTTCGTGTTCTTCTCCCAGGGATGCTGGGCAGCCCAGCACGGGTGCCAAAGAGGTTCCATTGTAATGGACTTTGAGTTGGGAAATGGAGGAGCGACAGCAATGCGGATGGCATCGTTGCAAAGCTGACTTTCTGCAGAAGAGGTACAGCTCAAGTTTTTTGGCCTGGCTTATTGGCTGTGGGAGCAGAGGCCAACCGTTCGTGCTCTACTCCCTGAGATGCTGGGCAGCCCAGCACGGGTGCCAAAGAGGTTCCATTGTAATGGACTTTGAGTTGGGAAATCGAAGAGCGACAGCAAAGCGGATGTCACCGTTGCAAAGCTGACTTTCTGCAGAAGAGGCACAGCTCAAGTTTTTTGCCCTGGCTCTTCGGCTGTGGGAGCAGAGGCCAACCGTTCGTGTTCTTCTCCCTGGGATTTTGGGCAGCAGAGCACGGGTGCCAGAGAGTTTCCATTGTAATGGACTTTGAGTTGGGAAATCGAAGAGCGACAGCAAAGCGGATGTCACCGTTGCAAAGGTGACTTTCTGCAGAAGAGGTACAGCTCAAGTTTTTTGCCCTGGCTCATCGGCTGTGGGAGCAGAGGCCAACCGTTCGTGCTCTACTCCCTGGGAAGCTGGGCTGCCGAGCACGGGTGCCAGAGAGTTTCCATTGTAATGGACTTTGAGTTGGGAAATCGAGGAACCTCAGCAATGCGGATGGCACCGTTGCAAAGCTGACTTTCTGCAGAAGAGGCACAGCTCTAGTTTTTTGCCCTGGCTCATCGGCTGTGGGAGCAGAGGCCAACCGTTCGTGCTCTACTCCCTGAAAGGCTGGGCTGCCCAGCACGGGTGCCAAAGAGGTTCCATTGTAATGGACTTTGAGTTGGGAAATGGAAGAGCGACAGCAATGCGAATGGCACCGTTGCAAAGCTGACTTTCTGCAGAAGAGGCACAGCTCAAGTTTTTTGCCCTGGCTCTTCGGCTGTGGGAGCAGAGGCCAGCCGTTCGTGCTCTACTCCCTGGGATGCTGGGCAGCCCAGCACGGGTGCCGGAGAGGTTCCATTGTAATGGACTTTGAGTTGGGAAATCGAGGAACCTCAGCAATGCGGATGGCACCGTTGCAAAGCTGACTTTCTGCAGAAGAGGCACAGTTCAAGTTTTTTGCCCTGGCTCATCAGCTGTGGGAGCAGAGGCCAACCGTTCGTGCTCTACTGCCTGGGATGCTGGGCAGCCGAGGACGGGTGCCACAGAAGTTCCATTGTAATGGACTTTGAGTTGGGAAATCGAGGAGCGACAGCCATGCGGATGGCACCGTTGCAAAGCTGACTTTCTGCAGAAGAGGTACAGCTCAAGTTTTTTGCCCTGGCTCATCGGCTGTGGGAGCAGAGGCCAACCGTTCGTGCTCTACTCCCTGGGATGCTGGGCAGCCCAGCACGGGTGCCAAAGAGGTTCCATTTTAATGGACTTTGAGTTGGGAAATGGAGGAGCGACAGCCATGCGGATGGCACCGTTGCAAAGCTGACTTTCTGCAGAAGAGACACAGCTCAAGCTTTTTGCCCTGGCTCTTCGGCTGTGGGAGCAGAGGCCAACCGTTCGTGCTCTACTCCCTGGGATGCTGGGCTGCCCAGCACGGGTGCCAATAAGGTTCCATTGTAATGGACTTTGAGTTGGGAAATGGAGGAGCGACAGCAATGCGGATGGCACCGTTGGAAAGCTGATTTTCTGCAGAAGAGGCACAGCTCAAGTTTTTTGCCCTGGCTCTTCGGCTGTGGGAGCAGAGGCCAACCGTTCGTGTTCTTCTCCCAGGGATGCTGGGCAGCCCAGCACGGGTGCCGAAGAGGTTCCATTGTAATGGACTTTGAGTTGGGAAATGGAGGAGCGACAGCAATGCGGATGGCACCGTTGCAAAGGTGACTTTCTGCAGAAGAGGTACAGCTCAAGTTTTTTGGCCTGGCTTATTGGCTGTGGGAGCAGAGGCCAACCGTTCGTGCTCTACTGCCTGGGATGCTGGGCAGCCGAGCACGGGTGCCAAAGAGGTTCCATTGTAATGGACTTTGAGTTGGGAAATCGAAGAGCGACAGCAAAGCGGATGGCACCGTTGCAAAGGTGACTTTCTGCAGAAGAGGCACAGCTCAAGTTTTATGCCCTGGCTCTTCAGCTGTGGGAGCAGAGGCCAACCGTTCGTGTTCTTCTCCCTGGGATTTTGGGCAGCAGAGCACGGGTGCCAGAGAGTTTCCATTGTAATGGACTTTGAGTTGGGAAATCGAAGAGCGACAGCAAAGCGGATGTCACCGTTGCAAAGGTGACTTTCTGCAGAAGAGGTACAGCTCAAGTTTTTTGCCCTGGCTCATCGGCTGTGGGAGCAGAGGCCAACCGTTCGTGCTCTACTCCCTGGGAAGCTGGACTGCCGAGCACGGGTGCCAGAGAGTTTCCATTGTAATGGACTTTGAGTTGGGAAATCGAGGAACCTCAGCAATGCGGATGGCACCGTTGCAAAGCTGACTTTCTGCAGAAGAGGCACAGCTCCAGTTTTTTGCCCTGGCTCATCGGCTGTGGGAGCAGAGGCCAACCGTTCGTGCTCTACTCCCTGAAAGTCTGGGCTGCCCAGCACGTGTGCCAAAGAGGTTCCATTGTAATGGACTTTGAGTTGGGAAATGGAAGAGCGACAGCAATGCGAATGGCACCGTTGCAAAGCTGACTTTCTGCAGAAGAGGCACAGCTCAAGTTTTTTGCCCTGGCTCTTCGGCTGTGGGAGTAGAGGCCAGCCGTTCGTGCTCTACTCCCTGGGATGCTGGGCAGCCCAGCACGGGTGCCAAAGAGGTTCCATTGTAATGGACTTTGAGTTGGGAAATCGAGGAACCTCAGCAATGCGGATGGCACCATTGCAAAGCTGACTTTCTGCAGAAGAGGCACAGTTCAAGCTTTTTGCCCTGGCTCTTCGGCTGTGGGAGCAGAGGCCAGCCGTTCGTGCTCTACTCCCTGGGATGCTGGGCAGCCCAGCACGGGTGCCGGAGAGGTTCCATTGTAATGGACTTTGAGTTGGGAAATCGAGGAACCTCAGCAATGCGGATGGCACCGTTGCAAAGCTGACTTTCTGCAGAAGAGGCACAGCTCAAGTTTTTTGCCCTGGCTCTTCGGCTGTGGGAGCAGAGGCCAACCGTTCGTGCTCTACTGCCTGGGATGCTGGGCAGCCGAGGACGGGTGCCAAAGAGGTTCCATTGTAATGGACTTTGAGTTGGGAAATGGAGGAGCGACAGCAATGCGGATGGCACCGTTGCAAAGCTGACTTTCTGCAGAAGAGGCACAGCTCCAGTTTTTTGCCCTGGCTCTTCGGCTGTGGGAGCAGAGGCCAACCGTTCGTTTTCTTCTCCCAGGGATGCTGGGCAGCCCAGCACGGGTGCCACAGAGGTTCCATTGTAATCGACTTTGAGTTGGGAAATCGAGGAGCGACAGCAATGCGGATGGCACCGTTGCAAAGCTGACTTTCTGCAGAAGAGGCACAACTCAAGTTTTTTGCCCTGGCTCATCGGCTGTGGGAGCACAGGCCAACCGTTCGTGCTCTACTCCCTGGGATGTTGGGCAGCCCAGCACGGGTGCCAAAGGGGTTCCATTGTAATGGACTTTGAGTTGGGAAATGGAGGAGCGACAGCAATGCGGATGGCATCGTTGCAAAGCTGACTTTCTGCAGAAGAGGTACAGCTCAAGTTTTTTGGCCTGGCTCTTCGGCTGTGGGAGCAGAGGCCAACCGTTCGTGCTCTACTCCCTGGTATGCTGGGCAGCCCAGCACGGGTGCCAAAGAGGTTCCATTGTAATGGACTTTGAGTTGGGAAATCGAGGAACCTCAGCAATGCGGATGGCACCGTTGCAAAGCTGACTTTCTGCAGAAGAGGCACAGCTCCAGCTTTTTGCCCTGGCTCTTCGGCTGTGGGAGCAGAGGCCAACCGTTCGTCTTCTTCTCCCAGGGATGCTGGGCAGCCCAGCACGGGTGCCACAGAGGTTCCATTGTAATGGAATTTGAGTTGGGAAATTGAGGAGCGACAGCAATGCGGATGGCACCGTTGCAAAGCTGACTTTCTGCAGAAGAGGCACAGCTCAAGTTTTTTGCCCTGGCTTATCGGCTGTGGGAGCAGAGGCCAACCGTTCGTGCTCTACTGCCTGGGATGCTGGGCAGCCGAGGACGGGTGCCAAAGAGGTTCCATTGTAAAGGACTTTGAGTTGGGAAATGGAGGAGCGACAGCAATGCGGATGGCATGGTTGCAAAGCTGACTTTCTGCAGAAGAGGTACAGCTCAAGTTTTTTGCCCTGGCTCATCAGCTGTGGGAGCAGAGGCCAACCGTTCGTGCTCTACTGCCTGGGATGCTGGGCAGCCGAGGACGGGTGCCAAAGAGGTTCCATTGTAATGGACTTTGAGTTGAGAAATCGAAGAGCGACAGCAAAGCGGATGGCACCGTTGCAAAGCTGACTTTCTGCAGAAGAGGCACAGCTCAAGTTTTTTGCCCTGGCTCTTCGGCTGTGGGAGCAGAGGCCAACCGTTCGTGTTCTTCTCCCTGGGATTTTGGGCAGCAGAGCACGGGTGCCAGAGAGTTTCCATTGTAATGGACTTTGAGTTGGGAAATCGAAGAGTGACAGCAAAGCGGATGTCACCGTTGCAAAGGTGACTTTCTGCAGAAGAGGTACAGCTCAAGTTTTTTGCCCTGGCTCATCGGCTGTGGGAGCAGAGGCCAACCGTTCGTGCTCTACTCCCTGGGAAGCTGGGCTGCCGAGCACGGGTGCCAGAGAGTTTCCATTGTAATGGACTTTGAGTTGGGAAATCGAGGAACCTCAGCAATGCGGATGGCACCGTTGCAAAGCTGACTTTCTGCAGAAGAGGCACAGCTCCAGTTTTTTGCCCTGGCTCATCGGCTGTGGGAGCAGAGGCCAACCGTTCGTGCTCTACTCCCTGAAAGGCTGGGCTGCCCAGCACGTGTGCCAAAGAGGTTCCATTGTAATGGACTTTGAGTTGGGAAATGGAAGAGCGACAGCAATGCGAATGGCACCGTTGCAAAGCTGACTTTCTGCAGAAGAGGCACAGCTCAAGCTTTTTGCCCTGGCTCTTCGGCTGTGGGAGTAGAGGCCAGCCGTTCGTGCTCTACTCCCTGGGATGCTGGGCAGCCCAGCACGGGTGCCAAAGAGGTTCCATTGTAATGGACTTTGAGTTGGGAAATCGAGGAACCTCAGCAATGCAGATGGCACCATTGCAAAGCTGACTTTCTGCAGAAGAGGCACAGTTCAAGCTTTTTGCCCTGGCTCTTCGGCTGTGGGAGCAGAGGCCAGCCGTTCGTGCTCTACTCCCTGGGATGCTGGGCAGCCCAGCACGGGTGCCGGAGAGGTTCCATTGTAATGGACTTTGAGTTGGGAAATCGAGGAACCTCAGCAATGCGGATGGCACCGTTGCAAAGCTGACTTTCTGCAGAAGAGGCACAGCTCAAGTTTTTTGCCCTGGCTCTTCGGCTGTGGGAGCAGAGGCCAACCGTTCGTGCTCTACTCCCTGGGATGCTGGGCAGCCCAGCACGGGTGCCAAAGAGGTTCCATTGTAATGGACTTTGAGTTGGGAAATGGAGGAGCGACAGCAATGCGGATGGCACCGTTGCAAAGCTGACTTTCTGCAGAAGAGGCACAGCTCCAGTTTTTTGCCCTGGCTCTTCGGCTGTGGGAGCAGAGGCCAACCGTTCGTTTTCTTCTCCCAGGGATGCTGGGCAGCCCAGCACGGGTGCCACAGAGGTTCCATTGTAATGGAATTTGAGTTGGGAAATGGAGGATCCTCAGCAATGCGGATGGCACCGTTGCAAAGCTGACTTTCTGCAGAAGAGGCACAACTCAAGTTTTTTGCCCTGGCTCATCGGCTGTGGGAGCACAGGCCAACCGTTCGTGCTCTACTCCCTGGGATGTTGGGCAGCCCAGCACGGGTGCCAAAGAGGTTCCATTGTAATGGACTTTGAGTTGGGAAATGGAGGAGCGACAGCAATGCGGATGGCATCGTTGCAAAGCTGACTTTCTGCAGAAGAGGTACAGCTCAAGTTTTTTGGCCTGGCTCTTCGGCTGTGGGAGCAGAGGCCAACCGTTCGTGCTCTACTCCCTGGTATGCTGGGCAGCCCAGCACGGGTGCCAAAGAGGTTCCATTGTAATGGACTTTGAGTTGGGAAATCGAGGAACCTCAGCAATGCGGATGGCACCGTTGCAAAGCTGACTTTCTGCAGAAGAGGCACAGCTCCAGCTTTTTGCCCTGGCTCTTTGGCTGTGGGAGCAGAGGCCAACCGTTCGTGCTCTACTCCCTGGGATGCTGGGCAGCCGAGCACGGGTGCCACAGAGGTTCCATTGTAATGGAATTTGAGTTGGGAAATTGAGGAGCGACAGCAATGCGGATGGCACCGTTGCAAAGCTGAATTTCTGCAGAAGAGGCACAGCTCAAGTTTTTTGCCCTGGCTCATCGGCTGTGGGAGCAGAGGCCAACCGTTCGTGCTCTACTCCCGGGGATGCTGGGTAGCCGAGCACGGGTGCCAAAGAGGTTCCATTGTAATGGACTTTGAGTTGGGAAATGGAGGAGCGACAGCAATGCGGATGGCACCGTTGCAAAGGTGACTTTCTGCAGAAGAGGTACAGCTCAAGTTTTTTGCCCTGGCTCATCGGCTGTGGGAGCAGAGGCCAACCGTTCGTGCTCTACTCCCTGGGAAGCTGGGCTGCCGAGCACGGGTGCCACAGAGGTTCCATTGTAATGGACTTTGAGTTGGGAAATCGAGGAACCTCAGCAATGCGGATGGCACCGTTGCAAAGCTGACTTTCTGCAGAAGAGGCACAGTTCAAGTTTTTTGCCCTGGCTCATCAGCTGTGGGAGCAGAGGCCAACCGTTCGTGCTCTACTCCCTGGGATGCTGGGCTGCCCAGCACGGGTGCCAATAAGGTTCCATTGTAATGGACTTTGAGTTGGGAAATCGAGGAGCGACAGCAATGCGGATGGCACCGTTGGAAAGCTGATTTTCTGCAGAAGAGGCACAGCTCAAGTTTTTTGCCCTGGCTCTTCGGCTGTGGGAGCAGAGGCCAACCGTTCGTGCTCTACTCCCTGAAAGGCTGGGCTGCCCAGCACGTGTGCCAGAGAGTTTCCATTGTAATGGACTTTGAGTTGGGAAATCGAGGAACCTCAGCAATGCGGATGGCACCGTTGCTAAGCTGACTTTCTGCAGAAGAGGCACAGCTCCAGCTTTTTGCCCTGGCTCTTCGGCTGTGGGAGCAGAGGCCAACCGTTCGTGTTCTTCTCCCAGGGATGCTGGGCAGCCCAGCACGGGTGCCAAAGAGGTTCCATTGTAATGGACTTTGAGTTGGGAAATGGAGGAGCGACAGCAATGCGGATGGCATGGTTGCAAAGCTGACTTTCTGCAGAAGAGGTACAGCTCAAGTTTTTTGGCCTGGCTTATTGGCTGTGGGAGCAGAGGCCAACCGTTCGTGCTCTACTGCCTGGGATGCTGGGCAGCCGAGCACGGGTGCCAAAGAGGTTCCATTGTAATGGACTTTGAGTTGGGAAATCGAAGAGCGACAGCAAAGCGGATGGCACCGTTGCAAAGCTGACTTTCTGCAGAAGAGGCACAGCTCAAGTTTTTTGCCCTGGCTCTTCGGCTGTGGGAGCAGAGGCCAACCGTTCGTGCTCTACTCCCTGGGATGCTGGGCTGCCCAGCACGGGTGCCAATAAGGTTCCATTGTAATGGACTTTGAGTTGGGAAATCGAGGAGCGACAGCAATGCGGATGGCACCGTTGCAAAGCTGATTTTCTGCAGAAGAGGCACAGCTCAAGTTTTTTGCCCTGGCTCTTCGGCTGTGGGAGCAGAGGCCAACCGTTCGTGTTCTTCTCCCTGGGATTTTGGGCAGCAGAGCACGGGTGCCAGAGAGTTTCCATTGTAATGGACTTTGAGTTGGGAAATCGAGGAACCTCAGCAATGCGGATGGCACCGTTGCAAAGCTGACTTTCTGCAGAAGAGGCACAGCTCTAGTTTTTTGCCCTGGCTCATCGGCTGTGGGAGCAGAGGCCAACCGTTCGTGCTCTACTCCCTGAAAGGCTGGGCTGCCCAGCACGTGTGCCAAAGAGGTTCCATTGTAATGGACTTTGAGTTGGGAAATGGAAGAGCGACAGCAATGCGAATGGCACCGTTGCAAAGCTGACTTTCTGCAGAAGAGGCACAGCTCAAGTTTTTTGCCCTGGCTCTTCGGCTGTGGGAGCAGAGGCCAGCCGTTCGTGCTCTACTCCCTGGGATGCTGGGCAGCCCAGCACGGGTGCCGGAGAGGTTCCATTGTAATGGACTTTGAGTTGGGAAATCGAGGAACCTCAGCAATGCGGATGGCACCGTTGCAAAGCTGACTTTCTGCAGAAGAGGCACAGTTCAAGTTTTTTGCCCTGGCTCATCAGCTGTGGGAGCAGAGGCCAACCGTTCGTGCTCTACTGCCTGGGATGCTGGGCAGCCGAGGACGGGTGCCACAGAAGTTCCATTGTAATGGACTTTGAGTTGGGAAATCGAGGAGCGACAGCCATGCGGATGGCACCGTTGCAAAGCTGACTTTCTGCAGAAGAGGTACAGCTCAAGTTTTTTGCCCTGGCTCATCGGCTGTGGGAGCAGAGGCCAACCGTTCGTGCTCTACTCCCTGGGATGCTGGGCAGCCCAGCACGGGTGCCAAAGAGGTTCCATTGTAATGGACTTTGAGTTGGGAAATGGAGGAGCGACAGCCATGCGGATGGCACCGTTGCAAAGCTGACTTTCTGCAGAAGAGGCACAGCTCAAGTTTTTTGCCCTGGCTCTTCGGCTGTGGCAGCAGAGGCCAGCCGTTCGTGCTCTACTCCCTGGGATGCTGGGCAGCCCAGCACGGGTGCCAAAGAGGTTCCATTGTAATGGACTTTGAGTTGGGAAATCGAGGAACCTCAGCAATGCGGATGGCACCATTGCAAAGCTGACTTTCTGCAGAAGAGGCACAGTTCAAGCTTTTTGCCCTGGCTCTTCGGCTGTGGGAGCAGAGGCCAGCCGTTCGTGCTCTACTCCCGGGGATGCTGTGCAGCCCAGCACGGGTGCCGGAGAGGTTCCATTGTAATGGACTTTGAGTTGGGAAATCGAGGAACCTCAGCAATGCGGATGGCACCGTTGCAAAGCTGACTTTCTGCAGAAGAGGCACAGCTCAAGTTTTTTGCCCTGGCTCTTCGGCTGTGGGAGCAGAGGCCAACCGTTCGTGCTCTACTCCCTGGGATGCTGGGCAGCCCAGCACGGGTGCCAAAGAGGTTCCATTGTAATGGACTTTGAGTTGGGAAATGGAGGAGCGACAGCAATGCGGATGGCACCGTTGCAAAGCTGACTTTCTGCAGAAGAGGCACAGCTCAAGTTTTTTGCCCTGGCTCTTCGGCTGTGGGAGCAGAGGCCAACCGTTCGTTTTCTTCTCCCAGGGATGCTGGGCAGCCCAGCACGGGTGCCACAGAGGTTCCATTGTAATGGACTTTGAGTTGGGAAATCGAGGAGCGACAGCCATGCGGATGGCACCGTTGCAAAGCTGACTTTCTGCAGAAGAGGCACAACTCAAATTTTTTGCCCTGGCTCATCGGCTGTGGGAGCACAGGCCAACCGTTCGTGCTCTACTCCCTGGGATGTTGGGCAGCCCAGCACGGGTGCCAAAGAGGTTCCATTGTAATGGACTTTGAGTTGGGAAATGGAGGAGCGACAGCAATGCGGATGGCATCGTTGCAAAGCTGACTTTCTGCAGAAGAGGTACAGCTCAAGTTTTTTGGCCTGGCTCTTCGGCTGTGGGAGCAGAGGCCAACCGTTCGTGCTCTACTCCCTGGTATGCTGGGCAGCCCAGCACGGGTGCCAAAGAGGTTCCATTGTAATGGACTTTGAGTTGGGAAATCGAGGAACCTCAGCAATGCGGATGGCACCGTTGCAAAGCTGACTTTCTGCAGAAGAGGCACAGCTCCAGCTTTTTGCCCTGGCTCTTTGGCTGTGGGAGCAGAGGCCAACCGTTCGTCTTCTTCTCCCAGGGATGCTGGGCAGCCCAGCACGGGTGCCACAGAGGTTCCATTGTAATGGAATTTGAGTTGGGAAATTGAGGAGCGACAGCAATGCGGATGGCACCGTTGCAAAGCTGACTTTCTGCAGAAGAGGCACAGCTCAAGTTTTTTGCCCTGGCTCATCGGCTGTGGGAGCACAGGCCAACCGTTCGTGCTCTACTGCCTGGGATGCTGGGCAGCCGAGCACGGGTGCCAAAGAGGTTCCATTGTAATGGACTTTGAGTTGGGAAATGGAGGAGCGACAGCAATGCGGATGGCATGGTTGCAAAGCTGACTTTCTGCAGAAGAGGTACAGCTCAATTTTTTTGCCCTGGCTCATCAGCTGTGGGAGCAGAGGCCAACCGTTCGTGCTCTACTGCCTGGGATGCTGGGCAGCCGAGGACGGGTGCCAAAGAGGTTCCATTGTAATGGACTTTGAGTTGAGAAATCGAAGAGCGACAGCAAAGCGGATGGCACCGTTGCAAAGCTGACTTTCTGCAGAAGAGGCACAGCTCAAGTTTTTTGCCCTGGCTCTTCGGCTGTGGGAGCAGAGGCCAACCGTTCGTGTTCTTCTCCCTGGGATTTTGGGCAGCAGAGCACGGGTGCCAGAGAGTTTCCATTGTAATGGACTTTGAGTTGGGAAATCGAAGAGCGACAGCAAAGCGGATGTCACCGTTGCAAAGGTGACTTTCTGCAGAAGAGGTACAGCTCAAGTTTTTTGCCCTGGCTCATCGGCTGTGGGAGCAGAGGCCAACCGTTCGTGCTCTACTCCCTGGGAAGCTGGGCTGCCGAGCACGGGTGCCAGAGAGTTTCCATTTTAATGGACTTTGAGTTGGGAAATCGAGGAACCTCAGCAATGCGGATGGCACCGTTGCAAAGCTGACTTTCTGCAGAAGAGGCACAGCTCCAGTTTTTTGCCCTGGCTCATCGGCTGTGGGAGCAGAGGCCAACCGTTCGTGCTCTACTCCCTGAAAGGCTGGGCTGCCCAGCACGTGTGCCAAAGAGGTTCCATTGTAATGGACTTTGAGTTGGGAAATGGAAGAGCGACAGCAATGCGAATGGCACCGTTGCAAAGCTGACTTTCTGCAGAAGAGGCACAGCTCAAGTTTTTTGCCCTGGCTCTTCGGCTGTGGGAGTAGAGGCCAGCCGTTCGTGCTCTACTCCCTGGGATGCTGGGCAGCCCAGCACGGGTGCCAAAGAGGTTCCATTGTAATGGACTTTGAGTTGGGAAATCGAGGAACCTCAGCAATGCAGATGGCACCATTGCAAAGCTGACTTTCTGCAGAAGAGGCACAGCTCAAGTTTTTTGCCCTGGCTCATCGGCTGTGGGAGCACAGGCCAACCGTTCGTGCTCTACTCCCTGGGATGCTGGGTAGCCGAGCACGGGTGCCAAAGAGGTTCCATTGTAATGGACTTTGAGTTGGGAAATGGAGGAGCGACAGCAATGCGGATGGCACCGTTGCAAAGGTGACTTTCTGCAGAAGAGGTACAGCTCAAGTTTTTTGCCCTGGCTCATCGGCTGTGGGAGCAGAGGCCAACCGTTCGTGCTCTACTCCCTGGGAAGCTGGGCTGCCGAGCACGGGTGCCAGAGAGTTTCCATTGTAATGGACTTTGAGTTGGGAAATGGAGGAGCGACAGCAATGCGGATGGCACCGTTGCAAAGCTGACTTTCTGCAGAAGAGGCACAGCTCCAGTTTTTTGCCCTGGCTCATCGGCTGTGGGAGCAGAGGCCAACCGTTCGTGCTCTACTCCCTGAAAGGCTGGGCTGCCCAGCACGTGTGCCAAAGAGGTTCCATTGTAATGGACTTTGAGTTGGGAAATGGAAGAGCGACAGCAATGCGAATGGCACCGTTGCAAAGCTGACTTTCTGCAGAAGAGGCACAGCTCAAGTTTTTTGCCCTGGCTCTTCGGCTGTGGGAGCAGAGGCCAGCCGTTCGTGCTCTACTCCCTGGGATGCTGGGCAGCCGAGCACGGGTGCCGGAGAGTTTCCATTGTAATGGACTTTGAGTTGGGAAATCGAGGAACCTCAGCAATGCGGATGGCACCGTTGCAAAGCTGACTTTCTGCAGAAGAGGCACAGCTCAAGTTTTTTGCCCTGGCTCTTCGGCTGTGGGAGCAGAGGCCAACCGTTCGTGCTCTACTCCCTGGGATGCTGGGCAGCCCAGCACGGGTGCCAAAGAGGTTCCATTGTAATGGACTTTGAGTTGGGAAATGGAGGAGCGACAGCAATGCGGATGGCACCGTTGCAAAGCTGACTTTCTGCAGAAGAGGCACAGTTCAAGTTTTTTGCCCTGGCTCTTCGGCTGTGGGAGCAGAGGCCAACCGTTCGTGTTCTTCTCCCAGGGATGCTGGGCAGCCCAGCACGGGTGCCACAGAGGTTCCATTGTAATTGAATTTGAGTTGGGAAATGGAGGAGCGACAGCAATGCGGATGGCACCGTTGCAAAGCTGACTTTCTGCAGAAGAGGCACAACTCAAGTTTTTTGCCCTGGCTCATCAGCTGTGGGAGCACAGGCCAACCGTTCGTGCTCTACTCCCTGGGATGTTGGGCAGCCCAGCACGGGTGCCAAAGAGGTTCCATTGTAATGGACTTTGAGTTGGGAAATGGAGGAGCGACAGCAATGCGGATGGCACCGTTGCAAAGCTTACTTTCTGCAGAAGAGGCACAGTTCAAGTTTTTTGCCCTGGCTCTTCGGCTGTGGGAGCAGAGGCCAACCGTTCGTGTTCTTCTCCCAGGGATGCTGGGCAGCCCAGCACGGGTGCCACAGAGGTTCCATTGTAATGGAATTTGAGTTGGGAAATGGAGGAGCGACAGCAATGCGGATGGCACCGTTGCAAAGCTGACTTTCTGCAGAAGAGGCACAACTCAAGTTTTTTGCCCTGGCTCATCGGCTGTGGGAGCAGAGGCCAACCGTTCGTGCTCTACTCCCTGGGATGCTGGGCAGCCCAGCACGGGTGCCACAGAGGTTCCATTGTAATGGAATTTGAGTTGGGAAATTGAGGAGCGACAGCAATGCGGATGGCACCGTTGCAAAGCTGACTTTCTGCAGAAGAGGTACAGCTCAAGTTTTTTGGCCTGGCTCTTCGGCTGTGGGAGCAGAGGCCAACCGTTCGTGCTCTACTCCCTGGTATGCTGGGCAGCCCAGCACGGGTGCCAAAGAGGTTCCATTGTAATGGACTTTGAGTTGGGAAATCGAGGAACCTCAGCAATGCGGATGGCACCGTTGCAAAGCTGACTTTCTGCAGAAGAGGCACAGCTCCAGCTTTTTGCCCTGGCTCTTTGGCTGTGGGAGCAGAGGCCAACCGTTCGTGTTCTTCTCCCAGGGATGCTGGGCAGCCGAGCACGGGTGCCACAGAGGTTCCATTGTAATGGAATTTGAGTTGGGAAATTGAGGAGCGACAGCAATGCGGATGGCACCGTTGCAAAGGTGACTTTCTGCAGAAGAGGCACAGCTCAAGTTTTTTGCCCTGGCTCTTCGGCTGTGGGAGCACAGGCCAACCGTTCGTGCTCTACTCCCTGGGATGCTGGGCAGCCGAGCACGGGTGCCAAAGAGGTTCCATTGTAATGGACTTTGAGTTGGGAAATGGAGGAGCGACAGCAATGCGGATGTCATCGTTGCAAAGCTGACTTTCTGCAGAAGAGGTACAGCTCAAGTTTTTTGCCCTGGCTCATCAGCTGTGGGAGCAGAGGCCAACCGTTCGTGCTCTACTGCCTGGGATGCTGGGCAGCCCAGCACGGGTGCCAAAGAGGTTCCATTGTAATGGACTTTGAGTTGGGAAATCGAGGAGCGACAGCCATGCGGATGGCACCGTTGCAAAGCTGACTTTCTGCAGAAGAGGTACAGCTCAAGTTTTTTGGCCTGGCTTATTGGCTGTGGGAGCAGAGGCCAACCGTTCGTGCTCTACTCCCTGGGATGCTGGGCAGCCGAGCACGGGTGCCAAAGAGGTTCCATTGTAATGGACTTTGAGTTGGGAAATCGAAGAGCGACAGCAAAGCGGATGGCACCGTTGCAAAGCTGACTTTCTGCAGAAGAGGCACAGCTCAAGTTTTTTGCCCTGGCTCTTCGGCTGTGGGAGCAGAGGCCAACCGTTCGTGTTCTTCTCCCTGGGATTTTGGGCAGCAGAGCACGGGTGCCAGAGAGTTTCCATTGTAATGGACTTTGAGTTGGGAAATCGAAGAGCGACAGCAAAGCGGATGTCACCGTTGCAAAGGTGACTTTCTGCAGAAGAGGTACAGCTCAAGTTTTTTGCCCTGGCTCATCGGCTGTGGGAGCAGAGGCCAACCGTTCGTGCTCTACTCCCTGGGAAGCTGGGCTGCCGAGCACGGGTGCCAGAGAGTTTCCATTGTAATGGACTTTGAGTTGGGAAATCGAGGAACCTCAGCAATGCGGATGGCACCGTTGCAAAGCTGACTTTCTGCAGAAGAGGCACAGCTCCAGTTTTTTGCCCTGGCTCATCGGCTGTGGGAGCAGAGGCCAACCGTTCGTGCTCTACTCCCTGAAAGGCTGGGCTGCCCAGCACGTGTGCCAAAGAGGTTCCATTGTAATGGACTTTGAGTTGGGAAATGGAAGAGCGACAGCAATGCGAATGGCACCGTTGCAAAGCTGACTTTCTGCAGAAGAGGCACAGCTCAAGTTTTTTGCCCTGGCTCTTCGGCTGTGGGAGCAGAGGCCAGCCGTTCGTGCTCTACTCCCTGGGATGCTGGGCAGCCCAGCACGGGTGCCAAAGAGGTTCCATTGTAATGGACTTTGAGTTGGGAAATGGAGGAGCGACAGCAATGCGGATGGCACCGTTGCAAAGCTGACTTTCTGCAGAAGAGGCACAGTTCAAGTTTTTTGCCCTGGCTCTTCGGCTGTGGGAGCAGAGGCCAACCGTTCGTGTTCTTCTCCCAGGGATGCTGGGCAGCCCAGCACGGGTGCCACAGAGGTTCCATTGTAATGGAATTTGAGTTGGGAAATGGAGGAGCGACAGCAATGCGGATGGCACCGTTGCAAAGCTGACTTTCTGCAGAAGAGGCACAACTCAAATTTTTTGCCCTGGCTCATCGGCTGTGGGAGCAGAGGCCAACCGTTCGTGCTCTACTCCCTGGTATGCTGGGCAGCCCAGCACGGGTGCCAAAGAGGTTCCATTGTAATGGACTTTGAGTTGGGAAATCGAGGAACCTCAGCAATGCGGATGGCACCGTTGCAAAGCTGACTTTCTGCAGAAGAGGCACAGCTCCAGCTTTTTGCCCTGGCTCTTTGGCTGTGGGACCAGAGGCCAACCGTTCGTGTTCTTCTCCCAGGGATGCTGGGCAGCCGAGCACGGGTGCCACAGAGGTTCCATTGTAATGGAATTTGAGTTGGGAAATTGAGGAGCGACAGCAATGCGGATGGCACCGTTGCAAAGCTGACTTTCTGCAGAAGAGGCACAACTCAAGTTTTTTGCCCTGGCTCATCGGCTGTGGGAGCACAGGCCAACCGTTCGTGCTCTACTCCCTGGGATGCTGGGCAGCCGAGCACGGGTGCCAAAGAGGTTCCATTGTAATGGACTTTGAGTTGGGAAATGGAGGAGCGACAGCCATGCGGATGGCATCGTTGCAAAGCTGACTTTCTGCAGAAGAGGTACAGCTCAAGTTTTTTGCCCTGGCTCATCAGCTGTGGGAGCAGAGGCCAACCGTTCGTGCTCTACTGCCTGGGATGCTGGGCAGCCCAGCACGGGTGCCAAAGAGGTTCCATTGTAATGGACTTTGAGTTGGGAAATGGAGGAGCGACAGCCATGCGGATGGCACCGTTGCAAAGCTGACTTTCTGCAGAAGAGGTACAGCTCAAGTTTTTTGCCCTGGCTCATCGGCTGTGGGAGCAGAGGCCAACCGTTCGTGCTCTACTCCCTGGGATGCTGGGCAGCCCAGCACGGGTGCCAAAGAGGTTCCATTGTAATGGACTTTGAGTTGGGAAATGGAGGAGCGACAGCAATGCGGATGGCACCGTTGCAAAGCTGACTTTCTGCAGAAGAGGCACAGCTCCAGTTTTTTGCCCTGGCTCTTCGGCTGTGGGAGCAGAGGCCAACCGTTCGTTTTCTTCTCCCAGGGATGCTGGGCAGCCCAGCACGGGTGCCACAGAGGTTCCATTGTAATGGAATTTGAGTTGGGAAATGGAGGATCCTCAGCAATGCGGATGGCACCGTTGCAAAGCTGACTTTCTGCAGAAGAGGCACAACTCAAGTTTTTTGCCCTGGCTCATCGGCTGTGGGAGCACAGGCCAACCGTTCGTGCTCTACTCCCTGGGATGTTGGGCAGCCCAGCACGGGTGCCAAAGAGGTTCCATTGTAATGGACTTTGAGTTGGGAAATGGAGGAGCGACAGCAATGCGGATGGCATCGTTGCAAAGCTGACTTTCTGCAGAAGAGGTACAGCTCAAGTTTTTTGGCCTGGCTCTTCGGCTGTGGGAGCAGAGGCCAACCGTTCGTGCTCTACTCCCTGGTATGCTGGGCAGCCCAGCACGGGTGCCAAAGATGTTCCATTGTAATGGACTTTGAGTTGGGAAATCGAGGAACCGCAGCAATGCGGATGGCACCGTTGCAAAGCTGACTTTCTGCAGAAGAGGCACAGCTCCAGCTTTTTGCCCTGGCTCTTTGGCTGTGGGAGCAGAGGCCAACCGTTCGTGTTCTTCTCCCAGGGATGCTGGGCAGCCGAGCACGGGTGCCACAGAGGTTCCATTGTAATGGAATTTGAGTTGGGAAATTGAGGAGCGACAGCAATGCGGATGGCACCGTTGCAAAGCTGACTTTCTGCAGAAGAGGCACAGCTCAAGTTTTTTGCCCTGGCTCATCGGCTGTGGGAGCACAGGCCAACCGTTCGTGCTCTACTCCCTGGGATGCTGGGCAGCCGAGCACGGGTGCCAAAGAGGTTCCATTGTAATGGACTTTGAGTTGGGAAATGGAGGAGCGACAGCCATGCGGATGGCATCGTTGCAAAGCTGACTTTCTGCAGAAGAGGTACAGCTCAAGTTTTTTGCCCTGGCTCATCAGCTGTGGGAGCAGAGGCCAACCGTTCGTGCTCTACTGCCTGGGATGCTGGGCAGCCGAGGACGGGTGCCAAAGAGGTTCCATTGTAATGGACTTTGAGTTGGGAAATCGAGGAGCGACAGCCATGCGGATGGCATCGTTGCAAAGCTGACTTTCTGCAGAAGAGGTACAGCTCAAGTTTTTTGCCCTGGCTCTTCGGCTGTGGGAGCAGAGGCCAACCGTTCGTGCTCTACTCCCTGGGATGCTGGGCAGCCCAGCACGGGTGCCAAAGAGGTTCCATTGTAATGGACTTTGAGTTGGGAAATGGAGGAGCGACAGCAAAGTGGATGGCACCGTTGCAAAGCTGACTTTCTGCAGAAGAGGCACAGTTCAAGTTTTTTGCCCTGGCTCATCAGCTGTGGGAGCAGAGGCCAACCGTTCGTGCTCTACTGCCTGGGATGCTGGGCAGCCGAG